>NC_140591.1:188439826-188957326 GCF_964204655.1 Triturus cristatus | reverse complement strand
CGAGGTTATCTCGAGTCACCAACGCGGCCGGGCGAGCACAGATTGGTCTTGGTCTGATAAATGCACGCTTCCCGGGAGGTCAGCGCTCGTCGGCATGTATTAGCTCTAGAATTACCACAGTTCTCCAAGTAACAGATGTGGCGATCAAAGGAACCATAACTGATTTAATGAGCCATTCGCAGTTTCACTATGCCGGCCGTGTGTACTTACACGTGCATGGCTTAATCTTTGAGACAAGCATATGCTACTGACAGGATCAACCAGGTAGTCGCACCTGCTGATGGGGTAGGTTCGGGGGGCCGCATGCCCATCTCCCTGACCGGACAACCTTCGCGCACCCCTCCCTCTCGGGGAGCCTGCTGGGGGAAGGAGCCCACCCGCCTGGGCGGGAGGGCTCACTGGAGGGGTGGAGAGGTGCGGTCACATGGGCACTGGCAGGCCCAGCCGTCTCACCCGGAAGGGAGAGGCAGTCTGAGGCGCAGCCTGAGCGAGGTGCAGGGATGCCAGAGCCTGGCGGCGGCACCCCTTGGAGCAGTCGATCCGAGCTGCTGTGGAAATGTGCTAGGTGGAGAGGGGTGACAGCATGGTGCACGGGGCCTACGAACCTGCTGGGGAGCAGCATCCGAGGGCCTGGCGCCACCCAACTCCTTCCGCTCTGGTCAGACCACTGGGGGGCACGAGCTGCCGGGGCCGCTCGGCCTTCGCTCTGCTGGGTAGGGTGAAGGGTCTCCTGCCAGGCGGCAGACCCTCGAGTCGGACGGTCCATGCGGGGAGGAAGCTCCTTGCTTGAAACAGCAGAGGCTGGCCAAGCAGTCCATCTCTAAACGGACCGAGAGTGCTCAATCCATCAGAGTACGGCCAGGGCATCCCCTGGCAGGTCACCCTGCGAGGGGCGATAGCGGCTTCACATTCCTGCCTGCTCCCGGGGTGAGCAGGCTCAAAGTAAAGGCCCATCAGGAAGGAGCTGAGAGGCAGGTACAGACCCGACCTTCCCCTGTCTCAGAATCGCCGGACATCATGGAGGTCTGACTGAGCAAACTCGTAGAAAAAGGTCAATCGGGAAGGGGCTGAGAGGCAGGTGCGTGGGGGACCGGAGGCCCAGGGCCCCAGCTGGGCCCCATCCATGGAGGCTGCGAGGGGAACCCCGACTGGCCCTCCGACCCTGTGCCCGCAGACACCTTGACAAGCAGGGGAGGCCTGCACGGGACTGACGGACCCCTGTCCTGGGCCCTTGGTGGAGCAGCAGGCCAGGGGACAGGGCCCAGGGCCGGAGCACCCGACACGAGGCCCAACGGGCCCCTGGACCCAACCAGGGCTCCCAGTCCCAGAGGCACAGGGGAAGCCCACCGGACACCATTCCAGGCACCCTGTCACGCGGCGGGACTGAGAATGGACCCCGGGGTGGGGAGGTCACCCTCCCTGGGGCCGCAGGGAGCCCCTGAACCCAGCCAAGCAAGGGGAGGCTCCCCGGACACGATGGAACCCCGTCCCGGGCCTTTGGTGGGGCAGCAGGCCGGGGGTCGGGCCCAGGGCTGGAGCACCTGAGCCGGGGTCGGGAGAACCCCTGGACCCAGCCGGGGCTCCCAGGCCTGGAGGCGAAGGGGAAGCCTCCCTGGGCCCTTGGGACCCCGTTCGGGCACCCTGCCACGCAGCAGCACCGAGGACGGAGCCTGGGGTGGGGAGGCCGCCCTCCCCGGGGCTCCTGGACCCAGCCCAGCAGGGGGAGGCTCCCTGGGCCGCCGGACCCCATCCAGGGCAGCCTGCCACGCGGCAGGCCCAGGGACGGACCAGGGTTGGGCGGCATCCTGGCCCGTCCGGCTCAGGACCGCTCGGCCGAGAGGGGTCCCAGAGTACCATGTCCCTAGTAATCCAGAGGAAGGCTACCCCCCTTTCGGGTAACCTGTGCGCACCGCAAGACTGAGGGGATCCTAGGCGCGGACGCGCCTGACCTCCTGGAGTCCTGGCTTGGATCGGGGAGGCAAATGAGCCCTCATCTGGACTTCCAGGACGGCCCAGCCATCTGGTCGCCCCATTAGAAAGCATTGCGTGCGACCAGATGGCGGAGGGGAAAGGTGCGACCAGATGGCCGGGACCGAAAGGACGCCCATCTGCCCACCCTGAGCCGAGCCATAGCGGTAGGGCTCCCGCCTGCCCTTGCAGGGCTCCGGGTCTCTGCACCAGTGACCCTTGTCCCGGGCAGATGGACACTTGGCAGGCCGCAGGACGGGGGCTCCCACACCCCAGGCCCTGACTGAAACCCATGCTCCGGGGCCGGTCCCTGCTTCTCAACCCAGCCAGGCCAGGGAGATCAGGGAGCCTGCCCGGGCACGAGGGACTCCTGTCCCGGGCACACGGACCCTTAGGACATGCGCTCGTTTTCCACACAAGTTTTCCATAATTCCACGTAGAGGCCTTATGTCAATTCCTCCCAGCCCTAATTATAACCTAACGGTAAATGCTAACTTTGGGATGGCTGCACAGAAATATGTTGTGTTTGGTGTCAAACAGCTTGGAATCATATCCCCACACCAGTAACTGATGTGGGAGTATGATCCCAGCTCAAACCGGTTGCGGGGGCTACCAGCCCCTGCTCTGGCGCGAAACTGGACAAAGGAAATGGGTGTAGCCACCCCTCTTTCCTGACCCTCCCATAGGTGGACCCCCACAGGATGCCCAACCCCTTCCTTAGGTATAAGACAGGAACCCTTGGCTACAGGACTTTAGATTACACCTGGATGAAACTCTGATACAGAAATCCCGGTACTTCGATGATCTACACGACTAGATGACTGAAGAATCTCCCTTGGAGTAAAGGATTTAATCCCCTGCAAGGCAGGCACCAAAGAGGCATCTGTCCGGTTTGCATCTCCGAAGCTCCCGCCGGACGCCGGAGAATTTGCAACACAGGAGGTGGGCTTCCAGACTTCCCAGAGGCTGACCCGAGTCCCCAGCAAAGCTGAGACCCGTAGCCCTCGTGGGTACCGTGGAACCGGAACCCCTGGACATTTGCAAGTGTATCAGCTTCTCGACGTCCCTTGAGGCTGTGCATTGGGTTACTTGTAGCCCAGACCCGAGCACCTTTTCCACCGAAGATTGCTGGCCTACACTCCACGAGGGTTCCGTGAGCCGGCCCTTTGTGTTTTCTCTCGAGGTGCCTTCGCGATCCCTGGTCCGTTGACTAGTGGGTCCCTGTGAAGCCAACTTTAACTTTAATTGAGCTTCCCTGGTTGCTTCAGACGTGCCCTGACTCTCCATCGCTTGGGGAGTCCCCAGGACCTTGCTGGTCCGTACCGAAGCATCTTTCCTCTTCCTGCGTGAGCTGCTGTTGCCAAGGCTTGTTGTGTCCAATCCGGGCACCGACGCTGCAGCACTCGACCTCCTTCGTGGGACAGCTCGAATCCAGCTGCTGGTCGTCCTCTACGCCTCCTGGTCCTCGTGGCTGAAGAGTCAAGCTTCCCCTTCTCGCACCTGAAGCACCCAACATAGGTGGGCATTCGTCTGTTGTGCCCCTGGTCCCTGGCAAGTGACCCAGACTCTGTCCCCTCTGCTTTCAGGTTCTTCACATCTTCGATCCAGGCTTGGATCTCTTTGGACACTTCTCTTCCCGGCAGCAGCACTTTTCAGCATCCTGCCATTGAAAAAGACGACGCGACCCGACACCATTTGACACCTATGCACCCGGCTTCCCAGGTTGATGTAACATGAGTAGTCCGGTGCTCCTGTGGGTGTTGGCCCTAGAACCATCTATGTCCAAAAGGGTTTGTTCCTAGTCCACTCCTAAGTGTCCTTAAACTTTAAAAATTCTAACCGCGACTTTCCCCATAGAAGCTAACGGAGCTCGCGGCTGTGTTCTCCCTGCACACGTCCCCCGTGGGCCCCCTGTGTCACTACCTTGGGTGGTTCCTTGGGTCCCAGCAATTCTACAGGCTCTAGGCCTTGTGACTAGCCAAGTCGTGGTTCTTATACCACTTTCTTAATGTAGGGTTTGTTCACCCCTAGGGCCTAACGTATATTGTGCTAATTTACTGTGATATTTGAAGTGTAACATATGTGCTTTGACCCCTAGCCTCATAAAGAGACCAGTGGGGTGTGTTTAGTAATACATACATATATTTTATATATATATACCTGGTGTGGTTCTCCTTTCATTTAGTCATTCAAGAGATTCTAGACTGATGAAAAAAGTTGCTTTACACTCCTTCAAGACTTAGCCTGAAGGCTGCTCTCCATAGCTACCACTAGGATAGCTTTCAAATAAGGTTGTCTTTAACCTCTCATCAATAAGGGTTTGTTTGGACGGATGCAAGGTGCCCACTATAACTAGTGGACAGCATAAACTTCTCATATTGGTGGCATCGGTGGGATTCAAGCATTGTTTTACCAGATAATTTCAAGTGAGTGGCTAACTGAAAACCACTAAAGGTACCTGAGGTACATATAATTCAAGCTTAAATTACAGTAAGTTCTACTGAACTTAGAGTTGTGTGTCAAGGGCTTAGCACACCCTTTCTACATCTCAAGAGAGTTTAGTAGGCCGCACTAGAGTAGGTAGGTGCATACACCACACCTCACTAGTGATCTCTTCAAGGCCAGGAACCAGTGGGTCCCTGCCAGAAGCCGGTGGGCTTCT
Organism: Triturus cristatus; assembly: GCF_964204655.1. Taxonomy (NCBI): domain Eukaryota; kingdom Metazoa; phylum Chordata; class Amphibia; order Caudata; family Salamandridae; genus Triturus; species Triturus cristatus. The sequence goes on along the minus strand of NC_140591.1, from coordinate 188,952,696 downwards.
AGCATCCAAGTATGACCAACTCCCATTCTTGGAATTGAGAGCATTGTGTAGTACTAGGAAATTAAACACAGAGAAAAGTTCAAACACCCAACGTCTCATAGGGGTACTGCTTTTAGATGATCTCAGAAAGACCTCAGGGTCTGAAGGGGTAGGCAGAGTGGGTGGGGCAGCAGATGAGGAAAGGCCCAGGGGTGAAAATACCTATGACCTGACCTCTGAAGCTGACCAGGAAGATGATAATGATCTTAACCTGGATAATGCAACTCCTCCTGAAGATGAGGAATATGGCCACAATGGCCCTCTCTTTCCTCCATCAGTGAGAGTTGGGAGTGTGCCTAGAAGGTCAAGATCTCCTTCTCAGGAGTCTAACCATTCTGACACCTCCATAGGGACCTCTGTTTCCTCTCATAGGAGGGAATCCTCTCATGAGAGGAAAGAGGCTGCTCAAGTATGAGGAAGCTCAGCTTAGGATCAGAAGAGAGCAGTTAGCTTTAGAAAGGGAGTCCCTGGAGCTTCAGAAAGCTAGAAGACAGCTGGGGCTAGAGCCCCATGGTAGCAGCAACATCCCTAGTGGTAGGGAAAGGTCTCATTTAGAAATCTGTTTATTAAGTTGTAAGTTGCAGTGAAAAGCATACGATACATCTTAGAATGGCAGAGAGCATAATTACAGCTGGTGCACAGCAACATCGCAGAACCCATCACATATAATCATAACACTTTGCACCAGTCAAGTGGCATTTAGCATTGATTAAAGTTGTAACCTGGGAGTCTGCGAGGAAAACTATCATTACGCGCAATGTTGTAGTCCCATCACTAGCGGAAAGCGTCAAGTCGCAGTCTCTTTTGCCAAAGACGTATGTATCCCAGTGCACCCCCAGATCGATATTCAAACATCGCTGAACAGCCCATCCTACAACTGGGGGACTGTCCCTTCTACAACCGTTCAACTAAAACAACATCCAACAGCAGCTCACAAGTTTAATTCCAGATGCCCTTCTCCCTCAGACCCCCCCCCCCCCCGGTGAACCACCCCCCCCCGGCCCCCCACCCCCAGGAACGTCACGCCTACTATCATCCGAGTCGCGGCATGCATGGTCACCAATATCAATTCAGGCACCCCCCGTGCCGCCCCAGCCCACCAGATCGGACAGCCCCCCTACGCCTAACGCGGCTCCTGCTACTCGCTACCGTCCCCAGCCAGGGCCGTCCCATCGGACCGTAACAGGACCTGCAGCATCTCTCCCCATTGGGATGCGATTGGTGTCACCCGGAGGCCCAGTGTTTCCTCCCTCCGAAGTGCCACCTCCTCCGCCTTGGCCCAGACCAGAAAAGAGCCGCGCCACGCCCGCGCAAGCGGCGCCGCGCCTGCCTTCCAGCGCTTAGTGATAAGTCGCTTTGCTACTATGATCCCCAGGTCTATAAAACGAGAGGCAACCTTAACCGCGGGCGACCAATGAAAGAGGTGCAACAGGTAAGTAGGCCATTCAGGGGGAATCTCCCGTCCCGTGCACCCACGGAGCATCTCGTGTACCGCCTGCCAGTATGCACTCAGTCCCGGGCAACCCCACAACATGTGAAGCAGATCAGCATCAACCTCTGCGCAACGGGGACAGCTTGCGTCCACACGGTGGAAATATCTATTAATGGCAGCTGGCGTTAGGTAGGTCCTGTGCAAGACGAAAAACTGTATTTGGCGGAATCTCATATTTCTCGGCACCCTCCTTGGACCCTGCAGCACCCTATCCCATTCTTTATCCGCCATGGGGCGGGCAAGGTCCGCCTCCCACTTCTCGCGTAATGCCCCCAGGCTTGGCGCTGCGTGTGTGCGTAAGGCCGCGGCAAACCATCTAATCAGGTGCCCTCCTCGGCCCAAGACATGTAGATATTGCATCACCAAGTGCTGCTCCGGCTCCTCCCGCAAGTTTCCCCAGTGCCCCGCCAGTGTCTCCATCAGTGCCCGATGGCGGAGAAATTGGCCCCGCGCCAGCCCCGTCTCCTCCGCAAGGGTCTCAAATGGCAAAAGCACTCCCTCACGGTACAGGTCCTCTAGGGTGTGGATATCAACCGCATGCCAGTCCCTCAGTTCCACGGCTCCAAGCGTGTCCTGGCCACGAGGAGAACCCTCCAGGGGTATAGCCGGGGCATAAGGGATCCTGGTACTGGTGAGCCGGAGGCTTCTGCGGTAGCATTTACACGCCACTGCTAACAGCACAGGCGCGGACCGCAAAGCAGCCGTCGTCGGGTGAAAGATCCGTAGGAGCTCTGCCAACTCCAGCGGAGGGCTCCCCGCCGTCGCAGTGTCCTCCCGACATTTGTCCGCCAGCCACCGGGCCACCCATTGTAACTGCGCCGCCAAATAGTAATGTTCCAGACAGGGCATCGCGAGCCCGCCCTGGCCTACGGGGAGGCATAGCTTGGGCAGCGCGACCCTATGGCGTGCCGCTCCCCACACAAAGTCCCGGAGGGATCGCATGTGGCTGGTGAAAAAAGACGCCGGTATGTACAGCGGCAAATTGGCAAAGTAGTACAACAGACGAGGCAGCACCACCATCTTGACAAGCGCTATTCGTCCAGTGACCGACAGGGCAAGCGTACTCCAGAATGCCATCTGAGACCGAATCGCCGTCACGGCTCGTCCCAGGTTGCCTTCCACCAGGTCTTCTGGCCTGCGATAGACTTGGACTCCCAAGTAACGAAAGGTGTCCGATTGCCACTGCACTCGCACCCCACCAAGTTGGTAGTCGGGGTCCTGAGTGTCGTCCCTGAAAGCATATAGGCAGGATTTGGCTGCATTCACCCGGAGTCCCGAGAGCTGTTCAAAGGTAGCCAGGACACGTTCCAGCCCCACAGGGATAGAAGACACGTCTCTGACAAAGACTAGGAGATCATCCGCATAAAGGGACACCTGGTGTACCGCATCTCCCAGCGGAATGCCGTCCGCCAAGTCCCTCCGTAGCGTTGCCGCTAACGGCTCCATTGCGAGCGCAAACAGGAGGGGTGACAGCGGCCACCCTGCCTGGTGCCACGGCCGATTTTGATGGGGTCCGAGATGTACGGGCCAGTGCGCACTCTCACCGTTGGGCCTTTATACAGAAGTGCCGCTAGTTGGAGAAAGCCAAGCCCCAGTCCAAATCTCGACAGCGTGGTCACCAAGTACCTCCACTCCAGACAATCGAAGGCCTTCTCCAGGTCTAATATTAGACAGCCCGCCCGAGGCCAGAGTCGGGTGCTCTTCGCCATCACTCGGAAGAACCGCCTCAAGTTGAGGGAAGTGCTGCGCTTGGGCACAAAGCCGTTTTGATCACTGTGCACCAGCGTGGGCACCACCGGCGCCAACCTCTCCGCCAGTATCTTCGCCAGGATTTTATAGTCCGTGTTGAGCAGGGCGAGCGGGCGATAAGATCCCAACTGGGCGGCGTCGCGTCCCGGCTTAAGTAGGGAAATCAGGTAGGCCTCTTTCATCGACTCCGGTAGTGTGCCATTCTCTAGTGCAGTTAAGTAAAGGCTGTGGAGTTTAGGTATCGGAGACTCTCGGTACGATTTGTAGTATTCCGCCGGTAGCCCGTCTGGCCCCGGCGCCTTCCCTGTCGCCAACGAGGAGATAGCATCCCCTATCTCTTCTACTGTGGGGGGGCATTCCAGGGAGGCATGATGCTCCTCCGGGACCACGGGAAGTTCTAGAGCCTCCAGGAACTCATCTAAGTCACATTCTCGTCTCCTCCCAGTCGACCTGTACAGCGTGGTATAGTGCGCCGTGAATGCCTGGTGAATTTCCCATTGGGTGTGGACCAGCGTGCCGTCAGGGTCAGTAATGGCACCTATTGGGGCACGAGCGGTCTCCTGCCTGATCAGCCAGGCCAGGAGTCACCCAGCCCTGTCGGACGTGGCATGTACCCGAGCGGAGTGAGCCGCATAGTTAAGGCAGCGTAGCCGGTCTAGAAGTGCGGTATGGCGTGCCCGGAGCTCCAATAGGCAGCCCGAGTCCACGCCACCACCCTCCCCAAGTGATTCACAGGAGAGGAGGCGGGACTCCAGGGCGGCAAGATCCCGCGACAGCTGCCTACGAATGTTCCATGTCGCACCCAAGCAGTGCCCTCTAATATACACTTTATGGGCGTCCCATTCCAGCAGCTCACTATCCGTGGAGCCCTCATTAAGGTCAAAGTATTGTTCAATCGCTGTACCCAGGGAGGCACGAAACTCCGAATTTTCCAAGGCCACCGTCTGAAGGCGCCAGGTCGGAACAGGAGGTCTATCCGGCCGCCACCGGAGTCCCAGGATGAGGGGATTGTGGTCCGAGTGCGTCCGGCCCATATATTCCGCTCGAGTCACCCACGGAAGCACCGAACGGGTGCCCACCACCCTGTCTAACCGAACATGGAGGCCGTGAACCGCCGAGTAGAATGAATACACGCGGTCGTCCGGGTGGACGCTCCGCCACAGGTCAATCAAGGTCCAATGCGACAACCAGGTGGCCAGGGCCCTGGCGTTCGACCCCACCTGAGTGCCCCGCAGGGGCGGGAAGGACCGGTCCAAATATACATCAAGCACGGAATTAAAATCTCCCCCCAGGAGCCAGGGAAGGCCAGCGTATGGTGCCAGCACCGCCGATAGACTGGCCAGATAGGGGGACTGATCTACATTTGGCGCGTAAAGGGACCCCAGTAGCACCTGTTGCCCATCAACCCTCCCATGCACCAGGGTGTACCTCCCCTCCGGGTCCACCAACACCTCCAAGCAGACAAACGGGGTACCCGCCCGTACCCATATCAGCGTGCCTCTAGCGTGTGCCGAGCATGTAGTGCCATACACCTGTCCCCTCCATCGCATGCGCAGCCTTCCCAGTTCCTTCAACGTCCTGTGCGTTTCCTGCAGGAGAGCTATAGCCACCGCGTGTCGCTGCATGTATGCATAGACTGAGTACCTACGCGCCGGCGTATGCATACCGCGGACATTCCACGTGACTACATTTGTAACAGCCATGAGTAAAGCCGAATCGCGAGCCCGTGGCGGGGGCCAGGGACGCCGCCCCAGGACAGGAGGCAGAGGGCCTTCACTGGACTATGTAGTGAGCTGCATTGATAACCCAACAAAACAACAACGCAGAAACATACTATCGTGCATGTAAACAGACCAAACAGGCCAAAGTAACTATCAGGGCAAACCCCTCTAAAGGTATTCGTCCAAACCATGAGGCAATGCTCACAATACTTAACTTAGCCTAATTGTGGCTAATGGGGCGGGCGAGTGGTGGCTGCTGCAAATGTGTGCTCCCCTACGAGGTGCCTGTGTACATGTGGTGCAAGGGGCTCCCATTCCCGTGGCGCAGCATAAGTCCAAGGAGTGCGTGACCCCCACAACATAAACCCCCAGGTGTGCACGTCTATCACCTCAGGTGTTCCCCCCGCTACAGAGGAACACCAGCCCAGCCGCCTCCCCGTCCCAGCCCCCCCGCCAACCCCCCAGAGATCCAAAAACAAGTCACTTCCTGTCCATATCTCACCACTCCGTCGGCCACACAGGCTCGGGCCAAGCGGCGTCAGTCTGCAAGAGTCAGGGCCCGTTTCTGGGGAGTACCCGTGGCGATGACTTCGACCCCCTCCCCGGCACTGTTCTACATCACATGGTCCGATGTCTGTGGGGTGACCAGTGGCATCAGCTGGTCATCCGATATCTCGGTGGACGGGGAAGAGGAGCCGCTAGTCATCAGTCCGCCATGTTCCTGGGCAGCCTCTCCACTCTTGCTGTCCGGGGACCCGAGAGTAGCCTCCGCCGCCAACGCTTCTCGCCGTTCCATTCTGCTCTTCTCCGGGCTGGGGGCCACCCCCATGCTCCGCCCCTCCTCTCGCCGGTGTCCTCTCCCCCTGCGCTGCCGAGACCTCCTGCCACCCCGCGGAGCCACTTCCACGCCCTGCGGCCGCCGGCCATCACTGCGCCCAGTGTCCTCCAGCCAGTCCCAGACCTCGGATGGGGTATCAAAGAAGCGGGTGCCGTCAGTGGTGACCACCCATAGACGTGAAGGGAACAGAAGGGCGTACGAGATCTCCAACTCACGCAGGCGGCGCTTCACCGCCAGATAATTACTGCGGCGTTTCTGTACCAAGGCGGTGTAGTCTGGGAAAAATTGTACCTGTCCACTGCCAACGGTGATGTCACCAATCCTCCGGGTCTCACGGAGCACTACGTCCCTGTAATTAAGGAGCGTAAACAGGAAGGGCCGAGGCCGAGATCCGGGGCTGGGCCTCTGCGTTGGAACCCTGTGGGCCCGTTCCACTACGAAGTGCGACGAGAGCTTCGCGGGTCCGATCAAAGTGCGCATTGTACGTAATGTAACGTAATGTTCCGGCTGCCGCCCCTCCACCCCCTCCGGCAGGCCCACCACGCGCACATTGCTGCGCCGTGAACGTCCTTCGGCATCGTCCACGCGATCTTCCAAGACGTGGACACGGTCAATCAGGTCTTGGAGGGCGGCCGTATGGGTGGCCACAACCGGTTGTACGTCCTGTAGAGTCTGCCCCTGTAGCGCCACCTTGTCCGCTAACTTGCGGTGATCCGCGTGGAGCAACGTGAAGCAACGTGAAGTCGACCGTGACCTTATCGATACGGGCCTCCAAGGATGATCTTGTTTGCTCGAGTGAGGAACCGATCCGCTCCACTGCGGCCAATACAGAATCCAGCTTAGCCGCCAGCAGTTCAGTGTGTGGGGCCGCATCAGGGTCCCCAGGCGTCGTGACCCGGCCTGGGCCGGCCGTCGGTGTCTGGCCATCCCTCGGGGCATTGCGCAGCCGACCCATGACCAGCTGCTGTGCAGTGGGCATCCGTCCGCAGTCTGGGCGACCAGCGACCAAGGTCAGCTCAGTCTGAGCAGGCCTTTTTCCCCCTCAACGTCTCCGTCTCCGCCTGCTCACTGCCACATCAGCGAGCCGACAGCCCCAGCAAGATGGCGGGGGGAAGATGTCTCGATCCGTCTCGTTCCACCAGGCGGCCACTGGCTGGGTGACGCAGGCCACGACTCCCCCGAGGCGCAGGCCTGCCGCGGCTCCTGAAGGCCACTCACCACACTCCCACGTGGTCTTCCACAATCTCACTCCGCACGTGGGAACCGTCACGTCCAGGGGTCCGGATTCAGCCGGCGCTGTACCCCGCAACGAGGCACAACCGGCAGAGGGGCGCAAGGACACCACCAGCAATGATCCTGCACCAATCGTCGCTCTCCCAGTGCCTGTAGCGTAGAGAACAGTGAGGCATCCGCTAAATGCGGGCACCGGGCAGCGTCTCGCACTCCGGCCCCCCGTCACCTCCAGAGCCGTCCTCCGCAAGGGCCGAGCGTCCAGGGGCACAGTCACTGCCGGGCCAGGGCCGCCCCCGCACCTGCCTCCGTCTCCGTGGGGCAGGCAGCCGGGCGCCGCAACAAGAAGCACAGTACCGCCCACTCCACGATGGGGCTATCACGCTCCGGCGGGCTCGGGACCACAGGATGTCTCCCGCCTAAGCGTCAGGCGTGTCTCACTTCCACCATGTCCGGCCAGAATATCCTCGGCCCAAAGGTCGGCTGCGTCCTTCTCCCCCAGCGTAAGTCACCTCCCGCTCCAGCGAGCTCTCCGATGTCGGCCTGCACCGCGCGTGCACTGGGCTGGAACCCCCTGCGGACCTGCAGCACCGTCCCAGGGGCCCGATCTTCAGCGTGCCTTCTGTCACCACTTCCGGCGCGGCCCAGGGAGCTCCCGCGAAGCTGCGGCGTGTAGTCAGGCGCGCGGCCGAGCGCCGAGCTCCAGCCCCACCACTCTGTCACCAGCCGTAGCCCGCAGACAGCCCCAGCCGTCCACACAGAGTCCCCGCGTGCCGGTCGCCACGCCGATGTGTCGGGGTGTGGAAGGGCCGCCTCCGCCTTAGCTCACTGCACCCGGGAGGGGCCCCCGGCAGGAGAATTCTCAGGATGTAGGCACCAACACTGCGGAGCTCTACAGTTTGGCGGCCATCATGGTCGCGCGTCAAGCCACGCCCCCGTAGGGAAAGGTCTCATGACCATAGAAACCTAAGCAAGATTGTCCCTCCCTACCAGAGTGGGGATGACATCCACAAATGTATTACTGCACTGGAAAGGGCCTGTAAAGTTCAGAGGGTCCCCCAGGAGCAGTGGGCAGCAATCTTGTGGCTGCCCTTTGCAGACAAAGGTAGAGATAAGCTCCTCACTGTAAGAGAAGAGGATGCTGATGATGACCAAATCTTTTTGAAAAATGCCACCCTCCCGTGGGACGGGGCATAGACCTAGCCACGATTTAAAGAGTCTCCCCATCTTCAAGATGGCAGGGACTGAAAGATGAGCTTCACCTCGCCTCCCCCACCTTAGGGATGGAGTTGGCAGAGGTGGGTACACCTCCTAATCTCCTACGTTTTTCTGGCAAGTTAACAGCAGGGGCAATGAGTCGCATTACAAAGGCGGCAGGCCTTTGAAGCTTCCCTCTCGAGTACTGTGCCCGTCCTTGTGGAGAAGGTGTAACATCTCCGCCCAGGATTTACATTGTTTCTAGTCCCAGAGAGCAGAGGCTCTCGACCCAGGGGGTCCAGAAACATGTCTGATGGTGGCAGGCTGCTTACAGCCAATCTGTGACCACATTATGGTCGGTAGGGTTCCAGGGAATACCTCTGAGGTGCCCTTTGGGGACATGTTACAATAAAGCCCACATTGGCATCAGTGCGGGTTTATTGAAAGGAGTCGTTTTGTACCAAAGACTCCTGTGTTCAGTGAAGCTATCATGGTGCTGTGGAACTCGAGTTGTCGAGTTCCCAGCCCATGTACTCACTATGGCTTCCCTGGCACTTACAATATTAAGGATTGGACCCTAATATTGTAGAGGCATATCTGCTCAGGCAGATAAGCCCACACCTGTGATATAGTGCACCCTACCTTAGGGCTGGTAAGGCCTGCTAGACGGGTGATTTATCTGTATCTGGGGCAGTGCTAGTTGGTATGGCACACAGTGTGCCATGTCGACTTAGTCATTATGTCTACACCAGGCCATGCATGCTTCAGTGGCAGTCTGCGTGGCCAAGGTGAGGGATCCCTAGGGGACCCTCTTCAGTCCCAATGTCCTTTGTACCCAGAATTTACCACTGACTTAGAGGGGACCGGACGGGCCAGTTGTGGAATCGTTCTTAGGGAAAAAGCACTGGCACAGGGTACCTGGTTGACTTATAATTTTCCTGCCGGTCCTTGCACCAAATGGGCCCTGGTCAGGGAGATTGGCATCCTCTCACCTCTGAGGGAAGCCAAATTTGCATAGCAAAGGCAGTGGGCACTTTGAAATGCCCAGCCTTGGATTGCTAATTATCTGCCTTCCTGGAGGAGGTGTAAAAAACCTCCCTCCAAAGCAGGCCTTGTTCCTGACCTCCTGAGAGCCCCTCTCACCCCTGGAAGTGAGATACTCGTCTGTGGTAGCAGTCTGGACTGGACCAGTCAGTCAGAACACTAGATGGCTGGTAGATTTCAGGGTGTACCTCTAAGGTACACTCTGGGTGCATGTATTGATACATCTATTACTAGGATTAATGTGGCTTTATTAAATATGAGGTTTTTGATATCAAAAACACATGTTTCATTGAAGCCGTTATGTAGCTGGGAAACTCGCTTTGACCAGTGCTCAGTACATACCTTAAGATAGCTTCCCTGCTCCCTTGCAGTATCTAGTAATAGAACTAAATATCACAGGGGCATATCTGTTCATGCAGATATGTCCTCACATAGAATATAAAAGACACACAATTGATGGACGGAATGCAGAACAAATCAAAACATTCACCCCTAGTCAAGAGATCTGGGTTAAATCCATCATTATTTTGCTCACCATGCCACCCCAGTTTAGACCTGGCCATATGCAAATCAGTCTTGACCCTGTGCCTCATGGGAACAGTCCAGCCCGAACTGCCAAGCCAGGTCCTCCCTGGACCGGAACCAAGCATCCTAGGACCGGTTTTGGGGTTTCACCCCTCTTCAGCCAGGATAGCTTGATTCCAGTGGCACAGTGAGCCCAGGACCCACGTCTGGGCATACCTGGCGCACTTAGGGCGAGAAAGCAAAAGATACACAATTGATGGATGGAATGCAGAACAAATCAAAACATTCACCCCCAGTTAAGAGATCTGGGTTAAATCCATCATTCTTTTGCTCACCATGCCACCCCAGTTTAGACCTGGCCATATGCAAATCAGTCTTGACCCTGTGCCTCATGGGAACAGTCCAGCCCGAACTGCCAAGCCAGGTCCTCCCTAGACCAGAAACAAGCATCCTAGAACCGGTTTTGGGGTTTCACCCCTCATCAGCCAGGATAGCTGGATTCTAATAGCACAGTGGAAACCGGTCCTAGGATGCTTGTTTCCAGTCCAGGGAGGACCTGGCTTGGCAGTTCGGGCTGGACTGTTCCCATGAGGCACAGGGTCAAGACTGATTTGCATATGGCTGGGTTCAAATTGGAACGGCATGGTGAGCAAAAAAACGATGGATTTAGGCCCAGATCTCTGTACTGGGGTGAATGTATGACATTGTTCTGCATTCTGTCCATCAATAGTTCTTTTTGCATTTGTCACCCCGAGTGGGACGGGTATGCTCAGACGTGAGTCCCGTGCTCTCCATGCCACTGGAATCAAGCTATCCTGGCTGAAGAGGGGTGAAACCCCGAAATCGGTCCTAGGATGCTTGGTTCCAGTCCAGGGAGGACCTGGCTTGGCAGTTCGGGCTGGACTGTTCCCATGAGGCACAGGGTCAAGACTGATTTGCATATGGCTGGGTTCAAATTGTGTTTTTTGCTCACTGATTTGCATATGGCCATGTTTGAACTGGGGTGGCGTTGTGATCAAAATAACGATGGATTAAACCCAGATCTGTGACTTGGGGTGAATGTTTTGCCAATGTGCAACATTCCGTCCATCATCTCGCGTGTTTTGATATTAAATTAAAGGCACTCATTTTAGCCTATAGAGCCTTTGAGCAGAAGGGCCCCTTGTACCTAAAAATGCAGCTCAAAACATACTGTCAGTGTAGTTCCTTGCGGTCTAATGCTTTAAAACTCTTGCAAAACCCCAGGGTTTGCAAAGCCAAAAGTAGGGGAAGTTCCTTTGTGTTTTTAACTGCAAAACTCTGCAGTCTTCTGTCTGCACTTCTTTTTGCCCCCTCTGAATCAGTTTTTTGGAAAACTTAAAGACCCATCTTTTTAACACTTAGGTCAGTGTGCCTTCGGTACCTTGCTACTAGCGCTGGGACGCTTCCTTTATAAATCCTATTGTTTTGTATTGTATTAAGCAGCTTAGTATGAATACCTTTTCATTACTTCCTAAACTAGTGGATGTTTTTCTCTTATGCCTGCAAAGGCACCACCAAATGTGTACTTTGGAAGATGGGGTAAGTTTGTCAGGTGGTGTGCGGACAACTCAGTAGACTTTCTTCAAGCTCATTTGTTGGATGTCCTGTGATTTGGTCTGTTGCCACAAAAGGGGTGTGCAGTTGGCACAGTAAAGTGCTACTTAGTTGCATTTTCTCCCTTTCTGTCTTCCACCCCTGCCGTCCATGCTCGAGTCACGAGTGGTGATGAGGTTACTGAAGAACCTCAGCAAGTTTCCACCTTCTTCTTTCATAATGCTGTAATAGCACCTAAATCTTGTTCTTGCGTTTTAAATGTTTTCCTGATTAAAACCAGTATACAGTTGTCAGTTGCAACTTCTTACCCTCAATACAGTTTTTCTTCGGGCCATCATGTTAGCAAGGCGTGTTAGTGAGATGCAGGTGCTAAGCGTCAAGCCCACCTTCACTGCTTTGTTTCCAGGCAAGTTGTTTCTCAGAACCGGGACTACTTTCCTGGCCATGTTGATTGTGGCCTTTAATCTAGGCAAATCTGTCACCTTGCTAGCTTTCTTTCCTCCCCCACTTTCGTACAGAAGAGGAAGAGCAGCTTCATATACTGGATTCAAAGAGAGCAATCCACTTCTATATTGGCAGAACCAAGGAGTTCAGAGTTGATGGCCAGCTGTTCATCGGTTACTTAGATAAGATAAAGGGCAAGTCAGTCCAGAGGAAAGGATACCTTTGATGTGGATCATCTTATGCATTAAGATATGCTATGCTTTGGCTCACAATAAACCTCAAGACAGTATCAGACCTCACTCCACCATGTCGAAATAGTCTCCCTAGGCTCTAAAAAGAGGAGCTTAGAGGTGTGGAGGGAAGGTCACATCGCATGCTGTATCCTTAAAGACTTCTTAGATTAGCCAGCCATTCCGCCACCTCCTGGTCGGATACTGCTTGGGAGTCTATTCAAAAGGTGAGGAATCTTTAGTAGAAATATCAAGTAGAATAAAAAGTTACTGACCTTCAGTAGCAAACTTTCTGGTGGATATTCTATCTACCTGCAAATTCCTCACTGCCCTACCAACCTCCCCGTGTGTATGGCTGTTTCCTAAATCAATCATTTTAATATGATCCCAATTCTAGAAATAGTACTGCATCTTACTCTCATGATATCGTTCTTATCTCATTCTCCTCAAAGGCGCATTAAAAAATTAATGGCAAACTGAGTGCAGGGAGTGGGTGGAAGCACTTTATGGTTCCACTCATGTTACAAGAGCCCCACTTTTGGTGCCGAGACCGAGCTAGCGTCCCTTACCAACTTAGAGGACTATTGAAAATTTCCATATTTAGTTTGACGCCTGGTATATTCAGACGGTGTGAGGAATCTGCAGGTAGAGTATTCACCAGAAACATTTTTACCAAAGACAAGTAAATGCATATATCCATCTATCTCTGGGTTTTCCTTTGACTTGTAATTGCTAATAACTTTGGCACCGTTTGACAAATGTGCATGAAACTTTCCAAAATAAAAGGTTCCTCTCACCTCAGCTTGTTGCTGGAAAGTTTGAGTGATCCTTCAAGTGGGGGCAGAGAAAAAGTGGGAGTCCCAAACCCTTGATTTCCCATGTTAATTCCCGTATGAAACTTTGTTCTTGGCTGAACGTAATGCTACCAGATTGACCAAAAAGTTAGAACTTTACTTAGAAAGAGTGCTTTTCTTTATTTGGTCTTATCTGTTCTACTGTTTTCGAGAAATTCACTTTTAAAGAGGTGCAAGGGTAGTCATGATTAAAATGTTAGGTATGGCTAGACGAGTAGTCCCATAGGAGTCCTTCAGTATAGAAAATTCTGATAAAAGGCCTACTGATTGTCTGAGGTAGGTTCCCATCCCCTGCCCATTTTGAGACTGCAGGACCAATACCGACAAAACAGACTAACTGGCTGCAAGTGAGAGAAAAGTGTTATGGTTGCCGATACAGAACTCAGGAATTCCGTCCCCTTGCCCTGAATTTGTTTAAAAGTAGTGTAAGGGACAGGGGAGGGTCACCGTAACCTCTTTCAACTTGTGAGGTGGGGATCAAGTGGGAACCCCCTCCCCCCCACCAACCAAACACTAAAAATAAAAACAAATTGTGCTGCAGGTTCTGCCGTACTCCTGCTGGAGCTGGCGGATTATAATCAAAAAGTCCCAGAATTTCACAGAAAAAAACAAAGGTTAAAGTCATGTTCTAGGTAGGCTTTCAAAGCACACAAAAACCAACGTAATAAAAATAAAAAAACGAAAATTCACTAGTTATATTTTCCTGAGCTAACTATCTTGCACCCCCGCCATGCACAGCTCATCACCTCACGTGGTACATCAATTATGACATGTTAAATAACGACATTGATGACGTCACTGCAAACATCTCCTATTATGTCATCAATGACCTCATGCTTACAATACAACTGTGAGATCAACCACCTGGAAATGAGAAACCCATCTGAGCCCCTGTTACATTCTAAATTATTCAACAATCTGCAGTGTCACAATATTTTCTGCAAAGAAATAAACATCTACTCCTTATAAGAGTGAACAGGCTTTGGCTTTAAGCTCAAGTCTCTCTTGAAACATACCTCGGCAACCCACCTCTGGTCCTCTCAGTGTTTATCTTGTTTAACTTGGAGTAATACTTTCATCCAAACTCTAGTGATTTGTAAACCGTGTTATGCACCCACACATTTTGTACATACTAACTCTATGCTGTACATGACTATGGTGTTATCAGTGATGTCAATTAACATGTCATTAGAGATATAATATGTGGTGTGATTAACAGTGTGTGTATGTGTGTATTAATTCATGTTTGGCTTTAGATACACGTTATGCATACTCCTCCCTTCTAGTGTGGAACCCAAAGAATTGCAACTTGTTTTCCTTTGACAATGTTTGAGTACTAAGACCTGTTGTGACTCCACCCTTGGTCCACAATACATCAGACCACTGGCTCCACCTCATATTGTTCTTTGGGCTCGGATGTAAGGAGCAAACCATTTCACACTGATTTTCTTAGTACCAACTACTATCAGCAGCCCTTTTAGGCATCCCAGCAAATGAAGACCTTTCAGCTGCGGGCCTACAGAGGTAATGGTATTGGCAGAGGGAGCTCTTCTAGCGGCACCTCGGCCAGAAAGCAGTGACTTCTCCTATTTCTATACCCTACACCACCAGGATCACTCCACACCTGTTGGGGAAGACTAAGGTACTTCCTCACACAGTGGAAAGACATCACTTCTAATAAATGGGTGCTGTCCATTGCTAGAACAGGGTCATTCCTAATGTTTTGCACCATGCCACATAACATACCACCCCGCCTCTACATGCCCTGCTTGGATCTCCTCCATCTCCTAGAGAAAGAGTTTAAAGAACTCTTCACAGATGGCACCAGTGCTTGTAAAAAACGAGCAAAGGGATGTACTCCCCATACCTTCTCATCCCCAAAAAGCACTACATCCTCTGGCCGATCCTAGACCTTAGGGCAATTGAACATGTTCATCTTTTCCCTTTTGGATTCCAACCAGGTTTCTGAGGAGACTTCAAGAAGCCCCCACTGGTGGCTGTACAACCGCAATTGGACCAGTGGCAGACTTCTCTCCCTACCCTCCTCGAGCTGATGCTGGTGACTGATGTACCATTGCTGGGAGTGGTAAGGTTATCTGGCACATGTGGAGATCAGATGAGTCCGGTCCCCAGTGGAGACCTGACTCCACATCAACTTGTTAGATTTTTGGGCCATCCTTAGCCTGGCACTGATAACCTCCCTAGTGTCCATCAGAGGGAAGCTGGTGCAGGTTCCCATGGACAACACCACCACCATGTGATACTGTAACAAGTGGGGGTGGGGTCATGGGTCTTGTGCTAGGAGGCAGTTTGTCTCTGGATCTGGCTAGAGTGCCAGGGCCTAGTTGTGAACCACCTGATGGGATCTTTAATATCCAGGGAAGACCAACATAGTCAGCAGCAGCTGGCAGGTTACAAATGGTAGTTTCATCCTAAGGTGGTTGTAGGAAATTGTCCCTTTTTATCATGGTCACCGCTCTCTTTTTGCCACTAGTACTGATGTATTTTTGACTGATGTACACTGGGTCCCTGCTAACCAGGCCCCAATGCCAGTGCTCTTACCCTAAAACAAGGTAAAATGGTCCAATTGTAACACAATTGGCACACACTTTGGCACTCCTGTAAGTCCCTAGTAGGTTGTACCCCTACTACCTGGTGCTTGGGTACCAAAGAGGGTCCCTAAGGGCTGCAGCATGTATTATGACTCCCATACAAATTGCGTGCCGCCTGCCATTGCAGACTGCATGCCATGGTGCAAACCATGAGTGAAAACACTATATGGCACAGTCACTACAGCATGAGCAGAGATGCCACTGTGCTGTCTAGTTCAATTACTAGATGGTACAAGTGAACAGGGAAGCCATCCTAAGTATATGTACTGGGCATTGGTCAATACATGTTCCCTAGGTACATGATGGCTTTACCAAAACATGTGGTGTTTGGTATCAAACACTTTGTCTTAATAAATCTGTACTATTGCCAGTACTAGATTTATTATGACATGCACCCAGAGGGCACCTTAGAGGTGCCCCCTGAAAAGCTTACCAGTATCTAGTGTGCTGGCTGACTGGTCTCATCCAGCCTTCCACCGCAGACACGTTTTTGATCCCCTGCAGGTGAGAGCCCACGCTCTAGGAGGCCAGAAACAATTCCTGTGCCGGAGGAAGATGTTCACACCTCCTACAGGAGGAGGAGATTTAGCATATCAAGGTCATGGGCCTTTGATAAGTGACCCTGGCTTCCCCCAGACCTGGCAGATGCCACCATCTGCCCTGAGGCCCATTTGACACCAGGACAGGCAGGAAATTAGCTATGCAGTAGGTGTGTTGCATCACCAGGCTAGTCAGACCCCTAAGGTGAGCTACCTGATGTGCTCCACGAAAGAAGGATTCCACCATCTTGTTTTTGGTGGAATTAGGAACTCTGGGAAAGGGGTATGCCCACACCCCACAGGAAGTTGTAATATAGGGGGTGTAGTGACTCCAGCTGTGGACTTGACACCAAACCCTGCCTGTTCCTGCCCCGACAATTGCAAAGACCGACTCGTCCTGAAGCTGAGCATCCTCTGAAAAGCCTTGGAGAGCTGCCAGCACTTCGCCAACCAGCCATCCTCTCCCTTGAAGAGGAGGAGCCACTTCCCTGCAGGCATCCACCGCATCGACCCAGTACACCATTCTGCTGACCCTCGTGTCCACCGAGGAAACCGCGTCCAAGGAGGAGATCTCCGTGCTCCAGGAGGTCAGATTAATCTCCCTATCACGTTTGTAGAAGTTGGGTCCCCCAGGAGCCGCCCTGCACCAATACCCGGGGTACCGGAGCCCTTGCAGCAGCTATGGCTTGTGTAGTATCCAGCCCAGACACCAATACTGCCAAGACAGACATACCGACATGGAACGTCAGCACCAGCGAGGCTACCGTCGAGAGTGGCCTTGTTGTCCTGTTTTGTCCCCCATCTCCAGGTCAATTTAAAAAGTGAGAGCCTTCAACGCAAGCGACCCGATGGACAAAACACCTCTGCACCTGAGCCCCACAGCCCGAGTCTGAGCCTACCGATGGTGCATCCTTGCTCCATAGACCCTCAAGAGCTGAGCCCCTCTATGGGTTCTGCCGTCTGGTCCTCCAGTCCCCACTTACAGCCGTTTTCTTGTTACAGGCTTTCTCATTTACTTCAGCCATAGCGTTCAAGGCTACCTTTGCGACCAGCACCTCTGCACCCAGACACACCAGGGCAGGCAAACCGAAAATGCTGGTTATTCTAACAACCATGGCCCCTACTTACATTATGTCCAGAAGAGCAACCCTGTAACTCGATTGTAAGTACCCCTATGCACTGTATGTTTCTCCCATAGGGTAACATTACCAGGTTCGAGGCTCATGCCTCAAATCTGACAGCTGTATTTTCTGTGTTTCAGAAAATCGCTAACTTGAAAAGTACTTAACTAATCTTGAAGATCTTGGTGTCTAAATTAATATACAAATATATGTTATTTTTCTAAATTGGTGTCGGATTTACTTATTGAGTATGTCTCATTTATTGACTGTGTGTGTGCAACAAATGTCTAATACCCTCCTCTGATAAGCCTAACGCTGCTAAACCACACTTCATCAAATAGGGCACCTTAGGATGTTCATAGCCTGGTGTGCAATGCGCAATACTGACCTACAGGCAAAATTGTTGGGTTTCTTGTTAGGTTTGACTCGTATGTTTCCTCCTAAATCCTTTGTGATGCCACAGTAGGATCGTAATTTCTTCACTTTCCTCAGGCACCCCACTCCTTCCAATGCACAGTTGTCCGCCGTGTCTCCTGACTCTGGAGCCTGTGTTTCTGGTTTCCCAGACTAAGTGGTGTTGAGGACCTGGGTGGCCTTTTTGCAAAACGTTGACTGTTTTATATGTCGGGAAACAACATTTTTCCAATGTTCTTTGCTCGATGACATCCCTTAGAAGAGAAGGAGAGAGTCAATTGGCTGGACGCCAAAAGAACTTTTACATCAAACGCACCAAAGAAGATCGTTGGGAAATCAGCTTTTGGTGTGGTTCTCTGGGACACGGAAGACAAGGCAGTTCAGAAAAGGACTTGGTCATGGTGGATAGTACTCTGCATTGACAACTAGCCAAGAATCAGCCACCAAAGAGGTTGAGGCCCCAATCCACAAGGGCCAAAGCTGCTTTTTGATATCTGTGAGGCAGTGACATGGGCATCATGCACACTTTCACGAAGCACTACTGCCTTGACAGCCAGGTTTGATGGGAAAGGCATTTCGCACATTCAGTCATGCAGTAATTTTGTATCTGAGACATTCCACAGATCCACTTCTTTGGGAGGTACTGCTTGGTATATATTCTGAAGGTGAGGAATTTCCATCAGAAGATAAAGTTACTTAACCTCAATGTATACACGAACCGCAGATTCCTCACTGCCTTTCTCCTGCATGGTTTGTGGATAGTCTCTGTTTTTCTACCTAAAAAGGTCCAAATCTGGAGAGCTGCACATTGATACCTCAGAATATTGTAGAGCCCACGTTCGAGGTCACAGAGCTAAGAAAGAAACTGAGTTCTGTTAAAGACTTCTAGCTGCAGATTCCTCACCTTTTGAATAATCCCTAGGCATCAAACTGGATCTGGAAACTTTTCTGCAGGACCTCTGCGCGCTAGTAGGTGACACAGTGTGGCTCCGCACTGACATTCTTACGCTCTAGAAATGATGTGAGGAACCTATGGAGGTGGCACTCCAATTCACTGACGTCTATTCCTTATTTCCACACCCCTAGACGTTGATTTGGATCTCACTTTGCATCCTTTTGAGACCTTATTTCAATCAAAATTCTTTTGTCAGTGTGCAAGCGACATGTCCCCTACCAAAACGACTGAGTTTAAGCCCTGGAAAGACTGTCGCAGGCAAATGCTGGTGACAGATCCTCATTTTGTTTTCCTGGGGTCGAGCCACAACTTCAAGTCCTGTGGTGAAAGCGCGTCAATGAAACCTAAGGCTATACGAGACCACAGTGTGAACTATACATCGCCAAGCACAGGAAGACTCCAAGACGAGATGGGCCCAAGTCGAAAGTTTGGTCCCAGTTCCGTTCGAGATCTAAAAGTTGCAGGAGTCGTTCCAGAGTTTGACCTTTGTCGCGATCAAAGTCGTCGGTGAAGTCAGAGAAAAAATAGGAGCAATCTAAGCAGGACTCTGCCTCTTACCACTATTTCTACTTTCCTGAGAAGAGCAACACCATACTTCTTGATCTTGCTCCTGAAATAGTTGACCTTTGGAGTCGATTCTGCAGCTTGTTCTGGCGCAACCAGAGTTTCAGGGGCCGTCCACCACTCCACCCTGGTATTTTAATCTCTGCACCCCTCCTCTGAAAGCTTGGTGGTGCAGGGGTCTGCAAGCAAGACTAACGCCAACACGTTTCCAACTATTCCCCCCTCCCTCCCCCTTCCCTCCCAATATAGAGTCAAAATGGGTGGAGACGTACTGGAAAAGTCTCTTCTTTTAGTCTACCAACATAGTGCTTCGATCAGTAAATGCCAACTGGCTGCTGCAGTGCTATTCCTGTGCCATTTGGGGTTCGGTGGCTCAAGTCCTTCCAGGGATTGCTCAATATCTCCCACTTGTCATCCATTGCCCTGGCATACAGGATACCGTGACGTGGGCAAGTTCCCAATTTCTTGTGGCTTAGACACCTCCCGATTCCATCGGGTGGACCATTAGCACCAATGTTTTCATTCGTCACCATGTTTGGCTGCGGCCCACCAGATTTTTGGGCTATGTCCATACGTTCCTCATGGCCATGCCATTTAATGGGACTCGTCTGGCTGACACCAAGACAGACTCCGCTCTTGAGCGACTCGAGGAGAGCAGGACTATGGTATGCTGCCTGGGCTTATCTCTTTCACCTTGTCATCCATATCAGCCCTACCACTTCTTTCGTGGTTTCAGCATATGTATTCCAAACCATCAGCCAATCCAACCCCTACAAGGTGGCCACCACCCGTGGTCAAGTTCACCGGACTGCACAGTCCTCGATCCTCCTTTAGGAGCCTCTTCCCCCACCCTGCCCCCTTCTGCCAAACCATGGCGAGTATATGCTCTGCCTTTCATTGTCTTGCTGCTGCACCTACCTCCCACCCAAGCGTCTGGCAGGCGCATCTCTCAATTTTGCGACAGGAAGTGCAAGCCCTTTTGGCCAAATGGGCTATCAAGAGGGTGCCTGCTCCAGAAATAGTGTTGTCATTCCTGCTACTTTCTGGTGCCTAAGAGGGCTACAGGCCTTTTTCGTATTTTAGGCCTGTGTCCTCAACGCCTTCCTCCGGCAGGGCTTATCTGCACTCGACCCTGGGGACTGGATGGTGGCGTTGGACTTGCAGGACTGCTATTTCCATATACAAGTCTTGCAGGCCCATCGGAATGACCTGCGGTTTTTGATGGGACAGGCCCATTCTCTGTTCACTGTGCTTCCCTTTGATCACACTAGGGCTCCTTGGATATTCCCAAAAGTAATGGCAGGAGTAGCAGCACACTTCCAGAGGTCAGGGGTTCCAGTCGTCCCCTTCCACGACAACTGGGTGTTCAAGGCTGGCTCACTCCAGGCAGTCGTCTTCCAGACCACGGCAGACCTCCTGTAATCTTTTGCTTCAATCTATCAATCAGGAGTTTATAAAGCGTGGCTACTCACCCATGAGAGTCTCAAGGCGCTGAGATGGGGGTTGGGGGAAGGGGGCTGCGGATCCGTCTGGACACTGGAATTCAGTCGAAGAGCCAGGTCTTGATATCATTCCTGAATTCGGTTAGCGACTGGGTTTGTCTGAGGTGGAGAGGAAAGGTGTTTCAGGTCTTGGTGGCGAGGTAGGAGACGGATCTTCCTCCGGCTCTGGTCTTGTGGATCAGTTGGACGGAGCGAAGGTGTCTGGTGGGTACGTGAAATGAGTGGCGGTGATTCAGATATGTTGGTCCTGCGTCATGGAGGGCTTTGTAGTCATGTGTGAAGAGCTTGAAGGTGATTATTTTGTTGACTGATGATCTATGTGCTGACGTCCCTCCTGGCTCTTTCTCAGATGTTTCCCTTCATCGGAGCCATTCTGGGCATGGTTCAGTTTCCTGCTTTTCCCCAGGGAAAGAGCCCCAGACATTCAGGTTAAGATTCCGATCTTTAAGCCTCTGTCCTGGATATTGGTGAGTTCGACTGAGGCTACTTTGACTGGTGGTCTCTTGCATTCTGCTGGTCAAGCACGCCAGGTAGCATATGTGGGCTAGGCAGTGGAATCTGAAGTCTTAGTGGCCCAATATCAAGAGGAGCTCTACGACCATGTTCTAATTTCGGAGGAGACTGCAAAATACTTGCAGTGGTAATTACTGGACCGCATTTGGGTCAGTGGCAGACCCTTCTCTCTCTCCCCCCTGCAAAGTTGACAGTGGTGACCGATGCATCACTTCTGGGTTGGGGTGGCCTTCTGGGAATGGTGCACATCAGAGGTCTCCGGTCTTCAGCAGAGTCCCAGCACCATTTCAACCTTCTGGAGCTTAGGGTCATATTCTTGGCTTTGAAAGCCTTCTTCCGTCCATCAAGGAAGACTGGTTTAGGTGTTCCACGGACAATAACATCTCCATGTAGTACTGCAAAAAACAGGGCGTGGTGGGTTCATGGACCCTGTGCCAAGAGGCCCTGCACCTCTGGAAATGGATAAACCACTCAGGAATTTTCCTAGTGGTGAACTGCCTGGCAGGTACTTTTAATGCCAGTCTCAACTCAGTCTTTGACACCTAGCAGATCCTAAGTGGCAAAGTAAACCCAAAAGTTGTCAAGGTCTCTTTCATGAATGAGGAGAACCATGGTTCGATCTCTTCGCCATCATTGAGAACTGGCAATGTCCGTTGGAGTTTCCAAAGTGTCTTGCGATTAGTGACGGGTTCTGCCTTGAGTGGACCTTGTGACTCCTGTATGCCTTTCCACTGATACCACTCCTGCCCTGAGTTCTCAAGAAGATCAGGACTGACTGGGCCCAAGTCATTCTAGTGGATCAGCACGGACAGTGTGGTATCAAGAACTCCTGGGCTTAAGCGCCTGCTCTCCAATCAGGCTACTCATCAAGGAGGATCTGAAGTTGCAGCTGCAGGGAAGTGTTCTGCAACTAGACCTTCACAATCTCCACCATCATGCTTGGAGATTGAGCGGCGACAGTTGACTACCCTTCCTCCAGAGGGGGTTGATGTCATCTTCGAAGTAAGGGGTACCTTGACGAGACTGCACACGCCTATAGTTGGGACAAATTTGTGGCTTGGTGCGGCACTCAGCAGATAGATCTCCCCTATGGATGAAGTTATCGGACAGTCCCTTGCTGGCACATTTTGCTCCTCCTCACCCATATAAGGAGGAGGAGAGACTCCATCACTTGGACCCCAATAGAGCGCTGAGCTTTTACGTAGATCGTACCAAAGAACACCTGGTGGACTTTTAGCTCTTTGTGGAGTTCTCTGGAGTGAAAACAGGCAAGGCTTTGCAGAAAAATATAACACCTGCAAGATCGTGCTCTGCATTAAGATCTACTATGCATTGGCCACAAAGCAGCCGCCGGAAGGACTGTGCTCATTCTACCAGGGCCAAAGCAGCTACCACTGCTTTGACACACTGAGTGCCTTTCCTGGACATGTGCAAGGTGGCAATGTGGGTGTTACTCCTTAGGTTTGCAAAGCACGGTTGTCTGGATAGTCACGTTTGCCGAGAGGGGTATTTTGCCCGCTTGGGCCTGCAGGATTATCTGGTTAAAGCCCTTTCACAGACCCACCTCCAACAAGATACTGTTTTGCTATCTGTTCAAAATGTGAATAATCTGCAGATAGAAGTCTATCAGAAGAACAAGTTACTTACCTTTGGTAACGTTCTTTCTGGTAGAGAGACTATTTGTTTGCAGATTCCTGGCTGATCCTCCCCATTCTGTAATTGGACTCTATCCATTAATAATATCCATAGTCTAATAATTTGTACACTGGTAACACCAATTTGTTTTTGGGGCTTTGCGTTTCGGCCCCCATACACTCGAAAGCAACTGACTTTAACGCACTGGAGTGGCGCCTCTATAGGCTTCGTACATCCTCTCAAGACCAAAAGTGCATCTGCGTGGAACTGCACTGTGCTACCTACCCGTATACAGAGTCACTGCTGAAAAATTTCTGGATCCAGTTTGACACCTGGGGAGTGTTCAGGAGGAGAGAAATCTGTGGCTAGATAATCTCTACCTGAAAGAGCATAGCCGAAGATGAGTAATTGGTTCATTGATTGGCAGGGGTGGCACTTACGTGCAGCTCAATCTTCACTTCTGGGGCAAAACGAAGTCAATGCGTAGCTGCACACCTCCATCTACTGCCTCGCGGGAGAGTTGCTGTTGAAATCTTCCGGATCCAGTTGGCACTTGGCGATATCCTAAAGGAGCGAACCTGCTGTTTGATAAGAGTATCCACCAGGGTAACTTGTTCTTTAAGGTCCCAGTCATGAAGGCTGTCATAGAGGGTCTTAAGAGGTTAATAACTCTAAAACCGCCCCCCCTCTAATGTGTGGAACCTGAACGTGTTCCTCGCATGCCTCAACGGTCCTTGCTTTGAGCCCCTACACCTGTGATCTACAGTTCTTGTTTTGGAAGGTGGTCTTCATAGTGGAAATAACCTCCCTCAAATTAGTGACCTTCAGGCTCTTACAATGCAGGAACCATTCAGGTTCACAAAGATAGTGTAGTCCTTCACACTAACCACAAATTTCTGCCAAAAGTTCTCACCTTTTGACATGTATCAGATCATTGAGCTGCTTATCTTCTTCCTGCAAGCAGAGTCTGTAGGGCAAAGTGCCCTTCGCACCCTAGATGTTAAGAGGGATCTCATGTGCACTGTATTGATAAAACTAAGCCATTGAAGAAGTAATTTCTCTTTTGTATATCTTTTCCAAACCTCGTGGGGTGCTCCTTTTCTAAAGCACGGATTTTGAGATGAATCATTAAGTGGATCTAGACCTGCTATTCTTAGTCCAGGCACACACTACCTGTGCCCGCTCAAGCCTACTCAATTCGCAAAAAGAGAACTAACCTAGGTTTTCTCAGTAATACCTCTTTTGCGTAAGTCTGTAGATTTGCCTCTTGGTCAGTGTCACACACTTTCATTAAGCATTACTGTTTAGACGTTATAGCAAGTCAACAGGCTCTAGGTGGCCAAGCTGTTCAAACCTCTGCATCATTTGTACACTATCTACCGCTTTGGATAGGAACTGCTTTACAGTCTATGCAGAATATGTATACCTACAGCCACACATGCTATGTATGGAAAATTTTACTTACCCTGTAACCATCTGTTTGTAGTGTGTTTTGATTTAGATTCACATGCACCCACCTCCCTCCTTGGAAGCAAGTGATAAGTGTTTCAATGCCCTTTTCCCTCCCTTTACACACTTCCCTTTGTACAGCACATACTATCTTCGATACTGCTGTACACCTTCACTGCTTGCCCGCTGAGCGGATTACAATCAGAGGAGGAACCAGTGTTCTGGTGGATTGTGGACCAAGGGTGGAGTCTCACCAGTCTGGACTCCAGCTTCATCTTAAAAAAAAAAAAAAAGTTTGACATTCAGGCCCTACTATTGAAAGAATATGCAGAGCATATGAATCTGCAACCCTCCACGTTACGAACAGATGGTTACCGGGCAAGTAATGTTTTCCATATTTTGTATTTCCATTCACAATATTGTGGTTGTTGATGTTTTGTCCAATATATTTTGGAAGGTTGATATTTTTCTTTTCGATATTCTGACTTACAATTGTTAGTGCTATTGTGGTGGTAATGGCGCTGTATTTGTATCACTACAAACTCCCTAATCAATGTACTTAAAGATAACACTAGATCACTAGGACAGCCTACTGGTTGTTGTATATACTTGAGGAAAAAGAAAAAGAAAATTACCAGAAAGTGAAACCAATTCAGTGCTTGGCAAAGAGGATGGTAGCAATATTCGCACTATTAACCACACCCTCTTGCAGCTAAACACCAACTATGATTTATAATTTAAAAAAATATCTGATTAATCATATCACCGTAGGATGCTAATATAGAATGGACCAGAACCCCAGTCCTCATCTAAACCCTGAGAGGAAACATTAACAGTTTATTCCACTCTTCCTGCTGTCTGTGTCAGGAGGTTTAGTATACTCTGTCTGTGGCCACCTCATGCATATGACTGATATAGTGGTAAAGGCTATATTTTGATTGCAAAGGTGGTTTCATGGTCCATGCTAATTAGTGCATACTATAATTCATGCAGTGAGGAAATTCACATAGCACCTGTGGTGTCCATATATAAAACAAAAGGCAAAACTGGCACACTGTGCGGTTCATGTAAAAAATTGAAAAATCAAGACTTTAAGTGACAGTCCTTTGTACAAAGCCACTTACTTTTAATCTAGAATCTGGCTAAATAACCTACAGATCGCAAGCCTGCTAATTCATTTTGGCCCCTCCTGTGTTTTTCAGATGGCGATTAACTGTTGTCACTCTTAAGCTCTTTAATGGATTTATGACAATCTTCATCATGGCAGAATTAACATTTCACCCAGACACTTGAGATCATATGCTTCCAAAATGCCTTAGTTGCTTATTTTATGGTTGGGCCTTCAATGCTCGGCTGTGTTTGGCCGATTTGAAACCAACTGCGTTGGTCAGAACTCTTAAGTCTGAGTGGTTGCTAATCACCCTGTGGGATGTCCCTTTTTTTATGGGGTGTTCCACCACAGCCTATACTTTCTGAGTGCCTTTGTGTTTTTGATCCAATGTGATTGGCTGAGTTTTGACGAGCCAAATTTGCTGCATTTCCCTACTGCCCTCAAGCCATTGGGGCTGTCAGTGGGAAAGTAGAGCGAGGGGCCTCAGAGAGTGGCAGCAGATAACGGCAAATCCCAGTCTTTCCAGACTCTGCCTGTGCTACTAGCAATTTGTATTGAATCCTCTTCATATATAAGCTTCATAAATTAGGGCTAAAATAAGACGTCTGAGTTGCCATCCTGTGACCTGCAGGTTCAACACTAATTGCTGCAGCAGGGGCATTACCCCCTCAGTTTTATCTAGCGGTGAAATTATTATACAGATGTAATAATGACTCATTTTTAGGTCCCGGCTTGACCGTGCATGCCCTGTCTCGAAGAGACATGTTGTTTTCAATCTGTGGACTTCAGCCCACCCATAGGCTTACCGTTTGCTCGCTCCATCATCTCTTTCATATCCTGTCCACATTTGTCATAGGAATGCATGCGCCATGCCTCTTCTTTTGTTTAGCCCTCCCCCAGAGCATGGACCAAGTCCTTGTGTCCATCCACTGCTCCTGTTTTAGGAACTACTTGTTCTTTGTATTTGAGGACTCCACACAAGTGCTCATGTTTTCACTTGCTACGTTCTCCGTCTCCTGTTGCCTCTTTACCCCTCCCACCTGCCCCAAACTGCTTTTTTTTCTTGCTTTTATTAGGCTGCCTGCGTCGCTTGTTCAGAAGGCTTTTGGAGGATTTAGGTTTCAGTTATAAAAAAGAATGAGCATTGGCAGCTTTGGAACAATGTCCACTCAGATGGAATAGTGCTGTTATTTATTGAGGAGCTGTTAACATACTCCTTTCCGTCTAGGCTGTTCCCAAGCAGCATACGTGCATTACGAATTGTAGCAGGGCAGCCCTCCCTCGCATGCACACTGTACATACTGTACAGACAACTGTGAACGTCCTAGAAACAGATGGCGTAAACAGAAACAGCAGCGTAGATGTTCCTTACACTACAAAATGACTACCTTTGTACTGTGAAGCAGTTTTTGACTGCCTCTATTTTTAAATTCTTTTGCTTAACCTGTACATTGTAATTAAAAGATAAAGCTTTTTAGCGATTTAATATTATAAAGAACATACATTTTGCCAGCATGTGGCTCTTAATTTTTACTGAGCTATAACCACACTACCTTTGTTTTAGGCTATGGTCACCCAGTTTGTGTTTATTAAATGATTTACGTTTGCCCATCTTCTATATTTACTTTACTTTTTGTAGATAATTTGATGTGTTCACTAGTGCATGAGCAGACTTTCATTATGTTAACTTTTACAAGGAATCAAATGCATACTTTTGGGAAGCAACTAACCGCTGATGGGAACATCAGTGCATAGTCGGCACCAAGCCATACTCCAAAAATTCAAAGTTTCAATCTGAGCCCAAGATAGCAGCTGTGTGTGGCCATTCCTGGAAATTGTTAGCTACAGGGGTTCGCCTCAGTTATTTCCTTGGAAGTTGAAGCAAATTCCTGGTGTTAGTGTTGATTGAGCTGCATTTTCACTGTTGCAAAATAGCATGTTTTTTGTTTATAAAATCCGACTCCGTCAGCAAGGGTGCTACTGTCTTGTTCTGGGTCCAGGTCGTCATCCGCTACTACTAAACAAGCATTGGCAAAGCCAATAGGGCTCGCTTCTGCAAGAGCTATTGGCTTTTTTTAATGCTTTCTTTAGCTATGTTGTACAGCAGTGCACCTGCTGCGCAGCTTGGCTGAAAGTGAAGAAAAGAAGTGGTCTGATATGGCCAGCGCTGGCTGCATCATTGCCGGTTTTTCCATGATTTTAAGCCGTGCTGAACAGCAGATGTGCTGCTATACAACATGGCCAATAGACATTCACATTGACCATAACAATACGTCTGGCATTACCAAGAACTATTGGATTTGCCATCGACACCTACAGGGCCTCCTGCCAAGAAGCCTTCAAGGACCGCGTGAGTATAACTTCAGCACAAAGCCACAGGCCTACACTCTGCCCACTTAAGCACTGCTCTGCCACAGGCATGTGGTCACTTCAGTGGGAGTCTGACATCGATTTCTTGATCAGGCAAGAATAAAATGACAGCCTCTAGTACACCGCTGCCCTCGGCTTCCAGTTGACACAGAGAAAAGGCCTTGGATCTTAGCAAGCTCCCATCATAGGGAATCGAACTTCGACACCCAGAGCTGATTTTGAAATCTATGGAAGGAGAGTGTCTGCAATACTTGGACCTTAAAGGAATCTGCAAATTGCAAGCGAGACTTGAGATCACCAAATAGCTTTTCCTAAATAATGATTCACTAAATGTATTTATGAAATGTTCGTAGCAAATAAGAAAAAGAAGGCAGCAAATTTTCAGACAGGTATGGGCTTAGCAACAAGTCATCTTGTACTTCAAATAAGAGCTACAGGCTGTGCTAGATACACTCTGGAAGACTATCCCCACACTTTTGGTTCTTAGTGCCTCCGAAACAGAGTACTAAGCCAGAACCACAGGATGTTGCAATAATCAGATCCGAGGAATCTTAGGCTACCATTCTAGAGAGACTGGCATCAAAACTCCACATTATACAGAAGCAGCTTTTCATTCATCCAAAGGCCGGCAAGATTTCTGCGAAGCCGGCCTCAGAAAGTGCTCAACCAATGTCTACAGACCAGGACTGCCACAGCTACAGGAGACTCAAAGAACTAAAAAAGCCTGCACACATAATAAAATGTCAAATCAAACAGTCAAAAGATATACACGCATGCGGGAACTACCTGGATCCAGTTTGTTGTAACTGCTGGAAACTTAAAAAAAGGTATTGTATTGCACTGCTTGATAGCAATAGTCTTATTTGACTCATGGTAATAGAAACAATGATGTTAGTGTGCCAAGGTGGGTGCTTTAGCTCTTCAGTATGGCATTGTTTCTAGTGTATAGAAGGGTCAGTGCCCTCTACGGGCGCATGAGCTATGGAGAAGTTTCAGGATCCAGTCTGGAGCCTTGGAATATCCAACAGGTGAGAAATCTGAGGTACATAAAGTATCCACTAGAAAGATCCATACCAAAGTTAAGTATATTTTTGTTCTGTGACTACAAAATAACCTATACCTATTTGTTATACATTTGTATATTGCTCCTCTTGACTCTTTACCTGTTTGATATGAGGTGATGTCATCCATCAGTTCTGTTTGGATTCCATTAAATCACATAGGGGACAGGCAGAATATTACACCATTAATTTACAGACAAATGCAAGCAAAAGCATAAATATCTTGATTAGATTTGCTGAGAAAAGACTTGATTCTGGGGGGGGGGGGGGGGGGGGGGGAGTGAAATAGCTGCTGATTGACCTAAACTGTCAAGTGAGATGGCATGATATGCCTTGCACAATCTGTTATTATAGGTTCTAGTGGATTTCTCCAAAGGTGTGGCAGCCTTGCCAATGTGCCTGCACTCTTGAGGTACTGATCTTTGAAGTCTGGTTTGCTTGCATGTTTTGGAGTAAGGGGGCTAGAATGGTTGGTTGGCAGTGAGGGAAGGGGGAGCGATTGTACTAACAAACTACTGACTTTAGTTAATCAAGCAGAGTGTCCTTCCAATTCCTTCATTTACTGCTGGGTTTAGCATAAGAGGAGTTCAGATTTCTGAAAGAAGTACTATAGTAGGTTTAAACTAAGTATTCTGGTCATTCCAGTACTTCAGACACTGACGTTCCCAGAGTAGCCAATTAGATTGATCTGTTTTTACACACTTGCAGCTTCTTTCATTGTGAGAGGGAGATAATCACAGGCAAAAAGGGTAAAGTAATCGCACAAATGGCAGGAAAGTGTTACTAAGATTGCAAGTCACTCCAAGGAGACACATGAAGGCTGGATCAGTAATCGGGTCTTCAGTTAGTAAATGGTATTTAAGACGTAGGAGTTTCATCAACAAACCTTAATATACACGTCATGACATTACCCAAGTAATTCTGGACTTGGTAGGTAGGTAGATAGATGGCTGGGTAAAATGGAATTTGTGTAGCAGGGGAGTGCACAATATGTAAGGGGTTAACACTTTAGTTAATCTTCGTTTCAGTAATAAAATAAATATATACCGATCATTGGTTATCTCTCCCACCTCCCTTTTATAATGACATATCTCTGCGTTGGTGACTTGGATGGTAGTTAAACATCCTTTTCCTTTAACAGTTTCCTTATGATGGGCCTTCAGTGTGTGACTTTATTGGTAATTATTTTACAGAGTTGTGAAGATTGTCTGCATAGGATATTAGAAAAAATTAACTTGAAGTGATAGCAGCATACCTTGTTCAGTAACAACCACTATTTTCTTTTTTAGGCTTATTGTAGTATTTTGTATCTGAAGCCTCGAATGCAGATCGTGATAAGAGGACAGAAAGTCCAAACACAGCTGGTTTCCAAAAACCTTGCATACATTGAACGGGACATTTATCGACCAAAATTTCTGGCAGTATCCTTTTTATCTACTTATCGTATGGTGACTTTCTGAATTGAAGTTTCATTTCTGGCTGCTGTCTTCAACTATTTTGTGTTCCATTATTGTGATGCAACAAATTTTCAGAACTAGCTTCCATTATTTTACAGCTGTAAAAGCAACTGATGTCCTCAACCATATGCTATGTATGTAGGTTCACACTGCAGAAGTTAGGATTTCCGCTATGGTAAGGGAAACATTTCACCTAACTCTTATAAAGTCACCAATAAGTGCAATTAAGGAAAAAAGTACAGAAGCTCACATAAAAGTCCTGTGTAAATGGTCTGTATGCTCAATGATGATTTCCGATGTACAGGTGATTAAAAGTTGTTTTTTATTCTTCCAAGTCTTCATTACTCAGGACAATATCTAAAGAAAAGGCAGCTGATGCGTGTTTTGTCACTTGCAGTATTTCAGCCTTGAAAAAGTCTATCAAGTAATAAACTCTTAAGGCATCTTGTTCGGGTATAACTGATGTCAATATTTGTCAAAGTCTAGTTTTACTAGTGTTTGGCTCCCAGAGTTACGTGTCCAAGCACTACGAACAATAGATTGAGAAACCTCCACATAAATGACTGGCGCACACGTGGGTGTTTAGAAATTATAGGCTGTGTGATCTGCCTGTGATACGCCTGTGCACATGTTTACCTAACACTACTGCCTTGACAGTCTGGTCAATAAAAACGGGCATTTTGCCTGTTCGGTTCTGCAGGACTTTTTAGTGTGAGACCCACCTCCGGGCAGGCATTGCTTGGGTCTCTATTCCAAGGTAAGGAATCTGCAGTTACTTACCTTCGCTAAAGCCTTATCTGGTAGAGATTGTCTCGTCGCAGATTCCTTACCGACCCACCTAGCCACCGTGCTTTGCAACCAGATTGCTAGAGATAGGGTTGTTCCCCTTCCAGTGCCCTAGTTTTCCAGTCCAGTAGTTGGTGTTCTTTGTGGCTCCTCTCTCCTGGCGTGAAAAGTTGTGAAAAGAGACTGATGGCCAGCACACTGACACTGCACAGGTCACTTTTGGGACAGATGACGCCACTCTGAGCCGAACTACGCCTCCTACTGGCACGCAGGGGTACAGCTCACAAAAAATATTCCGGATCCAGCCCGACGCCTGGGAATAATTCTAAGGTAAGCAATCTGTGGCTAGAGCGTCTCTACCAGATAAGGTGTTACTGAAGGTGAGTATTTGTTTGTTAGACCTAGGTAAATGGAGGATATGAGCCAAAATTGAGGACAATTGAGGAATTCGTAATTTTTACATTTTTTTTTGCCCCAGAACGGTCTTTTCTGCAATACAGAGAAGTAGTACCAGTGCCTTTTATGCTTCTAGCTAATTCATTAGCTCATTACATTGTAGACCACCCTTCACAACCCTTACATTTTTCTGAGATACCCTTATTCATGAATGTAGGAAGCTGGCTCTTTATATAGTGGACCAAAACGAGGTACACTGTGTAAAGAGTCCAGGCAAAACCCAGTTGGTTTACGGAGGCACAAATGATATTTCAAATGCTTACTTTTGTGGTATTGTGGGCGAGCAGTTAGGTGTACCGAAGGGTACTGCTAAGAATTTATTGACACACCTAGGGAATAAATGAGACACACTCTAAAGAATAAATCTGAGACCAATTCAGAATAAGTTCTGTTTTTATATAAATTTTGATACCAAGGACTTTGATAGCAAGTAAGTACTTTTTAAAATATAGAATTCAGCAGTTAAGTAAATCAGTTACTTAAATGCGCCTTCATGCGCAATGCCTTATATAGCAGAAAAGGCATAGATAGCATACTGGTATTTGTAGTCAACTTTGGGGGTCTCCTTCGGTTCTTAGAGACATAGGGGGCAAAGGTTCAAAGTACTGTCAGCAGTTACTCATTACCTGCTCTGAGGTGTTGGAGTGCACAGGTGCTGGTCGCATTGGTAGCTGTGTATGCTAAGCTGGTAAAGAGAAGGGGGCACCTAGAAACAGGCGGCAGAGGGAGACTTGGGGACAAGTTTCCAAATGGAGGGCACGGGTCACAAGGGTCCGGAAGACAAGAGAGTACAGTCTGTTTATCTGTAAAGAGGTTGTCTGGGCTCTGTGCATCCTGTAGCCTTGTGGTCGTCGGTCTCGCCATTTGAGGGTGCCAAATCAGGACAGCTGGGCCACCTCTTGATGTGTATCTCTGTGATGCTGACATCCCTCAACTGCTTCTCGTTCTCGGTGTTGTTAGAGTCCTGATTGGACTCTCACGGTCTTGGCTTGCTGTAAGGGGTCCAGTATCCAGGTCATTGGTCCTATGTGGCATCCATTTGGATCTGGTGTCCTCTCACTTGGTTGGGGGACACCCAGGAGCACAGGTAATCTTAGGATGGCACAATACATGCTGCGGCCGTTTGGGACACTTTTTAGTATCCCAGAGCCTAGGTACCAGGGGTAACAATTACTAGGAACTTACAGGGAGTGGTAAAGCTATTGCCAATTGGGGAACAATTGTACAGTTTTAGGGAAAGAGATCTGGCACTGGGGACCTGGTTAGCAGGAACCCACTGCACTTCTGTCAAAATAGCATCAGATACCAGGCAAAAAGTGGGGTTGGACATGTCAAAAAGGGGCACTTTCCTACAACGCGTATACCTTGCTCACAGTTGTGGCTTGAAATTCAACATGTGCACTGCTAATGAAACATATTACCTTGGTCACATCATTACACATTGAAGCCTGTCTCCACAAAATTCACTGACCTGTCCCTCGTCCTTGCCAAAAGGGTGATTGCCATGAGATGAAGTCTCCCCACCCTCCAGTGGTAAATGTTTGGCGCAGGAACCTGGAATACTGGGATGCAGCTAAGGGTTGTGGGATCAGCAGGTGGCTGGCAAGTGGCCTACAGATACATGGAAAAGATGACGAGCGGGCACTGTAACTGGTGTCTCTTTCAGTAGAGAACCATACCCACTGCCCCTCCCCTGGGCTATTTGTGCCCCAAAGAGGCGTGCAGCGGGACCGGACATTAAAAGCCAACCCGCATCACCCATATTGATTACCCTCTGTCATTCCATATTACTAAATTGCAGTTTTCAGTTGCTCACCCTGCTAGTAATAGTATACTACACAGGACCCACCATTCCTCCTTCCTCATTGTGAAGGTGCTTTCACTTATGTTGGGGCATTCCTGATGGGACAGGTGGGGGTGTGGGTAAGGGGGGGGGGGGTGTTTTGTTTTGAGTTGAGGAGGGCACAATTATAGAAGTATATTTTGCTGTTGAAACATTGTTTTTGTATTTGACATAATTGTACTCTACTTGAACACACTGTATACCATCTGATGTTTAATGTAACCCCTCTGTAGGTATTTCCGAAAGTTGTACCTTATTCCAAATCAAAGAGATTAATAAAATAAAAAGATCTGATTGAGAGGGAAGCAGATGTAGTGTACAAAGCTTTATAAAATCTATCAAAATGAGATATATTGTGTAAAGAGTCCAAGGGGTTCTCTTATGAGTGGACATGGGGCTTGCTATGGCAATCCCAGGCTGCTCTTTTAAGTGGTAGTATGGTCGAGCTGCATTAGGCTTATCACAGAGGAGTGCAAGACATCTGAAGATCACTGGTCTATAAATGAGTCATACAACTCAATAAGGGGAACAACACCAATTTATAAAAAATAACACATATCTTTATATATGTTTAGGCACCAGAAGCAATTTGTTCAAGTAAGTACGCTTTTAAATGGGAATTCTTTTCAGTTCAAAAAGTCTGCAATGTTGTCCTATAAGAGGAAAAGTCAGTGAGGCATTCCGGTACAGTACAGCGACTTGCGGGAACAATCTCCAGGAGTTAGGGTCAGTGGTGGGCAAGGTTCAAGGCAGGACCAGCAGAACACTACCAGCGGCACTAGGGTGCCCAGTGCAAAACATCGTTGGGAGCCCAGTGTTACTCTAGGGATCGGTCTTTGTGTAAAGAGGCAGCAGGCTCGGACTGGGAGGCCATTCGGGCTAAGCCAACAGAGGGGACGCAGTGATACCTTTGGTACTAGTCTCCACTGCCCAGGGGTGACGTGTGCAGAGGTGTCTTTAGGTGTCGGGTTATTCTTACCGACAGCAGTCGCGGTAGAGGGGGCCTGCGTGCAGAGGCTACAGGCAACATCAGAGATCACCGGGGGCGAAACCACGGCGCTGACACAGTTAGCCCACTTCAACTCCGGCTTGAAGCGACTGCTGTAGTGGTGTCTTCAGGCATCTGGTTTCTGCAGTCATGAATGCCTCACATGAGTCTTTGGATGCCTGCAGGTTGCAGGGAAGCAGTGGTGCTACTTCTTGAGAGGTATTGGTTCCTGGGTGAAGTACTGGAAACTCTCCTGGGCTTCAGGTTAGGCCACCTTAGGGGCCTAACCTAACCTGACTAGGTCTTGACATGCCTACCTGACTAGCTAATTTCCCACCTGTCCAGGTGCCAAAGGGCTCTGGACAAAGGGAGAGGGGTCAGCCTCCTGTCCTGTGAGGGGAGCCGTATTTCACATTTCAAAGGCAGGAGCTTTTTTGAAGCTCACCGGCCTAAGAGTGCTATTTAGTAGGTCATCCTGAGGGAGAGGGTGTGGACACCCTCTTCCCATGCAGGCTTAGTTCCTGGCCTCCTGCGAGCAAAGGCCCTTACCTTGGGAGGTCAGAAATCTGTCTTGGTGGCAGGCTGGCAAAGACCAGTCAGCCAACACCAGAGGCTGTTAGGTTTTCAGGGGGCACCTCTAAGGTGCCCTCTGTGTTCATGTATTCTCAAATCCACCACTGGAATCGGGTTGGGTTTGTGAATACGAGATGTTTGATACCCAACATCACTATTCTCAATGAAACCATCATGTATCTAGGATACTCGTTTTCACCAGTGTCCAGCACATGTTCTAGAATGACTTCCCTGCTCACTTGCACTGGCAGTCATGGAACTGACCAGCACAGGGGCATATCTGCTAATGCAGGTATGCCCTCACATGTAATACTAAGTACCCTGCCACACAGCTGTAGGGGTGACTTACAAGTACTACATGCAGTGTAAGGGGACATGGCACACTAGGATGTGTGTCAGGGTGTGTTTTCACTTTTTTCTACAGCAAAACACACAGCCTGCGATGGCAGCCCTGCATGGGTTTGGTGAGGGATCCCTTAGGTTGGCACAATTCGTCCTGCAGCCCTTGGGGTACCCTCCTGAGTACCTCAGGCTTTAGGTACCAGAGGTACTATTTACTAGGGACTTAGAGGATACTAAAAATATTGTCAATTGGGGAAACAATTTTACAGTTTGGGAAATGTCTGGCACTAGGAACTGGTTAGCAGGAACCCAGTGCACTTCCAGTCGAAATCACATCATGTACCATGCAAATAGTGGTGGTGACTGTCAAGAAGGGGTACTGTCCTAGAGTCTTTGAGAATGTACAGCAATCTAAGGGAAAACTGGGAGTCCCCATTTTTGAGCCCTTCTACCTTGCTCCACCCCCCACCGGGGGTCCTTGGTGACTAGTGATGTGCAGGGCAGCTACCTCCAAGATGAGATTCTTCAGTGGACTGTGGTGAGCACAGTGTACGGGAGAAGTGCCAATCAAGATGTTAAAATAGGTATTGCAGAGGCCAGGCGTTGATAGAAGTGCCGCCTCAAAAGAACTGACACAGTAATGGTATCTGCCCCAGAGCTTCTTTTGTGGTGTCTCTACATTCTGTAAATTAGTGGACCAAGTAGACAAACTGGCATGGAGAGGGCCTGGACTGTTACGAGTAAATGCAAAGGACTTCCACTAGACCTATATTTCTTTGTTGTACATTGGCTATTGCTCTGCGGGGCTATTCGCCATGATCACAAAACAACATGACAACCTAGCATCTGAAAGAGACACGTTAGTAATGGATTCCTTACCTTAGAATATCCCCAGGCGTCAGACTGGATCCAGAAAGTTTTCGTCAGCAGTACCCCTGCGTATCAGTAGGCGGCGTCGTGCGGCTCCGCGTACGTCGCTGGCGTCGTAGCTGCCGAGATGACATGGTCGGAGCTACTTAGACGCGCCCATCCGCGCTGACGTCAGTTCTTTATTTTTCCGCGGCAGCAAGCGCAGATCCGAGAGAGAGCGGTACTCCTAGTTATTACTTTAACTTGGTTTTGAGAACTTGTTTCTCTCGTTTTGTCGTGTACTCGACTCCTGGTGCAGTAGGGATGCCCGGCTTTAAGTCCTGTAGGGCCTGCCGTCGGAATATGTCGGTGGCGGACCCGCACGACTTGTCTCTTCTGCGTGGGGCCCCGAGGCATTCCCCGATTGTCGGGCCATGGTGCAGAAAGGTTTGCGGGAGCGTTCCCGAAAGTTGTTGGAGGCCCGGCAATCGGTTCCGCGCCGATCGAGGTCCCGCTCCCGGGGGAGGTCGAGGGACCAGCCGCGGAGCCAACACCATCGCTAGTCGGACTCGGGGACAGGTAAGTCAAGGCGCCATAAAAAGTCGAAGAAGCGACGTCTCTTTTCGTCAACCCCTCATCGGTCGCGGGACGCGGTGGGGGGGCGGGTGGTCACTCCCCAGCAGCTCCGCTGGAGCCTCCGTCGTTGCCTGCGGCCTACCCACCTTTTCCAGGTCCGCACACGACGCAGGAAGAAATACAGGTATTCCTGTCGGCCATGCGCCGTTTGTTTCCCACGTCGGATCCCTCCGGAGTGTCAGTGGTTCTGTCCCCGTGCCGCCGCCTTTGGCTCCGGCTACGCCGGCATGATACCCTGCGGCTGCGCTGCCTCCAGCATCGGGGGCGGCGCCGGATACGGCGCCGGACTGCGTGGGACCAGGATTGGTCTATTACCCCCGATTCCCATTCCAGGTGGGGAGTTTATCCCATTTCCCTGGGCACCTCACCCTTACCGGCCTCATCAACAGCCGGTGGATGAAGGGGAGTACTGGGAGGGGTCTGAGGACCCTCTCGCAGCTCAATGCGAGGATGAGCCGGAGTGGCAGGGTGATATGGAAGGTCCAGGCGATCTGGATTTCTCTTCACACCCTGGTACACTGTCCCTTTCTTCCGTGGCTACGGAGGAGATTGGGACTTTTTCAGTGGTGTTGCGTAGGGTGGCTGAGGCTCTTAACCTCGAGCTCCCTTCTGTGCCTATCAGGACCAATCTCCTGACCAGGGTGCCGCAGCCAGCGTCGTCCTCCGTGGAGCCGCTGCTACCCTTCAACGATGCACTTACTGACATCCTGTTGAGCACCTGGAACAAACCTAACACAGGGGTTCCTGTAGATAAGGGTATGGCACGCCGCCATCGCCCGGTGACCCCAGCTTTCTCACACAACACCCGATGCCTCAGAGTCTGGTTTTACAGGATTCTGCCTTGCCGAGCGCATTCCCTTCTGCTCCTCCGGACAATGAATCTAAAAAACTGGAGCAATTTGGGAAAAAGATTTTCACTTCGGCCAGTTCCGGGTTGCGGGCGGTGAATACTGCGTACCTGTTAGGCCGCTATTCACATTCTGTGTGGGACACCGTGGCACAGGTGCTGCCTCAGTGCCCTGTGGAAGCTCGGGCAGTGCTCTCCCAGGCCATTACCGAAGGAAGAGATGCTGCTAAATTGACTATCCGTTGTGGACTTGACACAGCCGATTCCCTCGGCAAGGCACTTTCCACAATGGTGGCACTCCGCCTGGCTCAGAACAACTGGCTTCTCCGGGGATGTCCAGAACACTTTGTTGGACATGCCCTTTGATGGCACACGCCTCTTTGGTGACAAGGCGGATAGCACCCTGGAACGCTTTAGGACTCAGGCTATGGCCCAGTCCTTAGGTCTCGCCACCACGCGCAGCCCCTCATGGTCTGCTTTTCACTCCTTTCGAGGTCAGGGTCGAGGCGCCCAAGCGTGTTCCTTTTGGAACCGCCGGCCAGCGCAGCAGCAGTCTCAGATCAGCCGCGGTCGTGGGGCCCACCATGGTGGGTCCAGAGGCCAGCGGGCGGGTCAATCCACCACCGCCCCTGCCACCACCGCCTCAAAACCTTCCTAGTCCGGTGTTTCAGACACACCAAATGCCAGTGGGTGGCAGGATTTGCCATCACCTCCCCCACTGGCGCACCATCACTTCGGACAGGTGGGTTCTGCAGATAGTCCGAAGGGGCTACCCGCTCCCCTTCGAGTCTACCCCTCCAGCCATGCCACCTCAGTCCCATCGCATGTCGGGGGAATCACTTGGCACTTCTCCAGCAGGAAGTTGCGGCCCTCTTGGCCAAGGGGGCCATCAAGCGCTTTCAGACGCCAGAAGTAGGTCGTGGTTGTTACTCCCACTACTTCTTGGTTTCAAAGAAGGACAAAGGTCTGCGCCCTATCTTAGACCTCCGGAACGCCAATCGCTTCCTCCAGAAGGAGAAGTTCAAAATGCTCATGCTTGCTCAGGTCTTGTCTGCCGTAGACCCGCAAGACTGGCTGGTAGTGTTAGACTTGCAGGATGCTTATTTTCATATCTCCCACCCTGCCAGCCCACCGGCGTTACCTACGGTTCGCGGTGGGCCACAAGCACTTTCAGTTCACTGTGCTCCCTTTCGGCCTTACCAGCGCCCCTGGGGTGTTCACGGAAGTGATGGCGGTGGTCGCAGCTCATCTGCGCAGATCAGGGGTTTCAGTCTTCCCCTATCTCCATGACTGGCTCGCCCCAGACAGTCGTCTCCCACCTCCAGACTAGGGCCGACCTCCTGCATTTGCTGGGGTTTTCCATCAACGTGCCGAAGTTGCACCTGATTCCCTCTCAGAAGCTCCTCTTCATCAGGGCGGTTCTGGATACGGCGCAGTTTCGGGTTTATCCTCCCAAACAGCAAGTCCCGGACATTCGAACTATGATTCCGATCTTTCGGCCTTGGTCCTGGGTTTCGGTCAGGAAGACTCTGAGGCTGCTGGGCCTCATGGCCTCCTGCAGATCTATCATGCCAGATGGCATATGCAGGCTCTGCAGTGGGACCTGAAGTTCCAGTGGACGCAGCATCGGGGAAACCTGTCCGACTACGTCCAGATCTTGGAGAGCACTGCACAGGACTTGCAGTGGTGGCTCACGGACCAGCGTTGGTTCAGCGGCAGATCCCTATCCTTTCCCCAACCGGAGCACACAGTAGTGATGGACTCGTCCCTCCTGGGATGGGGCGGCCACATGAGAAAGGCAGAGATCAGAGGCCTCTGGTCTCCGGCGGAGTACAAGCTCCATGTCAACCTTTTGGAGCACAGGGCGATCCTACTTGCACTGAAAGCATTCCTTCCCTCTGTCAAGGGGAGAGTAGTGCAGGTGTTCACAGATAACACCACCGCCATGTGGTACTGCTACAAGCAGGGCAGGGTGGGGTCGTGGACCCTATGTCAGGAGGCTCTCCTCTCTGGACAAGGCATTTCCTTGGTGGTTCAACACCTGGCAGGTACCCTGAACGCCAGGGCGGACGAACTCAGCCGTAGGTGCATGTTGGCTCACGAATGGCGTCTTCACTCAGAGGTGGCACAAGGTCTCTTTCAGCAGTGGGGAGAACCTTGGTTAGATCTATTTGCCACCGAAGAGAACGCGCAATGTCAGCAGTTCTGCGCGTTGGAGTTTCCAAGGCGGCAGTCGCTCGGAGACGCTTTTCGTCGTGAGTGGAGTTGCGGTCTATTGTACGCCTTTCCGCCTATACCACTTCTGCCCAGAGTGCTGAAGAAGATCAGATGCGACTGGGCCAAAGTCTTTTTTGTGGCACCGGACTGGGCTCGAAGAGTTTGGTATCCCGAGCTACTCAGTATGAGCGTGGATCCCCCGATCCGACTGCCTCTTCGGGAGGATCTCCTGTCGCAGCAACAGGGGACGGTCCTCCACCCGAACCTGTCCAGCCTCCACCTCCTTGTGTGGAGATTGTGCGGCGACATCTGATTCCCTTTGACTTGCCTCCTGAAGTCTGTAATGTGATTCTGGCAGTCAGGCGTCCCTCCAGTAAATGGTAAACGCCTGTCGGTGGAAAGAATTTGTGGCATGGTGCATAGCGAAAGCTGTAGATCCTCTTGCTGCCCCTCTTTCTGAGGTTCTGCTGTTCCTTCTCTCTTTGTCCTAGCAGGGCTCTGCTCTGGGCACTATCAAGGGCTACCTTTCTGCACTTTAAGCCTTTCTTAGACTGCCAGATCAGCCCTCTATTTTCAAGTCCCCAGTTGTCAATAGATTTCGTAAAGGCATTACTCACCTTTTCCCTCCTATTCCTTTTGTGGTGTCTCAATAGGACTTGAACCTGGTTCTCACATACTTGATGTGTGCTCCCTTTGAGCCTCTTCATAACTGTCCTTTGCGGTTATTAACTTTGAAAACTGTCTTCCTGGTGGCCATCACATCCGCTCGGCGGGTGAGTGAGCTCCAAGCTCTTTCCTGTAAACCTCCTTTCCTGGCGATTCATCCGGACAAGGTTGTGCTTCGACCGCGTCCCTCCTTTCTACCAAAAGTAGTCTTTGCCTTTCATCTCGAGCCAACTGTCAGTCTGCCCACTTTCTTTCCGCCTCCGCACCCTTCAAGAGAAGAGGAGAGGCTCCACCGTCTGGACCCAAAACGTGCGCTTTCGTTCTATCTCAACCGCACACAACAGTTCCGGGCGGATGACCAGCTCTTTGTTGGCTACGTGGGCGCCAAGAAAGGCCGTGCTGTGCACAAGCGAACTATCTCCCGATGGGTTGCGTTGTGCATTAAAGCCTGTTACTCTCTGGCTAAAAAGTAACCTCTATTTGGGCTGCACGCCCATTCTACCGGGGCGACAGCAGCTATTACAGCATTGGGACGAGGTGTCCCCCTGCAAGACATCTGTCAGGCAGCCACTTGGGCCTCGTTGCATAGTTTCACTAAGCACTATTGCCTTGACATCCAGTCCTGAGAGACGGCTTCTTTGGCCGTTCGGTTCTCTGTGACTTTCTGGTGTAATCTCACTTTGCAGACCCACCACCGGGGTTGGTATTGCTTGGGTATGTATTCTAAGGTAAGGAATCTGTCACTAATGTTTCTCTTTCAGATGCACAAGTTACTTAGTTGTGTAACGATATATCTGTAAGAGACATTAGTTAATGATTCCTTACCGCCCGCCCATCCTCCCCGTTCTGCGAACTGTTCTCTAGGGTTCAGGTCATCCCTTTTAGGGCCCTAGTTCTATTGCACCAGTAGTCTGTCTCTGGCATGGCTCTGTGCTCCTGGCGCGGAAACGTTGCGTACAGAACTGACGTCGGCGTGCGTGAGTGCGTCTAAGTGGCACTGACGTCATCTCGGTGGCTACAACTCCAGCGGCGTACGCGGAGCCGCACGACGACGCCTACCGACACGCAGGGGTACTGCTGACGATAACTTTCCGGATCCAGTCTGACCCCTGGGGATATTCTAAGGTAAGGAATCTATCACTAACTAAAGTCTCTTACAGATGTATCATTACACAAGTAAGTAACTTGTGCATTAGGTGTAATTACTGTATATGTATGTTTGCTCAATCTTTTCGATATAAACAATTAAATAATGATTTTAATATATATAAAAAATGTTTGTGTATAAAAATAAAAAACATGAGCCTCAGAAATTGCTAGGTTGTCATGTTGTTGTATGATCATAGCGAATAGCCCCGCAGAGCAATAGCCAATGTAGAACAAAGAAATATAGGTCTAGTGGGAGTCCTGTACAATTACTCGTGATTGTTCCCCCTTCCTCCCAGACCTCAAATTAACTTTTAGGGGGGTACCCTCATTAATGTGAGGGCCTGGACTATTGCAGGAATGTGACTTCTATGACACCAAAAATCTATGCACCTCCCAGGAGTCCAGAGAGGCATAAAGGCTTCACCCGGGTCCATTTTTGGAGTAGGGGAGCGAAGTGAATGTAGCAGCGGACAACATAGCCCAGACGACCAATTAACTTAAAGTGCACACAGTACTGAGACAAATTCTCCGATGTGGTCTTTGCTGTAGAATAGTGAGAATTTGTACAAGAAGCTGCTCGAACAGTGTGTTTGGGAGCCCCTTACTGCAGGCACAAATGGGAAGCAGATATATGGGGGTAGAGATGGCAGATGGGCCAGGAATACATGGCAGCAATATCTAGTAATACTTGGTTAAGTCTAATCAGTTCCACTCCCTGCACCACTCAGATCTCATATCTAAGAAATTACACAAACAATTGTTAGAATATTGCAGATGAATAGCGTAGGTGTAGGGGAAGCTATGTAGTGTTTCCATTGCATGATCAAACCTCCAACCACACTGGAGGGCTGTCACCTGCACAGTTACTACACTAGCAGAGAAAAGAATAAGAAGCATGCTTAGTTTAAAAAAAAAAAAAGAATTGGTGCAGGTTCTCTGAATTGGCTCTAATTGTGATGAGGCGCTAAATCGCCATGTCCTGGAAATCGACAAAAGTACCTCCCAGAAGGGATGGACCAAACAAAAGACAGAAATGGGCAGTGGAAGAGTATACAGTAGGAAAACCGCTGTCTAGGTGTCCCAAAAGGGT
Source organism: Triturus cristatus (assembly GCF_964204655.1). Classification (NCBI taxonomy): domain Eukaryota; kingdom Metazoa; phylum Chordata; class Amphibia; order Caudata; family Salamandridae; genus Triturus; species Triturus cristatus. Next base: position 188,910,013 of record NC_140591.1, on the reverse strand, counting down.
CAGAACGGACAGTGTGGTATCCAGTACTGCTAAGACTGAGGGATGATCACTTCTTATCGGTCATCTCAAGGCCCATCGTAGATTGGAGCTTGTTGCCTTAAAAACATAGAGAAAAACCCTGGGAACATGATGAGGGCCCACGGGTCAGGTTGCTGAACTGGCAACAGATGACACAATGTTGCAACTTTACAGGTAAAAACTAATTGAAAAAGGAATGTACAATTCATGAAACACAATGCCAGTCTTTGCTGTGGGTAGACCTGCATCCCCTGGCTTATCCTTGCTGTTAGTTTCCTTATTTGTTTGTTTGTTAGAGAACAACAGACTGGCACAACAGTACTGTATCGCAAGATGAGACGATGATGTCCTTTTGTAAGGATATAATGTTCAATTAATAAAATGATTTTTTTTAAATGTACACAACTCCTATATCTGTTCACTTGCCACTGAGCGGTGAAATCTGAAAGTCGAGAATACAATGAGATTTGTAAAATCTCCTGATAATCAGTCTAACAAAATATCTTTCTACTTTGAAATGAAAGACTACTTTGAATGAAGTATGGAACTTTTTTAAGTTGTAATATATTGTAGGAGCAAGCATCCTCATTCAGTACTCCAGTGATTCCCACCAAAGACTTTGCTGCAGACTCTGAATCAATCGCGTTCAGTTGAGGCTAATTAACAAAACCTCTTTGAAACCTGTATATAACTATAAAACAGGTTTGCTCCATTTCGTTTAATCTCTAAGGCATAGTTGTATAATCACAGGAATAAACTGGAGGCAGTGGAAAGTTTGCATGGACTCCTGCTTGAACTGTATACATTATTATTATTATTTTTTTTTTTAAATATCTTTATTGACATTTTTTCCATTTTTCAATAAACAGCATACTCCGTAACAAGCAAATGAATAAGTACATGGTATGGTACAACAGCATTTTTGGCTAGCATGTCAGACCGTACAGGGCTTACGCCAAATATTGCCAGAAGTAAGTTTAACAGGTATACCCAGCGATTGACCAAGTGTCCATTTCAAAACATGCCCGCGATTGAACTGTATACATTATGCTGTAATATTACTTCATGTGCTATTAGTGCTGCTGATGTATTGTATAACCATTTTCTAAGACAGAATAGTTGCAAATAAGGACGTTAAAAACAATAGGTTCACTCCAATTGGAGAACCATGGTAAAGGTGTACTTGAACAGATCAAACACATTTTGAGAACTGATTTTTGTTAATGTTTTCCCAATTTATTTAAGTGTTTTCCTTAATGTATGCAGCCTAAAACTGTGAAAATTACATTTGGTTTCAACTGTAGAAATGAAGATCATTATGGTGTCATGATGTATCACAAAAATAGACTAATCAAAGCTTATGAAAGAGTTGGTTGCCAGTTAAAGGTAAGTGCTTTGTTGTTACTAGATTAAGTACAGTAGCTAAGTTAATGTGATGCCACATTCATTACGTGGAAAAGAATGGATGAGTGGATGCATATCTGGAAGTCATTCATACTGCGTGCATTTACTGACCTTATTTGAGTGAACTGTTTTGCAGGTAATATAAAAACGGATACCTGCCTAGTCCATGTGCACCCCACATACACCATCCACACACCAAGACACATGGTCCACAGTCCGAGTTTGTAAATGCTTTCGCAATTTCATTGTCTGTGTTTTAAGCTTGGATATGATGATATTGAATAGCCTCAACACTTGTCATTTATGAAAGGTGCAGTAACCTTGTTTTTAGACCACTGGCAGCTTTTAGCTGTCTGTTGTTGGTGGCCTGTTATGGACTATGTGGTACTTGCATTGCGCGTTGTGTTAACCCACTGATTACTCCATGGTTGATGTTGGACAGGCTGTGGTGATGATCCTGTTAGATCTATACACAACCTTTGACACTATCTTTCCTACCAGATGGTTGATCGCTTGCCGGAAATTGAGGTCACAGATTCAGCCCTGAAGCTTCTGTCATCTTTCCTGACGGATAGATCACAGAGAGTGGCTCTGCACCCATAGCTACTCCATGTAGGGTTCTGCAGGGCTCATTCCTGATCTCCACACTGTTTAACCTATATGTCTCTGCTGGCTAAACTGATTAGATCTTTTGGGTTACAGGCTTTATCCTACGCAGATGTCACACAAATAATTTTATCTGTCACAAAGGACATAGAGGCTTCCGCCATCAACTTTAAAAACTGCATGCAGGCTGTGGCCATTTGGATGGTAAAAATACGATCCCAGACTTAATGGTGATCAAACTGAGGTGCTGATCCTTATCAGAATCTTACAATATTGAAAAAATAGACTTCACTGAGCCGCGCCTTTCTTTTAGTCGGCGTGGCTCGCTGCATGTGATCCTCCTCCTACCCATTCGCTCCCTCTCTTCCACTGCAACAGGAAGCAATGCAATAGACGTCGCATTTGCAAGAGCTTAACCTATTGGCATTGTAAAAGGCAGTGCTTTTTATTTATCTGTTTTAAAAACAAACACATCAATAAAATGCATTGTCATTTACAATACCAATACCTTAAACTCTCACAAAAGCGAGACCTATTGCATTGCAAATGCTTGTTTTCCACTATTACTTCTATAGTCCCTGTCTCTTCCACCAAGACAGATCGAAGTACTATGATGGCGCATAGTAGTAACATTACACACATTTCTGCATGGTGGTTCTCAACATGGTGATTGAGCTGGCATTCTCCCCTACTAAGAAGATACATAAAGACCCTAAAAATGGTATACTAATTTTGGCATGTATTATGACCATGGCATTATAATTCTTTATTAATTTACCAAGCGCAGCTTACCAAGATTTGGCATTGTGCCTCTCGGACAGGGATTGTACAAGGGCAGTAACTAGAAAAACATTCAAAATTTCGGTAGAACTCAGGGAATTATTGTTGGCCTGCATCTGTGGTGTTCAACTAACTTACTGTTGCTAAGAACAGCAAGTTGCTTTTTGTTCCAGTGGTGGGGCTAGGAGCAGAATTCTCATTCACAGTATTGTATCATAGGATCTGGTCCAGATGAGTGTACTTTGAAAGTTGTTGGAAATGACCATCTTTTGTGTGGTGTTCCCTCACATTTTTACATTCACTGTATTTTTCTTTGGCTATAGAAGTCTGTGCAATTTTCCCCTGGTAGATAGTGGTAAAGCGTCATGCTTAAAATTTAAACATGATGAAATTTGAATACCCCAAATTGACATATTTAACTTAGCTAGAAGACCCTAGTGTATAAAATCAAGGTGTACCCAGGGCCTGTAAGCTAAATGTCACAAGTGGACTGCAGCTCCCAGTGTGCCATCCACTACAGTCACAATCTAAACATGATCGAAGTCAGATTTTTTTCTGACTATTACAGAAAACTAACATTTAGAAAGTTACATTTGCCCAGTCTAAAGTCCCTGGAAGCATCTGCATTTTTATCTCTCTCACGTCAGCCAGCCAGTAACTAGCATTTAAGTAGGTGTGAATGAGATGTGAACTTGCCCCCAGGAACAAACAAAAAGCTGGCCTGAATGGGCAAATATGACCTATCTGAACGTGACAAAATATACAAGTGAGCTGAGATCCTTATTGACCTTAAAGTGTCAAGACCTGCTTGAATGTCACATGCCGCTTGAGAGGGCGGCCAAGACTTTTGATATGACACTTGAGGCACACTTCAAAGAGGACTTCCCTGTCACAGGCAAATTTGAAGTGACACTTGGCAGGACCTTTTTCTTTGTCTACCACACCAGTAAGGCCCCAAGTGGGCCTCTTTTTGACATTACAGTTTAACAGCCTGTTTAACAGGTTTGCTTTGTTTACATATAACGTTTGGGGTGCACTTCAAATAGCAAAGGCAGGATGCCAAAACAGTTCTTAAGTATCCCTTGTCTGGTTGCTTAACAGTCAGCTTTATTTTACCAGACTTCGGTCTCTGAGGTTGTTGTGGGTACATGGGACTGCCACAATGCCTCTTTATATTAGGTTAACTTTTCCAGTGCTTACCTATATTTTGCCCCTTTCATCATGATTCATCTTTTAGAGCTCCGCCCTTTACTCTTTTCCAAATATGGGATAGTTACACCTATATTGTAAAACTCCTTCCTGAACGTATTTCTGTGGTAACCAATGGCCACCAGGGTGGCCCATAGTCATACCCACAGCAACTGGTGCTGTTAGACAAAGTGACAGATGTCAGCAGATGAGGTCATTGGTCACATTGTGAGGCAGTTGTTGATGCAGTGTCATGGTTATAGGACGTGGAAGAGTGTACCCAAAGAAGATCCAGGGGCACAGCCATATGAGGCTACAGCAGAAGAGGAGCCATGATGAGATGCAGGTGGAGCAACAGAGCCTGAGTAGTCAATTTGGAAGTGATGCAGCAAGACATGTTGGGATCACACCCCACCTATAGTTGGATTTATACTTTAATATAATCATTCTGGGGCTAATATGCTAATTTTGTAGTCTTCAAAGGTTTTTTTCTGTCCGTAAGAAGGTGAAAAGTTCAAGTTTGCAGTGTTTAGTATCCCCTTGGGCATTTTCTCAGCATTTTACCTAGAGGGCTTGTAGATTACTATCTAAAGTTTATAAATGTATTTGTTGAGTTATTCTTAGTCTTAATATTTCTGTGATATACACCACACAACTATGGAATATAAATACCCTGGACAGCTATTCTCGAAGACCAGTATTGTTTTCCTTATGGAATTCATCCAAGTAAAACTACCATCCAGTCCTACTCGACGTTTGTGTCCATTCATATTTTGCTCAAAATGTAGTTTAGTATCCTTCTGGAAGTTAATGTTGTTAAAATTTTGTTTACAGGCTAACAACATGGGTGTTGGTGTAGTTGGTGTTATAGAATGTAACTTCTTGAAACCAACTCATAATAAGCAGGATTTTGACTATACCAATGAATACAGGTAAACTAATATGTGTGATTTGGTGTTTTTGTTTTATCTGTATTATTTCTGTTAATTGTTTTCTCATGCAATGCTTCTCAAAACATTTGAATTATAAGTCAGCCAGAGAAAATGCACGGTGAGCGTGAACATCACCTGGTTGGTTTGGAGAGGGTTCTCTGAAACCTGTTTGCTTGCTTGAATATGGTCAAATAGTGTATTTTACACATTCTGCCCGAAAGGTCAAAGGTTTGTACAGGCAGCCCATATTCATTAAGCATTCCAGTATGCTATGATCTACCATACTAACATTATGAATCACTTCTTTGGAACAACTCCTGTATGTACCCTGTTATAAATTGTGAGCTTGATAGAAAACTCTGACAGGATGTAGCACAGATGGCTTCCTCCCCCAAATATTGCCCGGTGATTCCAACATTTCCATGATTCACAAATTATTACATCAGGAACGGCCCACACGGTCTTGGATTGTTGCCAGTGCTCTCTGTATGGAAGAGTTTTCCATCTGTGACCCCAGACCCATCTTCTACATAAGACATTATTTGCTCCAGGACTGCTCTCAGTCCCTCCGGAAAAATGGCAGCCATAAGTGATATGACACAAAAGTTGTGATCGTTTCATTTGGGTGGTGATGGAGGAGAAGTCGAAGAGCGGTCAATTTTGCTATGCAGATTTTTGGATTTCTGAGGTTCTGAGAGCCCTTGTTGTTTTATTTCTTTCTTACCAGGGTTGCATCTGTTGTTCTAATTGTGCAAGTAGTCATCCCAATTTACAATACAACTTCAATAATTTGTAATATTGGAGCTCTTGTGTGAGGTAGTTCCTTAAGTAGTCTCTCTAGGCTAGTGGGTAATTGAAACATGTATGTCTCTCCATCAAGTAATGAGAGACTGGAAATATACAATTTCACAATTGATAGCTGGGTCCTTCTGACTAGCAGGTGAAGGATGGCTTTTCTATCAGTCATTATAGCTGGTGTAATATCACACCAAATCTGGTTCATTTTTTGGCTGGGTTGGAATCCTGAAGTCTGTGAACAGGACCCGCCATAAACCTGATTGGTTGATAGCAGATGGGAAGTAGTAAATTAATAACTGGGTCTTTAGGATGTCTTAAGACTTTTTGCAGCTGCCTAACATTTCTAACCAAAAAGCTAATAATTTGCAATTTGTACCCATGTATACTAGAACAGTAGTCAATCCTGCTGGAACAACCAACTGCTCTCTTTTCAAATGAAGTCTGGCTGACATTGTGTAACAGATGGCAGTGCCAGACAATTTAATGTGCCAGGTGTGTCAGGCCTGTTTATGAGGGCTCAGGCCTTTTCTGGCACAACATTGAAAAAGGGTGGCCATTTCATGAGTTTGAATACAAATAAGCACTGAAACAATAGGCAGTATTGCAGTTCTTACATACTTAACAGGATGAATGGGAACGTCCTACCAGCATTCCTAAACAAGATAATTGTGCTCAAAAGGAACACCTGTCATGCTTCCCTCTGCTACCAGAGCCAATCCCAACAGTTCCTATCCTGTTCTAGGGAAATTTCTCCGTCCCTAAAGACCTCATTTAGAATAGATTGAGACGTCGTCTTTACTATACATTACTTTCCTTTAAATTGAACCGTAGGTGATCGTCATCACACACTGCACCAATGGCATTATGATTAAGGCTCCTGGTTTTCCGTTTTTACAGATTATTACAGATAAATGCAGACAGGAAGCAATATGTTTTCTGTCTGCATTTATTTTTAAAAGTGGATAAATACAGAAAACTGGGCTTCTTTTAAGTGACTCTCCGTGCTGTCTTTCATGAATTATAGCCAAACAGCTGAGCAGATGGACAGCATGGGAAGTTAAAAAACAGGATGAAATTTCTTTAATTAATGGTATATGTTAACATACATTTGTGGTATAATACTAGTATTTACCAGTGGATGTATTTTTATATAATATTTGGCAGCTTAAATAGTTAAAACACGACAGACATCAAAGTATGACTGCATGTCTATCAGTTAAATAAATATGGAAATGTACAGTTTTACAACTTCATTTATGCGCAAAACACTAAATAAATACGGATAAATACAGATAAAATAGCTAAAAAATAAATGCAGACGGAAATGTTAAAAAAATAAATATCATAAATCCAGGAGCCCTAATTATGATTAATTTAGACTTACGGACTTGAGTGCTGACCCACTGCATAGGCTGATTGAAAGAAGGGCACTATGGTGTTGAGGAAAGTTTGCCATCTACTGCTGTCACAGTTCTGTCTCCAGGCTTAGAGCCTGAATTGTTCAACTTAACAGAATGGATTCTGTTGAATGGGATAGTGGTTGTTTCCTGGCTGAAAGGCTCCACACCACAGTTTGATTATGATGGTAAAGGTTTAACTGATGTGGTAATTGTCTTTAGGATCTTGAGTCCTTTTCTCTTGTGGAAAGTCTTGAATTATCTCTGTTCGAGTTGGGGAGGGTCTCAAAGGTCTCCAAAAAGGCTACTTGTACAATTTCTTCTTTCATTTGATCTGAAGAGCAGGAATCACTTACAGATGTCTACCATAAAGTGATTTCAAAGAGGCCATGAAAATGTATTCCCCCTTCGCCTTTTGTTCATCACCTCAAGAGAATTTACTTTTTTGTTATTTAAGGTTGTTGACTTTAAAAATAGCGTTCTTCAGTGTCATTGCCTTTTCACAGAGCGTAGATTGTCCTAGGAGGGCAACTGCTGTACTATCTGACAATGACATTGATGACCTCTGCATATCCTATGCCAGTCAGACAGGCATCAGTGAGTCTCGTTGTGGCACTACCCAGTCCATTCAAACCAACCCCTTCAGAGAACCCACTCACAACTACAGATCCATTAATAGAGAAAACCTCACAAATATCAACATAGTGCAGATCCCCCCCCCCATTCTACTAGCAAGCTGAAATGTGCACTCATTAATTGCAGATCTGCAAACAAACATGCCCCTGACATTTACGACTTCATCATCGCAAATGATCTTGACATTATCGTCTTTACCAAAACATGGCTAAATAGTTCCTCCTCTCCCATCTTGGACCTACTGGTACCTCCTAGCCACGACCTATTCCACCTAGACAGAAACATGCAACCCGGTGGCGGGCTAGCTTGCATTTATCGAAACACAATCGCAGCCAATCAAGCAGACTCAATCTCTTTATCCTCTTGCAAATATCTCTGTAACAACATCTCTGATTAAAGGCGCCTCGCCTGCAAACTTCACATAATTTACCACCCCCTGGGTGATTGACGTTCATCGATGAGCTAATGGAAGTTATTACATCCAATGACATCCAATGGCAACTCACAAATACCACAGATTTTCCTGGGCGACTTCAGTCTCCATTGGAATAACCATGGTGCAAGTTGTCTTAAATCTTTTCTGGCAAATCAGGATCTGTCCCAACTATGTGACAGCCCAACCCACAACAAGGGAGAGACCGTGGACCTCATCATAGCTAAAATGAACACGATATCTTTAATCCATCACCCCATGTGATTGGACAGCCCATTATAGCATTCTCTTCATCAATATCAAGGTAACTCTTAAAAGGGGTCAACCCACAAAAACAAAACAATGGAAAAGAAACATACAAAACATCAACCCCATCGACCTGGTAAACAAATGCAACTCCGCCCTGATCCCCTCGACAGACATGGCTGACGTCCATGACCTTACAGTATTTTACAATTCCACAATGCTTGAAATTCTTGACTCTGCAGCGCCCTTCCAGGAAAAAAACGTTTCCTCAACTCTCCAAATCATGGTTCAATGAGAACCTGAATTCAGATCAGCGAAAGCTAAGATCAGCGGAGCGACTATGGAAATCAGCACCCTCCATTTAGCAATTTTATCTACTCAGAGTGCCGAGGAATTCATACATTAGGAAGATCCTAAAGGCTAAAGCAGACTTTTTCAAATCCCAGCTGAACCAAGCCATCAAAAACTATTCGAAATCGTCAAACAACAAGCGCACAACAAGCCCAACTCCCCGGAACCAAGCGACTCTGTTACACCCAACTGCGATGAGCTGGCCAACTTCTTCCTAGAAAAAACAAAATCCATTGAACTCAACATCCAATCTAAGAAGTCTCTCACTCAAACCATGGCCCTTGATGATAAATCTCACTCTCAGATCAAGGTCCATTTCATTACTCCGACGGAAATCCCAAAAAACAATGCCTCTTGGCACACCTTCGCGCCCATCCCTGAACATGAAATCTATAACACTCTTCTAACGATTAACCCCTCAAATCACTTCTCGAACCCCTTACCTCCTCCTTTATTCAAAATGATAAAAACCTCTATTCTTCCCCTATGGTCAAAGATCGTAAACGCCTCCCTGAGACAAGGGTGCATACCGGACTGTCTCAAAATAGAGCAGGTCACACCTATACTAAATAAGTCTGACTCCCTCCCCACTGATCTCAACAACTACCGCCCTATATCCAACATCCCCACTCTGGTGAAATTATTGGAAAAATGTGTTCAAATACAACTATGCGACCACATCGAGAATTACAACCTCCTAGACAAACACCAATCAAGCTTACGGCATGGACACAGCACTGAATCTGCACTCACCCTTATAATGGACAACATCCTACAAATGTTTTTTTTTTTTTTTTTTTTTTTGGGTAAAAAAGGCTTTATTGTGCAGAGAAAAAGGGGTACAAGCACGGGCCTACAACCTCCTGGGCCGGCCGCTAGCATTCAGAAATGGTCAAGCAGTTCAAAAAACAATGACTGGCCCACAGGGGTTCCGCTAAATTACAGGAGATCAGACTGCACATAAGGGACGTGAGGACACACCCTTTTTACATAAATATCAACAAAAGTAAAGAAAAAAAAAAAACACACACCCAAAAAGCAAGGCGAAAAACATTGAAAGGACGTCTAACCACAGCAGAGGAACTCCACACCCGACCACCATAGGGTGGTCAATAAAAAGGGGGGTCTGAGAGGGAGGGGGGGCCACGGGAAAAACCAGACCTATACACAGATGAACAAATGAAGCAAGGAACCCTCAAGGATCAGGGGGACAAGGCAACCTCTGACGTATCCACCAGGGGGGGGAGAACAGATAGTCCCTCGATACACATTCCACTGACCCCAGATTCTACCCCACGCCCCCGGTTTACCACGAGCCACATACACCGTCTTCTCCCTAAACATGCACCAGTCCATGTTCTCCTTCCATACTGACACGGTGGGAGGCCGTTGGGAACCCCAAAGCTGCGCAATATCTCTCTTTGCAATCATGTTCCCAAGGGCCGCCCACCGAGCCTGTGCCGCATTATAGTCATTGGGCTCCCACACATTCAGAACACATCGGCGCACCTCCGGCAGCAGAGCGACCCCGGTGACTCGTTTCATAACATCATGCACCTGGCGCCAATATTCCGCCACCTCGCGGCACTCCCAGAGGATGTGGAGAAAGGTGGCACTGAGCCCGCAGCCACGCTTACAGAGCCCATCGTCAGAAAACCCCATCGAGACCAAACGGGGACCCGTCACATAGACACGATGGAGAATCTTAAGCTGGACCAGACGGAGACGGGCCGGGATGGCAACCTCCTTAGGGGATGACAGCGCAGACTGCCAGTCCTCGTCGTCCAACTCCACCCCATCCCCCGTCCACGCCTCCCGAAGACGCGCCAAGAGATCAGCCCGATTATTTATTAGTTTTTTATAAATCAGGGAGATAGTACTGTCGGGGACGTATCTGTCGAGTATACGGTCCTCGAGAGGCGAAGAAACAGGGACCGTGGTCCCCTCCCCAAAGACAGAGAGTAGGGCGTGCCGAACCTGGGCATAGCGGAAGAACTCCCTTTCACTAAGCTCGTACTCGCTCTGAAGCGCCGCGAAGGATTTAACCGCGCATCCTACAAATGTTTGACCACAATGAATCATGCCTATTGATACTTCTTGACTTATCCTCCGCTTTTGATACGGTTAAGCATGACAACCTACTGTCCTTACTGGAACGAAGGTTGGGCCAAACTGTCCCAGTGCTACAATGGTTCACCTCCTTCCTAAATAACAACACAAAATCAAGATGAAGAATTCACTCCCTCAGCCCTCCATGGTAACCATAGGGGTTTCACAGGGCTCCACACTCTCACCCATCCTTTTCAATTTACTCATGGTACTCCTGGCAAACGCACTGAACTTTGAGAACATTCTATATCACCTATATGCGGACGACACTCAACTGTATATGAAAATCTCCCAACCAGAAGACTTCATCTCCCTCAATGCTATTCTACAGCATACTCAAAGTTGGCTCACTGACAACCACCTCATGCTTAACACCAAAAAACGCAATTCCTTCTCATCTCCCCTCCCAATCTCACACCCAAGTTAGACTTATGGTTGAAGCATCTTACTTCCTTAGACTGTGCTCCCCACATCATTGACACTGCAAAATCCATAGACAAACACTTGAACATGCAGGCGCAAATCAATATTGCCACCAAGGGAGCTAATCATCAGATGAGCATACTAAGGAAACTCCAGCCCTTCCTCCCGCAGAACGACTTAAAAATGGTGGTACAAGCCCTAGTGCTACCAAGATTGGACTATGGAAGCACCACCCTATGCGGTCTTCCCAAATATAAGCTTGCCCCTCTGAGGGCTTCGCTTAACGCTGCGGCCAGACTGGTCTCAGGAACTTAAAGAAATAATCACATTTCTCCAACCTTGAAAGCTTTGAACTGGCTACCCTACGAGGCTAGAATACACCTAAAGATCGCCTGCATGACCCACAAAGCCCTGCATAGCAATACCCCCAGCTACTTAGCACTAAAGCGTGAGCGTTCAGGAGGATGCAGACTACTGTGTAGTGCAAGTTCATTACTACTAAAACCACAATCCTTCCACAAAAAGAGAACTGATTGCAGGGCATTCTCAGGGATCGCTCCGAAGATTTGGAACTCCCTACCTCCAGTGGTTCGTGGAATCACTTCCTTTACCTCCTTCAAAAAAGAAGTAAAACTGCTCCTAATGAACAAATTCACATCCTAAGACTGTAATTCTATGAGGACTACCAGTATCCTATGCTACCCTTATACCACTGTCTACCTCATTTGTACTGAATGACGTATATCGAATGTATGCATACTACCTCAACCACCTAATATGTAATAACCTGTGTATTGTAAAGCGCTCTGATTCCCTCTTGGATCATTCCTTAATAACTACTACTCTCCTATGCCACCCATATACTCCTATCTACCTCTTTTGTACTGTATGGCACAACAACTGCATTTTGTAAAGTGCTCTGATACCCCCATGGGTCATGTTTGCGCAATATAAGACTTTATTAATAAATAAGTAGATGAATTGCAAGCTATTTACCCCCTAAACTTTTTTTTTATTAGGGTTCACGCCCTGCGTTGCAGGGCGCAGGCAAGAGCCCTTTTGTCCGGGGTTTAAAAACGGACCCTGGAATCGCACACGCTCATGCGTGTGCTTTTCCTTTTGGGTTCCGCTATTGGGCTTTGAGTGGGTGTTTTTTTAAACAGAGCACGCAATAGGCCAAAGGCGGGCGCATTGCTCCGCCCATGACCTATTGGTGTCTGTTACGCGCACCAAAGCCCATGTGGTTTCAATTATCGTGCCCAGACACGGGCGCGATAATTGAAAACATATGGCTCGCTGTGGCGTGCGCGCACCACTAGGGGGCGTGTTTTTTTTTTTTTAAAATAGCGATCGCTTTTGCGATCGCTTTCTGTGCCGCTTGTTAAGATGGATAACGGTGGTTTGGATGACCACTACTGTCCTGTGCGTGAACTCTAAGAACCTCTGAGGCCAGCTATTACCACTCAGGAATCCGAGGCTTTGCGGAACATGTTTTGATAGAAAACCCGCATAACCAGATAATCACACGGCGTTCATGAGTGACTGGAATAGTTGTACAGAGGTCACCGCAAGACTGATTCCAGTGCGTGCTTTGATCTAATCGGAAAGACTGACATAACAAGCGGAACATAAGAATAGGTGAATTGTAAACAAATGGAAATTGTAAAAAAATATGATATAAGTGGATTGCCCGTGATTATCTCACAGGGGAAGGTGTGAAATTTCACAAACGAGAACAGGAAGAGCACCACTTACAGCTACCGAGGACCCAATTCATAACATTTCCAAACGAAAGGGGCCGATCCAAATAGCTATTTTGTATACCCATGCCACAAAGTGGAGCAAAATGCAAATCGTGCAAATTCAGCCTAATTATTCCCTGAAAGAGAATTTGGACATTAAAAGGCAAATATTCTCACATGAAAACATCAGTACAGATTAAATGTACCATGGGGGGCTGTGATCATTCCAGGGTGGAAACACCAGCAAACGACTGTGAACAAAAAAACTCATAGGGCTGAGCGTGTTCCCATGGATTTTACTGGCCCAAGGTTTAGTTCTGCAAGACAGCTAAAGTAATTTTTGGGGTATAAGCAGAGGGAAAACCTCAAAATTGGTAAGGGTGCCCATGAAGGAGCTTCTCAAGGTCTAATGCATTTATGCAGAACATTTACCTATTCGAAAATACATACTTAATTAATTTCCAAATGTATAATTGTTTATAAATGTGGTTCCACCAACTGGAGTGCCAACGTTGCAGCTTTGCAGGATCACTCCGGGAATTCATTTCAGTTCTCCCGAAGGTGGGTATTTGCTCCAAACACCGTAGGAACCCTGAAGGAGAAAATGTATGAGTTTGTAGTGCTCAAACTCCTTTGGCTCTCACAGTTCACTCATGTGAGTAGATTTACCATATCTATTGAAATTGAAAGTATGGGGCAATTAATTTTCGAAAGACAATGCACATTTTTTGAGTCACTGCTGTGATAGTGCAATCGTCAGTTACTATTTGCGTACCTTAGTGTCACTTGTCGAATCAGGAGGCACTACAGGACGGAGGATGGTAAATATTGCAACTTTGAATAATTCAAAATCAAAAACATGTAAAAATAAAAATGACATTAAATATAATTAATTGTGTTTTATTAATTGGATTCTCATTCTAAATTCCAAGCAAAGTACATTTAATTTTATAGTACCTATTTAGTTTTTGGTGAAGTGCACGAGAACAATCTATTATGGTTGAATCTGTTCATATATATTAAAACAGTAGCTCTGTGGCGTAGGCATGCCCAAAGACTGTGCTTAACGGAAACATCACAATCCTGAGCCTTCATTAGGCCTGATTAGGCTTTTAAAGGTCCTGGGACTTTTGTGGTTAAGGGGCCGGTAGGTGGCTGGTGCCTCTGGTCAATGAGTTTAGCACTTCAACCAGAGAAAGTATACACTATCTGTTGCCTATCCCAGTGTCTGACCTAATACCTGGAGAGGACTGGGTATTCCTAAAAACAAGTGAAAAGGGGTGGTGTAGTGAGGATCAGATATCCATGCGTGTTGCGAAGAATGTCTTGGCTTTAAACGGCACAACAAGTGCACTGTGGCTTTTGGTGAGACAGGAAAGGAGGATGCAGGAGGCAACAAAACAAAGAGGACTAAGGCATCTGAAGCACCAGAGACACAAAGCGTTAGTGAAGTGGAACACCAGTATCTATAAAGAGAGTTGGGGTGTCAATACAGCAATGTGGGTGCACATGTGTTGCCTCACACATGGTCAGTTTCCCAGATGACCTCTGGCCCTTCAAAGATGGGCAGCAGAGCCCTATTAATTGCTTCGGCACAAAATTAACTGCAAGACCACCAGGGGATGGGAGAGAAGAATAATCATTAAGCAGGTGAACATGAATAGAGTGGAAAAGGAGTAAAACTATTGGGGGAATTTGGCATAAAAGAAGGGAACAACCTGAGCTAGCACATTGGAATTCAGACTTTCACTAAGTGAAACAAGCATTTGCAATGCAATAGGTCTCGCATTTGCGCAAGTTTAAGATATTGGCATTGTAAATAACAATGCGTTTTATTTATGTTTCAAAACCAAAATATAAATAAAGGGCATTGTCATTTACAATGCCAATAGCTGAAACTCGCGTAAATGCGAGACCTGTTGCATTGCAAATGCTTTTTTTTAATGGGTTTCTCCTACTGAAGGCTTGACGTGCTTTCCTCGCAGTGCGCTCTTTTACTTTCAAGCAGCCCCGGACAATGAGGCCGCTTCTTTGAAGTGAAATAGGTATGGTATTACAAGAGTTTGAGCTATTGCCATTGTAAATGATAATAGCCTAAACTCTTGTAAATGCGAGACCTATTGCAATGCAAATGCTTGTCTTGTATGGTGATGGATATTCTTGTCCAAGCAATTATTATTGCCTAATTTGCTGTCTTCATTTAACTGGGTGAAAAAGAGTTCATTGCCAACTATATTTCCTAAAGTATTTCCATATTGGAGAAGGAAGTGCACCGGTTTGATCCCGAAAGGTAGATTTGTTGCCCTTAGAAACAATACAGGTTAGAGAATGTTTTCTAGTGTTTTCTAGTGTTAGAAACTATTAGGCTATGTCTGAGATGCTATTTCCAAGTATATCGTCCTCTATGGTCAAATAGTGATTTGTTGGAACAGATTGCCTGTCTTTGTTACAACCAACACCCCATCCCCTCCCCTCCCCTGTGGGCAGGGTGGCTTCGACAGCATGCTTATATTGGACATCAACTAGGAAGCAAATTTGTAATTTGTGCACACTTGCACAAAGTATTACTGCGTGTGTTCTGTCTTGAAAGGGGCAACGTTTGGGCCTGCAGTGCTTCAGCATTTGTTTGCTATGATGAGTTTGCTCCTCTGTATAATTTTTTTAATTTTCCTCTCAGTTTACTGGTGGGCTGCATTCAAGTTTTTTTGTAGAGCAGCCCTTGGAGATGGTCAGTTAGGGTGACCGTCATTCAGTTGTTGAACTTTGCACATATGAGTGCCCTCCACTGCATATCCTGTTCATAGTGATTATTCTTTTTTTCATTTTATTTATTGAAGTTTAAAAGAGATAACACCCATCCTGTACAGAAAGCGTCAATTTTGAGATCATTGTCAACAATCAGCAGATGGCCAAATAGCAGAGCGGAACCTCTGCTGCAAAGAGCAGGGAGCCCAAATATGACAGAAGTTAAGAATGCATTTGAGGAATAAAGGGCACTAGAAAAGAAGAATGATTTTAACAATGGGTAATTAAAAACACTTGGGACTTGCTGTCATGGTGAATGATGGGGATAGCCGTGTTTAATAGTAATTGAGGCTGGCACGTTCATGTCGTCGTTTTGGTCTGAGGAATCCCAGATACAGTTGTACAAGAACTTGGCTGTCTGTCCAGGCTTGGTAAACACATAATTATTGCCCTAGATTGTAATCCATGGCGTGGTCCAGCTTTTTGAAGCAGTCTTTTGACTGGGAGATATTTACGCCTAGCATCCTGATCTGACGTTTTGAAATCAGGGTACATAGTTTGTTTCACTCTTACTGTAAGGTTTCTCATATCCCTGGCAATGCACACATAATTGGGACGTTATATTTGAAGTTTAAGAGTCTGGAATTTATTTAACGGGCTGCAGTATTGGGCTGTGGGCATGGGCCCAGGGATGTGTGCACTCACTCAACTGAGAACATAGGACAGAAGGTGGCACCATCAAACACACTTTTCAGCAGGCCTTCCACATAGTCCTCTACCGCAGCCGTAGCTGCTGTTTCTGGGATTGCCATAATGCCCACATTATTGTTGGTTGAGCATGTCAAGTTATTGTATTGTCGCTAATGCTCTTCGATTTGATCTGTTTGCTCATTTTGGTCAGCCCTAGTCAAAGCATCAACCTGTGGCTCCTTGTGTGTAGTTGGTTTAGTAGAGCGCCGGTTTAAACGACACCTTTTAGCTGCTTAGGGTGGACTTCCCCCATATTGTACATGAAAGAAACCGCACAAGGACTCTACCAAATGACTATAGTATCAGGCGCAGCAGTTACGCTATCAGGGTATGTGTTTCTGATTTCAGACAGAGCAAATTAGGTATATGTTGTAAACTGAAGGGGTGCACAGGTCGCTAATTCTACTGGCAATCCTCAGGATATTTGTAGTATGCACCATAGGTTATAATATTGTACATAGACCGTGTAAAGTCATGCAGCCAGTTCTGCTGCATAGAGAAGAAGGATGGTTGGGTCCAATGAGTCAACTCACCTTCATACTGATGGGGTTAAGTCCTGCCTCACCCCACAGGTCGAAGGCAAGTTGAGATCTAAAGGGGCAGCAGGAGGCACAGTAGGGCTGAGTGGTGGGTGGGAGGAGTCACTTGCTTAATAGCGACGCTGGAGCAAGTGCGCAGAGTCAGAGAGTCCCACCGGCGCCTGTGCTTGTCTGCTCATAGCGCTGTTGCGCCTGCCAAAAACGCTGCTATTTTTTTTAAACTGTTGGTATTTTAAAGCTTTTAAACCACTTGGAAATTGTACCTTTGCACTTGTATGCTGATCGCCGCACTCCTAGCGCCCCCTCACTTCCGCTTTGGAGCACTTTCGATTTCATTACGGTCTAGTGTTTCAGGAGAGCAAGCCAGTGCACAGCAGGGCTGAGTGGTGGGTGGGAGGAGTCACTCGCTTAATAGCGACACTAGAGCAAGCATGCTCCCGTCTCCTGTACTCTATAAAGGAACTTATGCTCCTAAACCAAGGCACGACTCCACTCAATAATAACGTAGCCCTTGCACTGAGGTCTTAAGGGCTTCTGAGACCCCAAATAGATACTGGCAGACTAAAACACGCAACGTCCCATCATAGGCCAGTACGACCTGATAGCCCACCGGGACTCAGGCTTGCTACTCTCAACACTCGCTCGCTGCAGAAGCATAATCTTGAGGTGTTCTCGCTCCTTCAAGACGACACCCTGGATATTTTAGGGATTACAGAAACCTGGCTTGAAGAATCATCATCCCCGGACCTAGTAGCCGCCACGTCCCCGAACTATGCAGCACTTTGTCACAATCGTCCTGGTAGTTCCAGAGGGGGTGGGGTGGCGATCACGTATAATCGTCAATTAAAGGCTGAGTCGTTCTGTGCAGAAAGCATTGAGGGGGTGGATGTGTTAGGGGCCAAGTTTCACTCCAAGTCAACATGTCTAGCTATTCTGGTAGTTTACCGTCCGCCACGAACGCCACCCAGGTTCATCGAGCTTTTCATAGAACTAGTTAATGATATCCGCTCACGGTACCAATGTATGGTGGTGATGGGGGATTTCAACCTGCACTGGGACCAGACCCCCAAAGACAGTCAGGCCAAACAGCTAGAGGAGGCATTAACCTCTTTAGAACTTCACCAACTAGTGAATGGGCCCACTCATGAGAATGGCCTCACACTTGACTTGGTCTGGTCATTCCTTCCCTTCACCAGTCCCATATCCATTAGCCCCTGCCCTGACCACTATGTACTCAGTGGCCAGTTCCCACTGTCAAAGCAAGCAGCCAGGCCACCCTTAGAATGGAAAGTGTTGCGGAGCTGGAACAAAATTAGTGCCGGCGACCTGGTCACTATACTACATAAATCAGCTAGCTCTGCCCCTACACAGGGAAATCTTGATGTAGGAAGTGCTGCCCTGTCGGCAAGGCTAAAGGACGCCATTGATAGGGTAGCCCCAACATGCAGGGAAAGAATCACGGACAAAGGTAAGGGGGCCCCTTGGTTTAACGATGTTTTAAGAAACCTAAAACAAACTCTCCGCCAGTCAGAGAGAGCCTGGCGGAAAGCTTACGAGCCAGGCGCCCGGCTAGAATATAATGCTACGTTTGCAATCTATAAAATGGCAATTCTCACAAGAAAAGCAGTATTCTACGAAGCCAAAATTACAGCTGCGGACAACACACAAAAAGAGACCTTTCGGATCTTGAAAGAGCTGAGACAAGACCGGGAACAGAAGCCTTCCTTCTTTTCGGAAGACTGTAACAACTTCCAGTCTCTTTTTGCAACAAAAGTGAAGGACCAATTAACGGAAATACATTCCACACCCAAGTTCCCATGTACCTTAGCGCCAGCACCATCACCCCTCATTTTTGACAAACCACTCACCACCTTCCCTATTCTTACTCTCGATTCCTTATCCCACTTAATGGGGCGAGTGAAGTCAGGGTCACCGGCAGATCCCTGCCCACCTAGGATTTTCAAGGTAGCCTTACCAGGAATAGAAAGCGAGGTCCTCTCGCTTCTTGACCAATCCCTTGCAACAGGGCATGTTCCCTCTAATTTTAAGGAAGCATGTGTTATCCCGCTTCTAAAAAAAAAAAAACCTGGGGCCGACACAAAAAACCTGAAAAATTTTAGGTCGATCTCTCAACTCCCTTTCCTGGCAAAAGTGTTAGAACAGCACATGCTAAAGTCATTGTCCAACCACATAGAGGACAATCACCTCCTGCAATTCAACCAGGCAGGATTCAGGGCTCATCACAGCACGGAACTGGTGATGCTATATGTACTAGATGAACTCAGATTAAGGGCTGACGAGAAAAAGCCATGTGCCCTGGTGTTACTGGACCTATCTGCGGCATTTGACACAGTCAACCATGACCAACTAATGTCGCGGATTTCGGAGCTGGGCTTCCAGGACACGGCATTTGCTTGGCTGACATCCTTTCTCAAAGATCATTTCCAGAGAATCCAGCTGACCGACCACGTGTCTGACCCAGGATTACTTTCTTGTGGGGGTACCACAGGGTTCGGCGCTGTCTCCCCTCCTCTTCAACGCTTATCTCCAACCTCTGATAGCGGCACTGAACCACATGGAGTGTCAAATCTATAACTACGCTGACGACACTCAAATCATCATTCAGATAGAAAATGCCCCGCTTGCCCACACAAGATTTCAAAATATCCTGAAATTCACTGTTAATTGGATGACGGCCAACTCCGTTAAAATCAATCCTTACAAAACAGAAGTACTGGCCGTCAGCTCTGACTGCAACCCCTGGAGGGATCTCTTCTGGCCACAAGAACTTGGCACATACCCTGTGCTGGCCGTGGCTGTAAAAAGCCTGGGTATCAAAATTGATGCCAAACTCTCCATGATTCAGCCGGTATCGGCAGTAGTGGGAATGTGTATAGGCATGCTAAGACAACTGCGAAAGCTTGCCCCACTTCTCACCTTTAACACACTTAGAATGGCAATGCCAGCTCTGATACTATCTCGTCTCGACTATGGTAACTCTCTGTATATCGGCCTCCCAGGTAACCTGCTGGCCAGATTACAGGTTATCATGAACGATGCCGCTAGACTAATTTTTAGAGTACCCAGATGAACTCGCGCTACCCCTCTCCTAAGACAGTTGCACTGGCTCCCGGTGAGACAGAGAACGAACTTTAAGGGCCTCTGCATCGCACACAAGGCCATCTATGGCCTAGCCCCTAGCTATGTCAAAGACCGCCTAGCTAAATACACCCCCAGCAGGGTGCTACAGTCCTCAGAGGCCAGCCTCCTAGCTTGCCCCCGGTTTAACCCATCATCTAAAGGAGGAAGAGCTTTCTCTACATCCATCCCCCAAATTTGGAACAACTTGCCGGCGAATGTACGGAAGAAACACGCCATTCTCCCGTTCTGGAAGAAATTGATAACAGTGCTTTTTTTGGAGGCTTCGGATGTAATCTAACCATTTACACACACCACATGCAGCTCCTGGATCTCTCTTATAGCACTTAGAGACCTGAAGGTGATAACACGCTCTATAAATGCCAATAAACAGAAACAAAGTGTTCTCACATGTTGGTGGACAGGCTTCGAGCAGGGTCCCCAGGCCCTGGATAATCTCTGCACTGGGCAAAGTTCACAGCAATGGAGGCCCTGGTGCTCCACCTCGCACCTTTCACAGAGCACACCCGGTCAGGCCATCCGCTTGCCAGCTGCTCCTCTCCTCCATGTTCTTAGTGGGCACCCTTTGTAGCTCCCTACAGGCAAACAGTGCCAGGTTCATCAGTCAGACTCTGAGGCAGCAGAGCTCTGTCTGTGCACCAGTCCCCAATACTAGCACCAAGGCAGCACCTGAAACTCAGTGCAGTGCTACATGCCAGGTCCTACCATAGGAGAGGACATTTGTCTGCTTTCTTCTGCTCAGCTATCCCTTGCCCACATGTCAGCTCTCAGGAAAGTGTCCCCCGGTGCTCACCTCAAACAGATTTCTCTTGCCGGGTGTCACCACATCATCGCTTCAGGCTGTTGGCAATTCAGGATCAAGGCATGTTGCAAACTGGCTTAGTTTCATCAAGGGGAGGTATCTGTGTGGCTGCAGCCCATTCCAAAAATAATCAGTCTCGCCCGAAGCCTCTAACAATCATTACAGGCATCAATGTGTACTCAAATAATAGGATAGTGGCGCCTCACTGCAGTGTGGCCACCTCACATCCATGTGCTTTGGCATCCACCTTGTGCTGATTTTACATTGGGACCCCTACTAGACGACCAGTCTGTATGTTATATCCCTCAGAACAATAAGTTACTTTAATGAATGCCTTCTTTGATGAATATGTTTATCTTGCAGATTTTTGCCTGAACATCCCCCTTCGCTCCTCCCCCACCTCCCGCCTGAGAGGAAAAAATAGTTGTTGGTTTTTTTAAGTAAAATGTTTCCTGATATTCTGCAGTTTTACATTTCTGTTTTCTCCTGGCCTCAATGGTGCAGATGGAGCCTTTGAGAGCAGAGACCTCATTTCCTGTGTTGACACTAGGATGGCTTTGCTGCCCATCTGTAAACACAGTGAAAGGTTTCTGGATCCCATTGGATACGTGATGAAATCTGCAGAAAGGAATAATACTCATCGAAGAAAGCACGACTGATGGGGATGCTGGTTTATTGACATAATGAAGATACTGATGTGCGAGTTATTGTATGGAATGTTTTTCTTTTCTAGACTAACCATGGCTGCACTCGGAGAAAAGCTTAATGATTACTGGAATGAAATGAAGCATAAGAGACACTTTCAAAATCCACAGATGTTGCTTGTTGAAGAAGTACAGTAAGTGAGATAACTGTTATCCTGTTTGAGCTTTTTTAGAGCACTGTCACCAGACCTGTTCTCACCTTTAATATAACTGACTACGGTAACTACAAGCCTTGGTGTAGTCTGGAAAACAGGCCTATTCCATAGAAAAATAAGAATGTGTCCTCACATGCACAGGAAGCTGCAACCTCAACCCACTTGTGTACCTTTATTTTCACCACCGTTACAATTGAAAATCTATCCTTTCTTAAGGAACAAGAGTGAATTCAAGATTAACTGTCGCTTACTGGCATGTCCTGCACCTAAGTTGTTCTAAAACCTTAGAAACACATGTGTGTCTTGTATTGGCAGGATCTAGCTGTTAATTAAGAAAATAGGCTATGTTTTACCAAGGTTCCATCTGAGGTGAGCAGCCCACAGCCTCTTTATTATAGTGATACCTTACATTGGGTGGACTAGGGAACATTTTCCATGAGACTGCCCTCTCTTTGATGTGGGGAATCTATACAGAAAAATAATGAAAGTTTTGATTGACTAAACATGAGTTTTTATATAGCACCACTAATCTATGGCCTTAGCACTGTGTTGAAAAATTCTGTCCTTTAATTTAGGGACAGGGAGGGGCATAGTCCTCTCTTGTAGAACTTCTTGAGGCAGCAGACTGATCAGGAACTTTTTATTACAATTGATTCTGCATTTTTGCAGGTGGTGACATCAGACTCTGCAGCCTGCTAGCTCCAGTTCTAGAAGCCAAGCTACATATAGGTGCCAACCCCATGCAATTTCTTAGCTTTCTTTGACGCGTTCCTAACTTTTATCAGTTGATGCCAAAACAGCATTTTTCTTCAAAAATACAGTGTGTACCGGAAGCTTACAATCATGATGCAAGTGCAGGAAGCAGATGTTGTCATGGATCTACACAATGTCTGCCACAATCTCTCATTCAATAAATGTTCCCAGATTCACCTTAAGGCAATGTAGCCTGTGCAGAGGATCCTCTTCATCCTCTCACTGGTGAACATTTATGGAGAAGGAATGTGTTGGTACCAAAAAAGCAGATTAGACCTAAATAAATAGTACCATAGTCTCGCAACTGCTGATAAAAATAACACAAGCAGTCCCATATTATCTTTGTTGGGAAGTCTCATTGGATTCACATTCCATTTTGTAGCAAGCATGCTGGCTTAACTGCTTGACAAAGCTTTGGAGCTGGCCACGAGTAGGCAGCACAAGAAAACTCAAGTACAAGATGAAATTGAGGAAAACCCTATTTTCTGGTAAAAGCCTACTGTTGTTGAAAGGTCCTGCAATGTGCAAAGAAGCACCACCATCTCCAAGATAAGTACTCATGAACGTAACACTCAGCTCCCCGTTACGGACTAGCTCAAACAGTGGACTCTAATTCAGAAGTTGCCACGAGTAGCACTAATCAACATCAGGAGCATTGCAAAACAGAGGATTGGACGAGTACGTTTCCAATCTGTGAAGAATGTCTTGCATGTGAATTTTCCAAAAAAGTAGCTACTACAACACTATTTGATTATTTCCAATTCTGAGGCTAGTAGAATGTTTGTTTTGGCACGAGCAATCTTTATTGTCATAAGATCATTTTAAAAACGAAGAGGACAAATAGATGTGCCAGAATGTCCCAAGTGTCTGGAAAATCCTTACCATATTTTGTTATTTTGCTGTTAATATGCACAACTAAATAACATCTACCTATCAATGAGCAGATCCTAGATCAGGAGGAAAACAAGAAACATGGTCCATCTATTGTCCAACAAGCAACTGGCTAGAACAAAGGAAGTGTTTTTATTTATTATAAAATCTGTGGGTATATGAAAAATTATTATGATTCTTTTAATCACAAGGTGGCGTTTTAGGATTAAATGTAGGCCAAATACATCAAAATTCCTTTTAGCTTTTTGTACATTTGGGTACTGCCTACCACATGAGCTGAAGTAGCTGCCTATAAGGTGAAACACAGACAGACTGTGGCTAGAATCCATGTCCAGTGAACATGCAGAGCCCACTTAGCATTGATATCCCAATTCCCGCAACAACCTGGTAGCCTCTTGACAAACCACTTTGAGCTTTGATAAGCATTGGATGATCCGTGCAGATCCTTATCATTTCAGATAATATGCTCAAAGCTGACATTTTAATATTCCTGTCAGTCGCTTTCTGTCTTAACACCCTTCTTCAATCCTTTCTTATCCTCATCCTTAATTTTTTCTTAAATGTCCTTTCCCATATGATTGCATATGAATTGTTTGTCTTGTTTTTTTGTATGGAACTGCCCAAGTGTCTGAATGCATAAAATGTCTTGAATCCCTTGTCCGTTGTAGGAGGAATTAGAAAGGGGGCTTTTTAAACACTGTGCTGTGCTTGAAAGGCAAACAGTGTAGACATTGTACAAGCTCCTGCTGAATCGTGGGGAAAGTAAGTCCTCTTTCTATTTCAGGACTGGGAGCTTGGGAAAATGGGAATGGGAAAAGCCTGTACAGAATTTGTGGCACCAGAAACAGTTTCACACTAGCTTCTGACTGATTCTTCTAATAGCAGATTCCACGCCTTGTAAATCTCCCCAAAAGCCACAATGAATCCAGAAACTCTTGAAATAGCTCCTGGGGAGAGGTTACTTGGTTTGGATCCACAGGAAGCTCTTAGCCTTTAAATTGATTGGACTAAGGAATAAGTAGTGGATTCTCCAGTATTGTATCTTTTAGAGATTCACATGCTTGAATCTTCCCCGTTGTCCTGGTGGTAGTCCCACGGTAACAGTAAAATAGCAGTATAACAGCTTAAAGGATAATTTCCCTTCAAAATCAATAGCAATTAATAACCAGTTAACCTCATTAAAGAACATCCAAACTCCAGCCAATCACATCACAGACCCAGAGTATCTATCCCCTGCGGGGCCACCATACCTCAGATTTCTTACCGCATGTCGTATGTTAGGGAGTCTCCCTGAGCTCTACTCAGTCAGTGTTTCTACCTTGAACTTTTCAAGTTTGAGCTAGCAGTTCCTTTTCCTCAACATTCTCTTCAACTGAGGTGCTGCTAGAAAGTGAGTTTATCCTTTTCTTTCTGTATTTGCTGTAGAATGTCAGAGTCTAAAAAGGGCTGTTTCGGCCCTGGAAGACTTGTGGAAAGTCCAGGCTCTTCTCTGAAGATCCTCATAGAGTGCTTTTACTGCCTTTATCCAGATTACAAACCTAGAGACTGTAAGCACTGCCAGACTTTTTCTTCAAAAACCCTCAAGGATTGTGAGGGAAGACTTCTCTGGTTTCAAGAGAGAAAATCTGTAAAACATTTTGACTCCGAGAGTGAGGAGAGGCCTCATACCTCCTCTAAGAAAAGGAAGGAAGAAGATCCTCCTTCTGTCCAGAGAGATCCAAAAAAGTCAAAATCTCCGCGCAAGGAGTCTTCTTGTGGAAAAAAGGGCAAAAAACGAGCAACCTGGCTCATCTCATGCCCAAAAAAGATCTGGTTCTGCTCCTCCTTCTGCACCACATGCTCCCTCTCAGAAAATCCACCCATCGACCAGGCATTCTCCGCCTATGACCGTTGAAATGAGGGCTCTGTCATCGGTTTCTTCAGCCAAGACGACGGCGAGTGTTGCGCCGACGAAAACTGAAGTTATAATGTCGTCAGCAGCTTCTGTGAGGAGTTCAACGTCGTAGAGAGCTTTGCTGTCGACGGTTCAGTTGGGAGCTGCATCGTCGACTAGCATCTCCGCCCCGTCGACGGACATTTTTACACAGTCGACGCAGTCTCTAACAACGATCCCGTCGATGAGGAAAATGGACTTGCCAGTCTCTAAAACAGCTCCTTCATTATTGCAGGACTTTTCCAAGATTTCTTCTCTGCCTCCTGGTTTTCCAGGAATCGGAGGATGAAGGTCCTTTTGGCCCCGCTTACAGCCCTTCTTAACTTAAAGTGCCAGCAATCAGATGAAGAAGACCAACCAGATGACCCTCCTGCGTACCAACCAGATGACCTTTCTGCGTACTTGGAAGGTGAATATTCCTTCTCAGATAGACGCTCAGCAATGCAGAGCTTGGACACTTTTCAAGAGCATTACCCCTATTATGAGCAGAAAGAGGAGGACCGTCAACAGGAACCCTCAATTAACGTTATGATGTCACGGACTTACGTATGATGCTCAGTAACTACTATAAACGTTTCCCTGATGCTAATGTAGCTCAAAAGCCAGTTCCTTGACAGGAGGATCCTATCGTTATACCAGATCATGGAAACTCCACTTGCTGCACCCAACAGAAGTCCTTACCTTCCCTGTAGATTCCTGCTCGAGCATCAGACAGTGGTGACCAACAATTGGAAGAAGGGGAGCTACAAGTGGATTCTGATGTTCATGATGAATGGATGGACTATATGGCACACACACCACCTTCTCCCACGTTGCCAGTGGCTGATACTCCTCCAGCAGATATAGGCGACTTCCATGACCTTCTCGAAAGGGCGTCAAAACGCTTTGACCTCCCCATGCTCGTCAAGCAAGCTGAATGCTTCTTATATGATTTCAAGGCTGCCACGCATTGTTCTGTTAGGGCAATCCCTATTGTTGACTCCTTGTGGCAAGAAGGCATTAAGTTGATGAAAAATCCAGCTTCTGTGCCGGCAGTTATTCCAAAACTAGACAAAGTATCGGGTGCCTGAGGACTCTCCTGCATGTCTCATTGGCGATCCAAAACCTGATTCTGTAATAATGCAGGCTGCTCAAAGACGATTTAAGAGCCCTGCTTCACCATGTACCTCTCCATCAGACAAGGAAGGGCGTAGGTTAGATAATATTGGGAAGAGATTATCCGCGCTAGCGGCAACTGCCATCAGAGCCTCCAATGCCATGGCCATCCTTGGGCGGTACTATAGGCAGATGTGGTCGGACATTGCTCCTTTTCTAGAATTACTGCCTGAGGACAAGAGGAAGGAGGCAAAAGAAATACTCTAGGAGGGAGAGAGAGCCTCATTGGAAGTCATCAATGTAACGCTGGACATCTCTTCTACCGCCTTTATGCAGATGGCGGACGCTGCTGTGTTGCGCAAACAGGGTAGGCTGAAGGCAACGAAATTTCACCCAGAAGTCCAAGCTAAGGTGCTTGACATGCCATTCGACAGGAAGTACCTTTTCGGTAAACCTGTAGATGAGGCACTTCAAGCTATCAAATCTGACACAGATACGGCAAATTCTTTAGTCAATCTGCAACAGAAGTTCTTCTTTTCGAGGAAGGGGAAGGGGCCAATTTACATCTCGGACCCAGCTCCAGCAGCGTTTTCAGCCCTACCACCAACTGGGTTTTCGGCCTCAATATTCTGCACAGTCCTTTCGTCAGACGCCCGCCCCAGCTTACACGATGGCTTCTGCACGAAGGCGCCCCGCATGTGGAGGAAAATCCCATGATACAGGCAGAAAGCAATGAGAATTTTCAGGCACCCGTCACCCCAGTCCCACTCCAATGGGCTCAAAACGACTCCAAATTCTTCGCTGGAGTTTCTTCAACAACCTTCGAATTTCCCCCCAAGAAAGACTGCTCATAGTCATCTGGCACTTCTCAAAAGGGAGATCAATCAATCAATCAATCAGTGACACTTATAAAGCGCGCTACATACCCGTAGGGTCTCAAGGCGCTGGGGGGGGGGGGTGCCGCTACTGCTCGAACAGCCAGGTCTTCAGCTTCTTCCTGAAGGAGAGGTGGTCTTGGGTCAGGCGCAGGTCGGACGGGAGGGAGTTCCAGGTCTTGGCGGCCAGGTAGGAGAAGGACCTTCCCCCTGTAGTCGTTCTTCGGATGCGGGGGACGGCGGCGAGGGCGTGGTTGGCTGATCGGAGGTGGCGTTTGGGAGCGTAGAAGTTGACTCGGCTGTTGAGGTAGCTCGGGCCTTGGTCGTGGAGGGCTTTGTGTGCGTGGGTGAGGAGGCGGAAGGTGATTCTCTTGTTGACGGGGAGCCAGTGAAGGTCTCTCAGATGTCCGGAGATGTGGCTGGATCGTGGGATGTCGAGGATGAGTCTGGCTGAGGCGTTTTGGATCCGCTGGAGTCTCTTCTGGAGCTTGACGGTGGTCCCGGCGTAGAGGGCGTTGCCGTAGTCCAGTCGGCTGGTGACGAGGGCCTGGGTGACGGTCTTCCTGGTCTCTGTGGGGATCCACCAGAAGATCTTCCGTAGCATGCGTAGGATGTTGAAGCACGCCGAGGAGACGCCGTTGACTTGTCTGGTCATGGAGAGGGAGGAGTCCAGGATGAAGCCCAGGTTTCGTGCATGGTCTGTAGGTTTGGGTGCGGTGCCCAGGGCGGGAGGCCACCAGGAGTCGTCCCAGGCGGAGGGTGAGGAGCCCAGGATGAGGACCTCCGTCTTGTCCGAGTTCAGTTTCAGGCGGCTGGTCGTCATCCACTCGGCTACCTCTTTCATCCCTTCGTGCAGGTTGGCTCTGGCGGCGGCGGGGTCGTTGGTCAGGGAGAGGATCAGCTGGGTGTCGTCGGCGTAGGAGATTATGCTGAGGTGGTGTTTGCGTACGATGGCCGCGAGGGGGCTCATGTAGACGTTGAAGAGGGTGGGGCTCAGGGACGATCCTTGGGGGACGCCGCAGATGACTTCGGAGGCCTCTGACTTGTACGGTGGTAGGCGGACTCTCTGTGTTCTTCCGTCGAGGAAGGAGATGATCCATTCCAGCGCCTTGTCCTGGATTCCGATGTTGCTGAGGCGCCGTACTAGGGTGCGGTGGCAGACCGTGTCGAATGCCGCGGAGAGGTCTAGGAGGATGAGGGCCGCTGTTTCTCCATTGTCCATCAGGGCTCGGATGTCATCGGTGGCGGCGATGAGGGCGGTCTCGGTGCTGTGTTTGGCTCGGAAGCCGGACTGTGAGGGGTCGAGGGATCCGTTCGTCTCGAGGAAGGCGGCCTTCTTGACAAACAGGCAATCGAAGTAGTGCCACACAGTCAGCGCAACCTAGGCTTCTACTCTCACTTTTTTTCTGATAAAGAAAAAGACTGGAAAATGGAGACAGGTTATGGACCTCAGGTTGTTGAACAAGTTCATCAAAAGTCAGCCGTTCAGGATGTTGTCGATACAGGAGATTCTCCTTCTCTTGGATACAGGAGATTACATGACCTCTCTGGATCTTCCGGACGCGTACTTCCATATTCCCATTCATCCAAAGCACTGTTGTTTGCTCAGGTTCCAGGTGGCAGGGTGCCACTACCAATTCAAGATGTGCTACCTTTCGGGCTAAAGTTAGCACCCGGGGTTTTCACCAAGTGTTTGGCGCCTGTGGCAGCCTATCTCTGGCGTTCCGGCCACCAGACCCTACCTGGATGACTGGTTGGTCAAGGCCCCAACCTTTCAGAGTGAAAGGGAGTCCACGAGCGCCTGTCTTTGCCTTTTTCACTCTCTGGGTCTCAATCTCAGCAGAGAAAAGTCTTCGCTCCTCCCCTCCAAGTCTCTGGTGTTTCTGGGAGCAATATTAGATACCAGCCGCTCAATGGCTTTTCCCACAGACGAAAGAATTTCTCGTCTTCAAAGGATGGTTCAGTCCCTTTCCTCAAAAAGGTGCGTTTCTGTGAGGATTTACAAATCAACGTTGACGATGTCATCTTGCATCCTGTTGATTCCTCACTGTCTTGCTTATGAAACCTCTTCAGGAGTTCCTCGACTCCCAATGGATCCAAGCTTGAGGCTCCTTCGACGACACTGTGCAATCACGCCATAGATGATCAGGGCCATGTCCTGGTGGACATTAAGAAGCAATCTCTCACAAGGCCTATCTTTCCAACCAGCAAAACCTTTGATGATAATGACAACAGATGCTTCCATGGAAGGATGGAGAGCCCACCTCCAGGAACGTCTGGTCCAAGGGAGGTGGTCGGACCAGGAGTCTCTGCCACATAAACCTGTTGGAGCTGAAAGCAGTCTTCCTAGGGCTCTGTTCCTTCCTACCAAGGATAAAGGGTTAGTCGATTCTCGTCCACACAGACAACACAACCACCATGTTCTATCTGCAGAAACCCGAGATTTCCGGCTCTCAAGTCTGGCGCAGCAAATTTGGAATTGGGTCATTCACCACAATATTTTGTTACAAGTCCAACACGTTCCAGGGGTGTTAAACGAATGGGCCGATGCGCTCAACAGAGACACCAAGCAGAGTCCCGAATGGGAGATGGATGCCGTTCAGCTGGGAATAATATTTCAGTGTTGGGGATTTCGAACCCTGGATCTGTTCGCTACATCACTCAACAAAAAATGCAAATTCTACGCCAGCAGATTTCCTCAGCCAGGTTCTCTGGGGAATGCCTTCCATTATTCCTCGGCAAGGGCGTTTGCTTACATTTTCCCTCCATTCCCACTAATACCAAAAGTTCTACAAAAGATTAAACGGGAGCCTTGCCACATCATTCTTATTGCCCCGCCGTGAGCAAGGCATTTCTGGTTCACAGAACTGTTTTGCCTATCGGAGGCTTCTCCAATACTATTCATCCTTCGGAACGCCTGCTTTTCATGGACCAAGACCAAGTGGTTCATTTACAGATTCACTCTCTTCACTTGTCGGCCTGGCTCCTCACCACGTGGAGTTTGGTGGCTTAGCGATCTCTGAGGAGTGCCGTTCCATACTTAACAAGGCCCGTGCTCCCTCCACTGTTAAGTGTTACTTGGCCAAATGGAAAAGATACTGCTCCTGGTGTACAAAACACTCTTGACATCCACTCTCTTCTCTGGATTTTTTGCCGTATCTCTTATCTCTGGCCAAGGCTGGCCTTTCCCACTCTTCGATTAAATTTCATTTGTCTGCAATTTCAAGGTATAGGAGTCGTTAAAATCAGTTGTCCCTGTGATCCTGCAGTCTAGTGAAAGAATTTATGAAAGGTCTTTTTAGAGCCTTTTTTAGAGCCTTACTGCCAGTTTGACCTCCTCCAGTGCTCTGGCAATTGAACATTTTGTCTCATCTCATGAAATCACCTTTTGAACCAATTCACAAGTTTGATGTGAAATGCCTCTCTTGGAAGGTGGCTTTTCTCTTAGCCATCCCGTCTGCTAGACGTATTGGCGAAATTCAGGCTTTCACGGCAACTGAGCCATACCTACAATTTCGTATATATATCAACAGGAGTGTAACCCATATACCACGTTGAGATGTGGGTAGGTATGAGAAATAAAGGACAACAGTTCTCAACTGGTATGATTAAACAGGACGATTATAAATGCATGTACATGACATTAGCAAGGAAGAGAAAGGGAGACTCAGGCAAGAAATCTATTTGAAAAATGCACTAGGCATCAAATGTTTATATTCATAAGAATGAATTAAGGCAAATTACGGTTGTAGCAGCACTGTAGGCAACAATTGCAAGTGAACACAGCCCGAATTGGACTTGGTGCTAAATGTGTAAGTGACACACAAAGTGGCGACGCAAGTGAAAATTGTGGAATCAGCGGAAAAAGGCGCAACAAAACAATAGTGACCGAATATATACAGTGAGTGTATTATGGTTCAAGTAGTGAATGAAATAAGTATTTGCACTAAAGGAAATCATTTAGGAAGAAACACAATAGAGACAATGCGCTATTATTTGCGCTGAACGGTCGATGGCGTTTCGATCCTCTGATTCAGGATCATCTTCAGGACCAGGTTGTTGAGTTAAAAGACGGTGCTGTACAAGGGGGCAAAAAAGGAAAAGGAGGGGGTAAGGGGGAGCACGTGTGGCGCGGGAAGCAGCAGGTAGCTAAGGAGCGCTGGACCTGGAGACAGAGGCGGGGAAAAGGGGAAAATATCGGCAGTACTGGGAAGGGAGAGGGCGCCAGGATCAAAGAGGTGCAAGACCGCAGCACAAACGGATGATGCTTGTGCTTGCGGAGGGGTGGGGGGGAGAGAACAAACAGAAGATTGGGGAGTGATAGGGGTAGAGGAAAGAACGTAGGTGTCCGGGATCGTGAAAGGAGGGGAACGAGGCAAAGGGTCGTGTAAAGGAGATGGCGGAGGGCCGTGGGAGAGAAGGAGGAGTGGAAAAACTGGGGCGAGAGGACAAGAATAATTGGGAAATAATTACAGCGAGATCCGCATGGGTCAGCCTGGGGTGGAACACGTACCATGGAACAAATCAGGTGAAAAGCACAGGGACCGGGGAGGGGAGCAAGCAGGGTGAAAGAGAAAAAGGGAGCAGGCAGGGGCCTAAAACGGGCGGTGTGCTAAGGTCACAAATTGGCAGAGGGTCATAGAAGTAAATACCTGTATTGGCAAAAACGAGATCTGGATGTGCCAGCAAGGGGTGGATCGCGTCAATTAGAACAAATCTGGAAAAAGGGGGAAAGGGAATCAGAAAAAGCGGGGATAAGAGAGTGGCAAAATGAGGGGGAAAGTGCATCGCTGGGAATACCTGGGAGGAGAGGCGAAGGAAGCATCAGTAATCCAATTTGGTAGGAACGATCTCATCGATGATCGAGCGGTCTGTGAAAAACTACCATGTCAGGGGTAGAACATCGGCTGGAAAGGAGGTGAAAAAATCCTCGGGGGTCCGTAGTGTTAATCGGTGGATAATCCCTTGAGAGAAAAACATAGAAGGTCAGCGGGAGTAATAGAGCGGGACGGAAAGGAGAGGAGAGTGGCGGTATCGGGAGACTTACTAAGTAGCAGGGTTGACGGAATCCTGGTTGGCAGCGAGGGCGTTGGAGATGCAGCTCCTCGTTCGGCGTTTGAATCGGTAGCCAGTGAACCACCAATGGGGAGTAAAAATTGGACCATCACGTGAGGGATCAGGTGAGCGCGGTGCAAAGGGGGCGGGGCTAAGAGACGAGGCGATGGTCGTGGAAAAAGGACTAGAAAACGGGAGAGACCGAGAAAGGAGACGAGAGAAGAGAAATGAGGAGGATATCAAATAATGAAATATAAACCACTATAGTGGGGTGTGAAATGGGCATACGAAAGGAAGCATGTCTCATGCGGGGTAACGCGAGAGCGGCAGGTCGGGTGGGAGGAGGAGGGGGTGGAGGAGGAAAGGAAGGGGGGGTTTGTGAATACAGGATGGAAATAGTGGGGAGGGTTATAATTAAAAACAGGACACATATCACAGCAGTGGTTCAGAGGGATCTCAGAGTAAAATATAAAACATGGATTGCAGTATGAGGGAGAGAGGCAAGGGAATAGGAGAATCAGAGTAGAATGGTGCTATTCCATTCATCAATAGTGTTGAGGCCTGTGTGCACAGAGTTGCAAGTAGTGATCCATTTGCATTCACATTTGTTAAGGAGTGCCTTCATATCACCCCCTCTCATTGGTAGTGTGGGTTGCTCTATCACTTGCCAAGAGATGTCTGTTTCGCAGTGTTTTTTTTGGATGTAATGAGCAACCAGGGGTGCTGTAAGGACCTTGCAGTGGATTCTACTTTTGTGTTGGATTATCCTTTGTTTGACCATTTGGGTGGTTTGTCCGATGTAAATGAGGTCGCAAGGACAGCGGATGGCAGAAATGACGTTTTGAGACCTACAGTTGGTGTGCGTCTTGAGTTTGTAAATTTGGTTGTTGGTTTTGAACTCTTTGGTATTTGGACTGTAAGGTCACAAACAACACATGCTTGGCATTTGTAGTGTACGAAGGCAGGAGGTAGGCCCCAAGTGGATGTAATGGTGTTTTTTTGGGGGGCTTCAGTGGGCCATGTAATGGCATGTACCAAATGAGTGGCAAGATTGCTGCCTCGTTGGTAAGAAAAAAGCGGGGTCTCCTCAAATGTTTTGAATGGTCGTAGTTATTTCCAATTGTGTTTGATGATTTTGCTGACTTTGTTGCTGCAAGGACTAAATTTGGAGACCAATGGAATTCTAGTCATGGTTTTTTTAGGTTGTGGCGTTAGAAGATGTTCTCAATGGCAATACCAGGCTCTTTTGCGGGCTTTTGTCACGAGACGTTTGGGATAGCCTCTGTCTCAGAGTTTTTGGATTAAGATGTCTGATTCTCTGAAGTAGTCTTTGCGCCATTTACAGTTTCTGCGGATGCGTAGGAATTGGCCATAGGGAAGGCCATCTCGGAGGCCGCGCGGGTGATAGCTTGAGTATTGGAGCAGAGTATTTCTTTCAGTAGGTTTTCTGTATATACATGTGCCAATTTTGTCATCGTCTGGGTGTATTATGACATCCAGGAAAGGCAGGTCATTAGGTCTAGATTCGTGGGTGAATGTAAGATGTGTCTGATATTGATTAATCCATTGGATGAAATCCTCAAGGGTTTAGGCATGCCCTTTCCAAAGGAGGAGGACATCATCGATGTAGCGTCGCCAGAGAGAGATGTGATGAATGAAAGGGTTTTGGGTGCTGAGAATATGAGTCATTTCCAGGTTGTAGACGAAAAGGATGGCAAAATTAGGAGCGAAGCAGGCACCCATAGAGACGCCCTTAATTTGGATGTAGAAAGTGTCGCGATAAAGAAAATAGTTATTTTCTAAAGCAACTTGGAGTAGATCCATGATGAAATCGGTAGGTATTAAGGTACAATTTCAGCAGGACAGAGTGATGGTACGCACTAATCCTTTGTTCATCCCTATGGTACCTACCACGTTTCACCTGAATGAACATGTAGTTGTGCCTTCATTTTTTCCTGCTCCGTTTACACCATCGGAGAGAGCTCTCGATTCTCTGGACATCAAACGATGCTTGAAGTTTTACCTTCAAAGGACAAGACCTTTTCGTAAATCTACCCAACTCCTCATCGCCTTCTCTGCCCTAGGAAGGGTCAGGCTTTGACTAGAGCTTCTATTGCACGTTGGGTTTCTTCTGCTATAGTGTACTGTCATGAAAGAGCGGGACGTCCGCTAATGTATAAAGTAACTGCCCATTCCAATAGGAAGATGGCAATGTCCTGGGCCCTTTGGCCAGAGTGTCTCTACCCGACCTCTGCAGGGTGGCAACATGGACAAACGTCCATACCTACACAAGGCACTACTGCCTGGATACCTTGTGGAAGACAGATATTGCTGTTGGTCAAGCGGTCCTACGTCGCTTAAGGTAGACCTCATTTTATTGCGGTTTAGTAAGAGTTTTTTATTATTATTATTACTTCTTGCCTATACCGCTGTTCGGAGTTTGTTCTTCTCTTGAGGTTTTGACAGATGATAGATATGTGTATGTGTGTGTATATATATATATATATATATTTCTGCAGAGGTTATGTTATTTGTTTGCGATTCTCGTTATCATACTATGGTCGCATGGTGGGACGGTTCACCTGTTTTTCCCACTTCCTTTATCCATTATGTACTGCTTACTAGTCTGATTCAAGCATATGAATCTATAAAATGTACAATACCTGTACACTGTGGTTCTCCAGTATTGATATCTTTTATAGGTTAACATGCGGCCCTCCGTCCTCCCCTTACAGGTTCACCTTCCATACCTCTGTTATTTTACTAACTACTCTTGTGCTCGAAATCTGAGGTATGGTTGCCTTGCAGGGGATGGATACTCTGGGTCTGTGATGTGATTGGCTGGATTTTGGATGTTCTTTAATGAGTTTAACTGGTTACTAAATGCTATTGATTTTTCAAGGGAGATTATCCTTTAAGCTATTATACTGCTATTTTACTGTTACCGTTGGAATCCCACCATGACGACGGGAAGATTCAAACATGTGAAACAATAAAAAATATCAATATTGGAGAACCACAGTGTACAGTTAAGTAACTGCATTCTCTGGTGCTAAGAAAGGAAAGCTGATCCAAAAATAAACCTTATTGTGATGGATTGTTCTTTACATCAAACCATTATGCCTTGGCCGAAAAGGATCCTCCTGTAAGACTTGGGGCTGATTCCACCAGGACAGAGGCCATAACTACAGCTGTTGCGTGGGGTGATCCTTTTTTGTACATCTGCCTATCAGCGCTATGGACATCTGTAGGAAAGTGTTCCTTTTTGACTTGGTCATCCCCGCTTTATGCCTGGTATTTGATGCAATTTCGACTGACTTGCTTTGGGTTCCTGCTAACCAGGTCCCTAGTGCCAGTGCTCTTTCTCCAAAACAAGGTAACTGTTCAGTTGGTCCCCAGTTGGCAAGACCTTTAGCACCTCTTTAAATTCCTAGTAAATGGTACTCCTGGTACCTAGGGCAGGGGTACTGGAGAGGGTCACTAAGGGCTGCAGCATGTAATGTGCCACCCTAAGGGTCCCACCACCAAACGCATGCAGACTGCCATTGCAGGCTGCATGAACTGGTGCAAACAAATGTGAAAACATGACATGGCAGAAACCCTGTGTGCCATGCCCACAGACATTGCATGAAAAATATGTAAGTCACCCCTACAGCAGGTCTGGGTGCATTATATTACATGTGAGGACATATCTGGGTGAGCAGACATGCCCCTGTGCGCTCTAGTTCAATTGTTAGATAGTACAAGTGAATAGGGAAGCCATTTTAAGTACATGTACTGGGCACTGATCATTACGAACTCCTTAGCTACATAATTGCTTCAATGAATCCAAGGGGGTTTGGTATCAAACACCTTGCCTTAATAAATCCCTACTGATGCCAGTAGTGAATTTATTGAAACGTGCACTCAGAGGGCACCTTAGAGAAGTCCACTTAGTAACAGGCCCACACACTTCACCTTGGCGAAACAACAGGAAATGACCTACGGTACTAGTCTCCATCTTAGATAAAGTGCCAATGAACATTTGGTTTTTTCTTTTTTTTTCCTCGCATTCTATTAGTTTACAGCACCAAGCACTTTATCCTTGAAAAATTACGGATTCGATCAACGGTACTAGTCTTCTTTTAGATCACCAGGCCATTTCTATCCTTTTTAACTTGTTTTAATGTAAATTTTAATGAGATTCATGTTAATTAATGCATTGATATAATTGCTCTTGTACTTTGTGCATATAGGTGGATGTGCCACCCTTTTATGATTTAAACTAAATCAAATAAAAGTAATTTTTAATTTTTTAGTTAGAGTGTGCATAGTAACAATGTTATTGAAGGTAAATATCCTATACTTTGAGAATTGCAACAAAAGAATCGGTCCAGTGCAGTTAACGAGTGAGTAGACCTGGGATATGAGGGAGGAGATAATCTACTCTAAAAATAAATGGGTGGAGAGTGAGCGGGGTCAAAGGCATAGGACAGTACATATTGCACATGAAGCTTTCCTCCTCTACTTTAGTACACATTTAAAAACACAAGCACTCATTGTAGAGGAATTACTCAACAAATAATATTAATAATTAATCTTAGATGTTTCTCATGCCCATTTCAGTAGTTACATTCTCAGCAATCCTTTTGCATACCGAGTAGATTGTCCTATAGTAATGTAGTTTGGTATAGCTATCGTGAGAACGCTTTGAATTAAGCCAATCCAAGTATGAGAGAAAATATTAATGGTAACATTTCATTAATTTCGGTTTCAGGAAACGGCCAGACCAACAATGGGTTCAGTGCGATTCTTGCCTACGATGGAGAAAGCTTCCAGATGGAATGGACCAACTGCCAGAAAAGTGGTATTGCCATATGAATCCCGACCCAGAGTTCAGGTAAAATGGCGTTCAGATGATCACAGTGCAGTCTGAATGTTTTCAATTCACTCTGAATGATTTTCACAATGAGCGGTTTGCTTTATTTTTTTAAACAGAGATTGCACTGTTCCAGAGGAGCCAGAAGACGACGATTTATTGGATCAGCCGTCTTATGAAAAAACATACAAGAAAAAGTGAGTGAGTCATGAAGCAGATTTCTTCCCTTTTTGTAAATAAGGCATCAAAACAAATTAGGCAACTTCATTTGTTTTCACTAGTTTTTGTCATTAAATATATTTGCATTTGACATTATTTTTGCAACAGACATGAATTCATGAATAAATGAAAAAGCATTTATATAGCGCATGGCTACCCTGAGGCATCCCAGCGCTGATGTTAGTCGCGGTCCGAAAGAGCTCATGATTAAGTGGAATTTTGGAAAAACCAGGTTTTGAGGAATTTCCGGAAGGACATCAGGTTGGGCTCCACCCGTATGTGGGGAGGGAGGGCGCGTTCCATAATTTAGCAGAGTTGTAAGAGAAGGAACGCCCGCTGCATCTAGCTCTCTTTATTTTTGGGAGCATGGCGAGAGAGAGGGAGGCTGAGCGGAGGTTTCTGCTTGGGTGGTAGGTGGTGATCATGGATGGACTGATAGTCGGTACACTCCCCAAGAAGGACTTATGTGTGATACACATAGCCTTACATTTTATTCTCTCCCTGATATGAACCAATGAAGGCTCCTCCATGCAGGCCTTGCAGATTGCCGGTAGGGGATCTGGAGGAGCAGACGAGCTGCGCGATTTTGGAGGAACTGGAGCTTGGAGATTGTTGCTTGGGGGGGTCCTAAATAGAGGGCATTCCCATAGTCCAGGTAAGATAGGATAAGAGCCTGGACCGTTATTCTTCTTGCCAGGAACGGGAGGAGATGGAGTATTTTGCGTAGCATACTCAGTAGGCCATAACACGTGGCAGATAATTTTGCTGCCTGATAATCAAAACTCAGGGAGCGATCCAGCCATATTCCCAGACTTTTAATCTGTTTTTTTGGTTCCGGGGCAGGGCCAAGACAGTTAGGCCAAAGCAGCTCTGAGTTGAATGTTGGCGAGTTACCGAGGAGCATAAACTCCGTTTTGTCCCTATTGAGTTTTAGGCAAGAGAGCGCCATCCATTTGGCTACCTCCTTTTATTTTATGTTCAAAGTAACATTTGACCAAATACTGAAATATGGCTCTTAACCAAGGATAAATGTAAGGAAACCAAATGGAGCACGGATAAGAAAAGCATATATACTATCTTGCAATAAGGTGGTATATACCATGCGTGAAAGGTGTATTTCCATGCGTTTTCATTGGCTGAATAGCATCCAGTATTGGGTTGCATTATACATTTGAAGATCTCTTAAAGCTGTCCGAAGACACCTTGCCTCTATGGGCATAATAGTAAGAGTCAGTGGGTATTTAAAATAAAAAATAAAAAAGGCTCCTAAAGAATTACACACTTTGAAGTTCTCATCAGTGACTTCTCTAGAAGTGAATTTTAAGGGATGTACACATTGGGCTACAGATGAAATTGACAGGGTCACAAGTGTTAACAAGCATTGGCATAGCCAATAGGTCTCGCCTTTGGGACCTTATAAGTGTTTAGCCGTGCAACAGTTGTTGTTGCACCAAGGATATTGTGCTGCATAAATAAATACTTATGAAGTCCCAAAAGCGAGACCTATTGGCCATGCCAATGCTTGTTAGGGTTGGGCTCAGACTGCTTTAACCACCTGCTGGCAAGCCTTACTGCCTTCAAAACCGAGGGCTTTGGGTCAGCCTGTTGCTCATGATTGGATTGCTTTGTCTTTCTTCCTTCCCTGCTCCCACTGTAACACTTTTCCTCACTATCCATGTGTATGCCCCGCTAGAAGCATTTCCCTCTGTGTTCTGACTGGTTGGCTTGCATCCTTCCATCGCTAAATTTGTTTGAACTCCGCAAAATGTTCTTCTTCTACAAAATCACGATAGGCCATGATTCACTTTGCCACCAACCTATGATACAGCACTACCAACAGACAAGCAAATATCTAGGAGCCAGACGGCCAAACCAAACCTCTTTAAAGTCACAAAATAAACCAAAACTTGCAAAGCCATCCAAATGAGAGGGAAGAATCACGAACCTACATAGAAGCGCTGTGTGATATCGCTCAATCACAGACAAACAAATGAAGTAGAGTCTGCAAACTAGTTACCACCAGCAGTTCTGAAAACCCGATCTGCGAGTCTGACCGCATAAAAAGTGAACTTAAAACACCAGGATAGCACTGCGGTGCAGCGCAGGTGAGAAACATGGTTCACACCCACAACGGAAGTAAAACCGCACTCCCCTGCAAAGACTGAGGGCAGGATAGAAGAATGACTGGACAGATGAAAATCCGCACACTACAGGAACACGAATCTGCTGTCAAACTGAGCACCAGTGAAGATTAACATGTGACGTTTTCAAGCACTGGAATGTTTATATGGCCCGCAGTTGACAGCGGCACGTGACTGCATCTGGGAGAGAATACGGGAGACAGAAGATCAAAGAGGTGGGTACAAAAGAAGGCAATCAGATCGCCTCAATACATGACCAATCAGAAATGTGTCCAAAGTCAGACAAACCAAACCACTCCTGCACGAGGGGCGTGGTCTATGATCTGCACAGGCTTAGAGGCTTCAAAGAGCCCATCACTGGGAATGTTTTTACTTTCGGTGGGTGGACTGCCCTTTTCGTTTAGCCAGAGATACGATATTTAGCAGGGGCTGCAAATAATTTATAACTGCATGCCTCAATGACTGATAGGTGGCCAAAAAGATCAGAGCATTACAGTAGAAAAATAAAAGGCGGTGGTAAGTTTTAGCACGCACTTAAATAGACCTTCAATTTCATCACGCATTAGCAACTAAAAATTCACTCCCTGGAGGAAAAGCAGCCTTCAGTCCAGCCCTGCTCTTGCCAGCGCCTATTGTCCTTAAATCAACAATCCCCTTTACAGCCTTCCTTGCAGTGAGCAGCCGGAGATTCCCCGCACAGTTAGAAGATCATGTTTTCCGCACTCAAAGACAAGGGGTTTCCAAAAAAGTGCTTTTAAGATAGTCTAGGGGTGCACATGGTCCAGTATGTTTTTCAGTTGCAGAGAAATGCTAGAGAGGGCTCGAGTCACAAGTTCACATCAGAACAAGCACGCGAGTGGTGCGCACGTGCGCGCCACAGCGAGCTTTCTGTTTTCAATCACTGCGCATGCATCTGTGCGCGATAAATGAAAACAGATGTGGCCCGTGCAGGTAACCGCAAGCAATAGGCCGTGGGCGGAGCAAAGGCGGGACATGCACCCGCCTTTGCCCAATTGCGTGCTGTCGCACGCAAAGGCGGATAGCCTCTGAATGAAAACAAACCACACAAGCGTGTGGTGAGCTTTCCAAAGTCCTTTTACTGTTTACATAA
Organism: Triturus cristatus; assembly: GCF_964204655.1. Lineage (NCBI taxonomy): Eukaryota > Metazoa > Chordata > Amphibia > Caudata > Salamandridae > Triturus > Triturus cristatus. The sequence goes on along the minus strand of NC_140591.1, from coordinate 188,869,165 downwards.
AGTCTCGTCAGAGCAGCGCATGTGCGCTGCTACGGGCTTGACCTAAAAATGTTCTTGAAATTTTAAATCTGACTTAGTATGCATGTGTGCATATATATTTATATTTAAATGAAGGATTAACACAGTGCAATCCACGCTGAGCTAGAAAGTGACAAAGCTTTTGACATTTTTATTGCAGTCTTTAAGCATAGGATTAGCACAGTGACATCCACTCCGAACTGAAAAATGACGAGACTTTTTTTGTTTCTTGAAATTTATTTATTAAATGTTTTTCATAAAACAAAACAAGACATGGTTTCAGGTTCAAGCCCACAATGCTTACATATAGCATGGCACATTGGTACATTGGAAATCAATATGATGGGGATTTAACAATATCGTAATAGCTTCAGCCGGGTGTTGAGCACCTAACTGATGTGATCAAATGGCAGGCATACATGTCACAAAATAACTAACAATTAAAAGAAATTGCAGCAAGTATCAGATCATACTGCCTTCCAGGGAGTCCCAGGCCCATACTACTGCATAAATCGGGACCTTTTGGGGCGGGGGGGTGTTGGAGGGTGAGTTTCCAGCGCAATAACCACAGTCACGTCGACAGGCGAGTTCTTTAGTCAGAGTTGCAGTGCTTTGAGCTTGGGTGGGGTGAAGCAGGTATGCTCAGTTCGAGAGGTAGTCAAGTAATAGCTGCCAGATAAGTGGGAATTTTTTATCATTGTGGGCCAGCTTGTGGTATAATTGGTCCATTGCCATAACATGCCAGAGACGTGTAAACCAAAGGGGCCGTGAGTTTCTTCCAGGTGTGGGCTAGGAGCTGTTTCGCAGCACCTAACATGATTAATAATCTGCCAGTCTGCATGCGTCTTAGCCTCGAGGGCCAGAGGTTGTATATCTAAAACTCCCATAGCGTAGAAGGCAGAGAATGGGAATCCTATAGTGCCTTTTATATGCGCAAGGATCTCCTTCGAGTGTGTGAATAGAGAGCAAGACCACCAGATGTGACGGAAGTTTCCTGGCTCTACTCCACATCTCCAGCAGAGGACAGAGGGCGTGAGGAAGATGGCATGCATGCGAGTCAGTCTGGTACCATTGTGCCATGATTTAATAAGCTCTCTCTCGTTGGGGTATACTTTAGTGTGTCTTAGATATGTTGTATGTGTGTTTTCCATTGTTTTTGTAAGATGCCTTCAGAGGGTCTAGACTGCCATTGCGTTTGGTATGGGTGGGTGCTGTGAGGTACGGAGTGTTGGAGGACTTGGTAAGGTTTAGATATGAGACCTTTGGACCCATCGGAGGAACTGACTAGTTTCTCAAAGGGCAGGACTAGTTTCACAAAGGGCGGGTAGGTCTGTTTGGCTCCATAAGCATTGACTGGATGAAATGCCCAGTTGACAGTATATCAGCTGGGTTGTTTCAGGAACCTTAAAGTGTAGTTTGCATTGGTCAAAAGGCTTAATATTGGCACCTATGAAGGTCACGCAAGGTTCTACATTCACTGGATTGCCAGAGGAACATGTGGGGTTCAGGGGCATAACGGAGCCCACAGCCCCTGCAGAGCTGGGGCCCCCCCACCCCCACACTGTTCACCTAAAAGGGGGCTCCCATGGGCTGGCCAGCTACAAGCAAATAAAAACTCAGAAGCAGCAAGGCAGTTAGGTAATGGGGGCCACCTCACCTTACCTTGCAAGGTGGCCCAGTGAGGTTTTGTTAAGCCACTGGTGGGGTTGAAGGGCTGGAGTAAAGTCCGGGTTTCGGGAAATCTGCGTGTTGGGATCGGAAAGGTACTGAGTCCTCTTGCCCATCAGTTTCTCCAAAATCTCTAGGACTGGTCAGGTTGGAGCAGCGATATATATGCTTCTAAGCGGGTGTGCTTAGGGAACCAGGCTAAGTCCCACAAAGGATGACAAGCCACTGCACGGTCCATATGGAACAAGTGTTTGTCGCTTTCAAGAACGACATTCGGAGATAAATCGAATATGAGGCGCCTATTAGTATTTGTGTAAGTTAGGGCAGGCCAGTCCTCCCCTGTCTCTAGGCAGCATTAATAAAGAGTTGGACATACTGGATCTTTTACCTCCCCAGATAAAAGTGTGTATGTCCTGCTGTAAGCGAATTATGTTGTCAGCGGGGATATCTGTAGGCAGGGTTTTGGAAGAGGTAGAGATTTCTGGGGAGGATATTAATTTTTATAAAATTATTTCGATCCGGCCACAAGATATGCAGTGTCTTCCAGCAATGGAGGTCATCCTAGATGAATCACCAGTATTCTGTCCAGTTGGCTTGCATGCAGGAATGCAGTGTGGAAGTTAAATTGAGGCCTATGTAGCGTATTACGTGCAATGCTCATTGGAAGGGGGCTAGGGATTGTCAGATGAGCGCTCCTGTCAGAGTTTGGTGAGCTTCAATGCATAAGATTTGGTCATGTTGAATTTAAAGGTGGATAATGACTTGAAGGCGGTGAGGCAGTGGACCACGTCTGGTAGGGAGGTAATGAGATTGTGTGAGAGTAAGTAACAGAAGAGACTGATTTAATGGGACGGACCGCTGAAAGTGATGTGCGCAGTGGCAGCAGTATGCTGGATAGTGATGGCTGTGCATTAGACTATCAAAGCGAAGAGCAGGGGTGATAACAGACGGATGGAAGCAATTGTGGCTACGTAGGATGCCATGATTTTGGCAATTATTCCTGGGCCAAGTCCAATTTTGACTAGGACAGCGCAGAAGAAGGTCCAGCTTAACCTGTCAAAGGCCTTCTCTGGGTCTAGCGAAAGAAGACATGCTGGGTTATTGTGACAATGGGACTTTTCAACAAGGTGGCGCTATCCGATGAATATATATATATATATATTTTTTTTTTTTTTGTCCTCATATGCCACCAAGGTTCTAAATGCGCAATCGATCGGCTTACAAGCAATATGCTGACACAGTTCATACCAACTGGGAGGGATAGTCATGGAACCGGGGCCTCGTCCCACAGCAATAACTATCCGATGTATATTGTCTGCACCCTGCCATTTGCGAATGAATCCGACCTGGTCCTGGGAGATGCAGTTCAAGCCAATTAGCCAAGATCTTCGTGAAGATTTTGGCATCAGTTTACAAGAGCGATGGGGTGGAATGATGAGCATATTGTATGATCCTTGCCCGGCTTGGGGATAAGAGTAATTTTAGCAGCGTCCATAGTAGGTGTGAGGCCAGTGTCCTGGTTGAATGAATTAAACATGTGGTCTTGGGAGCTAAAGAGAAAAGACTCTGTATAAGATTCTTGTAAGGCCATCATGCTTCCTGAGTGCCCGATGGAGCTCTGCAGGCGTGATGGGGCATCTTGGTGTTTATCGTGGTAAATGTCGATGGGGACCCAGTTGCAGTTGTTTGAATAAGCTTCTATCAGGGTCTGAGGGATCTGGTGCCATGTGTAAACGGTTTGGTAATAGTTGTAAGTAGCTTGTCGTTTGGCCCTTTCGGTGGTTGCCCAGGTCGTATCCCTGGTCTGTATTTTAGAGATGTTCATCTTAGAACGTTGGAATCTGAAAGAGACAATTAGATATGGATTCCTCGCCTTAGAATTACCCCAGGCGTCAGACTGGATCCTGAGAATTTTTTTTTCTACAGTAGTACCCCTGTGCATTGTGGCGGTGTTAGTCGACTCCGCGTTCCGTCGTTGGCGTCGTGGTCGCCGGAATGACGTTGCGGTATCTATTTAGACGTCGCCTTCGTGTGCTGACGTCCGTTCTTTCTTTTTCCGCGACAGCCAATGCAGATCCGGAGAGAGCAGTACCTCGAATCACTTTTTTACTCAGTTTTTGCAACTTTTGTCAACACCCTTTTTGAGTCGATTAACTCCTGGTGCACAGAGGTATGTCAAGTCGGACCGGCTTCAAGGCTCGTGACTCCTGTCACAAATTGATGTCTGTTACTGACCCGCACCTCGTGTGCCTTTGATGCCTGGAGCGTGACCACGAACCGAAGTCGTGCTCCGACTGCCGGGCCATGAACCCGAAGTCTTTGCAGGAGCGGTCCCGAAAGCTTCTCAAGGCCCGGCAGTCTGCTCCCCGCAGTTCGAGGTCCCGGAGCCACCACCACACATCGTCGAAGTCTTCATCTTCAGGTAAGTCGAAGCACAAGAAGAAGGCGAAGAAGCAACGTCGCTCTTCGCATTCTTCCCGTCCGCCGCGACGTAGGAAGCGGAAGGTAGTCGTCCGGCTCCGCGGACAGAGCCTGTTGGGTCGACTCCGGCCTTCCTTCCCTTTCTGGGAACTGGAGCGACCCCTGCCCAGCTTTGAAGCCTTTATGAAGCCTTGCATTCCATCTTCGGGCAGCCTGACTCCACCGGCGCGCCCTTGGGCCCCGCGGACTCTGCTGGGGGCTCTAGGCCTTCGATGCCTTCGACTCCGGGGCCGCAGGGGCCCCGAGGAACCAGACCTGCATCCAGATCATCCTCGTAACACCTCTTCCGGCACCAAATCCAGTGATGACACCCCGCCGCCTCCGACGCCAGTTGTGTTCCCAGCCATATTCAGCCTCGGCCTCCCCCTCATTGAGGACACTGAGCCAGACCAACATCGTCCGACGTCGGGACCGGCGCCGACCGGTACTTTTGTACCTCTGTTCTCCCCTGATATTTCCTACCACCCTGATTGGCTACCAGGAGAGGGCGAGGAGGACAGGGAGGGGTCTGTGGACCCTCTTGCAGACCAGTTAGAGGAACCGGACTGGAGAGAGGAGTTAGGTGACACCAGTGGTCTGGACACCTCCCCAGACCTTAGCATGCTTTCTCCCCCTACCGTGGATACGGAGGAGGGTGTGTCTTACGTTGTGGTGTTGCGTAGGGCAGCCGAGGCCTTTAACCTTGAGTTTGCTACGGTGGCGGTCAGGACTAACCTCCCGAGCTAGGTGCCTCAGCCAGAAGCGGCCTCTTCGGAGCCCCTGCTGCCGTTCAATGAGGCCCTTACGGACATCCTTTTAGGCACTTGGTCCAAGCCCAACACAGGGTCTCCTATTGACAGGATGATTTCCCACCGCCCGGCCCTGGGCGACCCCATTTTCCTCTCCTCGCATCCTACCCCACAGAGCTTGGTAGTCCAAGCCTCAACGTCCAAAGGCGCATTCCCTAACGCACCACCTGATAGGGAATCCAAGAAGCTGGACCACTTTGGGGAGAAGATGTTTTCTTCCTCCAGCTTGGGACTGCTGTCGTTGACCGCCGCATGTCTATTGGGCCGTTACTCCCACTTGGTGTGGGTCACAGTTGCGCAGGTGCTGCCACAGTGCCCGGAGGAGGTCCAGGCCGTGCTCTCCTTTGATGTTGCTAAAGGGAGAGATGCAGCAAAGTTTGCCATCTGGTGTGTGCTGGACACCGCCAACTCACTGGGCAAGACAATTTCCACGTCGGAAGCACTGAGACGCTACACCTGGTTGAGGTCCACTGGCTTCTCGTTGATGTCCAAGCAACGCTTTTGAGCATGCCCTTTTATGGCCGTTGGCTGTTTGGCGACAAGGCAGACAACGCGCTTGATCGCTTAAAGGATTCTAGGGCTATGGCCAGATCCTTAGGCCTCGCTTCCACCTCCTGCCCAGCGCAGTCTGGTTTTCGCCCCTTTCGTGGCTACGGAAGGGGTGCCCCGCCACGTTCCGCCCAGAGCTACAGGCCTGCGCAAGCTGCCCAGCCTCTGCGCGGCCAGGGACGAGGATCCCACTGCTCTCGGTCAGGGGGCCAGTGGGTGGGCCAGTGCACCAGTGCCCCCTCTGCAGCAGCCTTCAAACCCTCCTAGTCCAGCCTTTCAGGTCCATCAATCGCCAGTGGGCAGCAGGATTCACCATCACCTCCCCCACTGGCTCAACATCCCGTCAGACAGGTGGGTTTTGCAGAAAGTCCGAAGGGGCTACTCCCTCCCTTTCGAGACTACCCCTCCATCCATGCTACCTCAATTCCATCACATCTCGGAGGATCACCTGGTCCTTCTCCAGCAGGAAGTTACGGCTCTCTTGGCCAAGGGAGTCATCGAGCAAGTTCCTGCCCCAGAAGTAGGTTGTGGTTGCTATTCCCAAAATTTTCTTTTGCCCAAGAAGGATTAAGGCCTGCTTCCTATCTTGGATCTCAGGAACGTCAACCGCTTCCTCTGGAAGGCGAAGTTCAAAATGTTGACATTGACTCAGGTCCTGTCTGCCCTCGACCCGTGAGACTGGTTGGTAGAGTTGGACTTGTAGGACGCTTATGTTCGCATCCCCAGCCCACCGGCGTTACCGACGGTTCACGGTAGGCCACAAGCACTTTCAGTTTACCGTGCTCCCCTTTGACCTTACCAACACCCTCGAATGTTCACGAAAGTGATGGCTGTGTTTGCAGCTCATCTGCGAAGATCAGGAGTTCCAGTCTTCCCCCTAGCTCGACGACTGGTTGTTGAAGGCGGGCTCGCCCCAAACAGTCTTCTCTCTCCTCCAGACTACGGCGGACCTCCTGCATCCGCTGGGGTTCACTATCAAAGTCACACCTGATTCCCTCTCAGAAGCTCCTTTTCATCGGAGCGGTTCTGGACCCGATGCAGTTTCGGGTTTATCCTCCTGAGCAGCGAGTCAGGGATATTTGGGCTATGATTCCGATCTTTCAGCCTCTATCCCGGGTTTCGGTCAAAATGACTCTGAGGCTGCTGGACTTCATGGCCTCCTGCATCCTGCTGGTCAGAGAATGCATAAAAGGGGAGAATCGCCATGGAAAATGGTAACTGTTCCCTTTAAATTCTGCACTGAGTGCCACTGAAAGGTTGCCAGGAAGGACAACCACAAATTCTGCAACCCCTGCCTGCCGAGAGACCACAGCTCAAAAAGCTGCGAAGAGTGTGCCAAGTTCAGACCGAAAACCTTGAGAGAAGCAAAAGCAAGACCTCCACACCAAAGAAAGGGAGCTCATCACTGAGGGACCTTCGACTGAGCAAGGAGGATGATATTGTTAAGGACACCGAAGTGGCCCAGTCGGAAGGCTCTGACATTGAAGTAGAAGGAAACCAGCCGGCAAAGAAGCCCAAAGAGGGAGTGCTTCGAAAATCTGCTCAAGTAATGCCCAAAAACATTCTCTGGCTGAGCCAAAGACGTACGACTTGTAGCTGCATAAGATCACTGCGACGCCGAGACACTCAACGACCAACACGAATTTGTAACCAAAAGAAATCCACGGGTCCCTAAAAAGACACCAATGCTGGTAGTCTCTTAGACAAACCTTCGACATTGAGAGGCAATTGAGAGGGCTAAGGAGGACTCTGTGGGCATGCAGAACCCATTGATGCTGAAAAACGAGCTCTCAAATCCTTTACTCTTTTTGTTTTTGTTTTTTAGGGTTCAAACACATCAATGATGGAATTCCATATCCCTTTTGTAGACTCCAGGGAAGAAAAGCAAGGTGACCTCAGAACACTGGAAAACCCCAAGCTGTAAGAAGAGAGACAATTAATGTTCTTCTATGAGGAGAATACAGAGGATGAGGGAATCTTCCAGGACACCAAAAGCAGTGGTGAGAAGTGACAGGACCTCGAAACAGATTCACCAGAGAAGCCTGTCGACACATACCCCTCGAGGCCATCGCCATCCGACAAGATTACTATGTATAATGCTGTTGACGCGAATGCTCCACCATGAAACTTGATCTCCCTTCTACCTTGGAGTACATCCGTTTTTTCATGTGTCCTTACTGAAGCCGGTGGTCACCGAGACGCGGTTGTCAGTTCAACCTGCTCCTGCGGTAGTCGACAATGAGCTTGAATATGAGGTGGGAGCAATTGTGGACAGCAGGAGGGTGAGGCGTAGATTGCAATACTTGATTCACTGAAAGGGGTATGGTCTTTAGGATCGTACCTGGGAGCCTGCCAGTCGTGTACATGCCTCTCGTCTGTTAGGTCTCTTTCATAGGTGCTACTCATGGAATCCCGAGCCTTCCAAGAGGTTTCTGGGGGGGAGGGGGCGGGTTGTGCGGTCGTGAAGGCTCCGCCTCTGCTGTAGGCTGCAGTGGGAGCGGTGCTATGTGGGCTTAAAACGATCCTAAGAATGCTTAAGAGCGCTTTCGCTTTCTACTCGGTATGACCTACTCTTCCACGTCCGGTGCACCTACCTTTGTTCTTCCGGTTAACTCTGAATCACACTGTGTTCGGCGTTCCCCCGTTGGGCTGGTGCAGTGGTTCGTCTCTGCTCCTGTTCTTGTCCTCTATGTCTGGGTCTCTGCATCGGATCTTTAGCTTCCTGATAAACCTGCAAAGAAAAAACAAACAACCTAAAGAATTTGGGGTACACCAATAAGGCAGCAATGCGCTATGCATTGGCATATTTTATAGAAGCTTGCAAATACTTATCTAATTATTGTCCCTACAACTTTGGGGGTTCGTATTTTTTCTGTGCACTTTTGAGTGGAGCTGTGAATTAAGAAACAGCATATTAGTGTTTCCTGAAGTCAAGGAGACCTGCATGGTTAGCCTGCATATTTTTTGTTTTTCTTTTTTTTAAAGAGGATATACTGTGTTCGAGGCATGTGTGTTGTAGATACACATGCTTTGCATACTCTTGCCATCCAGTGTTGGGTCCGGATGTTTGCAAGTTGTTTGTCTTCGAAGAAGTCTTTCCTAGTCACGAGGTAAGGTGACTCCTCCTTTTGGTGATAGTGCCCATGGTTATCGACACCATTATTGGATTGTTTTTTTCCACCATCGGGTTCGGATGTATATTGCTATGCTCCCGTTCGAAACCGTTTTTCGGGTTCCCCTCTACGCGCAATCCTCTCTACCTCAACGGTATTGTTTCTGTACGCGTTCCCACTTCTCCGCGTATCGTTTCGATATCGGAATCGACCTTGTATCGGAAAGCTTTGTGGACGGCCTTTGATGCCTAACCGTGATCGGTTAGCTCTCAGTCAATGGATCGGACTCTGTTTAAATTCTGTCCTCGGTGCCATGCGAAGTATAAGTATCGGCGCACCGACTCAGACGAAGTGTGCAACTTCTGCTTGTCACCCGAGCACAAAGAAGAAAATTGTGACGCTTGCAGATCAAAGAAGACTCTTCGCGATAGTCGGGCTTGACATCGGGAGATGCAGCGTCAAAGCATCGAAGACAGGCCGGACATCTTCGATAAAGACTCCGGTCGAGAAGATAACGAGGCATCAGAGGAGGAGGAGGAAGACTTCTCCAAACAAGATTCAGGCACAGAACTCGAGATTGACCTAGACAACGAAGAACTGCAGCAGGGTCAAGGTTATGTAAGTACCGAAGACCCCTTGCCCCCACAAACTATCTTGAAAAAACATAAGGCTTCGGAACCACCTCTGCCTTTGGCCAAGGTCAGCACGCCCCGGCCTCTGGCCCAGCACCGAAACCACCAGTCAAGCCTTCCTGCTCGGGACCGAGTCGACAAAAACCCTCCTAGGAGCTGAAAGCCTCCGGTTCTAAGCATAAGCCCGGCTCGCAGCCGAAATCCCCTGCGCTGAAAGCCAAGCAACCTTCGGAGCCAAAACCTTCCGCGACGAAAGGCCAGCCTACGTCGGCACCGAAAACACCGGCACAGAAAACTTTGGCACCAAATCATAAAGGTACCCCTTTGGATCTGAAAGTGGATATTATTCCATTAACACCTGACCCAAAGCAAAAAAGACTGCATATTAACCCTGATACTGGTCATATTTACATAAAACCACCTCAGAAATGCAAGCTTTGAGAAGAGTACATTTCTTACAAAACCCTCTTGAAGAAAAAAACTGTGGCTACAAGTCCTTTTCATTTTCCATCGCCCCCACCTCCAACACCTCTGTCACCACCTGAGAATCCTTTGCAGATTACACCTCAAGATTCTCCTCAATCTCATCACGTAGATGATGATGCAGATGATGGGGGATAAATATTCCAATAGATCCATGGACAGTTTACACAGTGGATTCCCCAGGTGACTCTGATCCAGACTTGTACCCAACCAAACCATCTCCTCCAGACGACAATACATCACACCATGGACTCATTGCCAGGGCTGCACATTACCATGGGGTAGAGCTCCACAAACAATCATTGGAAGAAGATTTCCTGTTTGAGAAACTAGTATCCACACATAGGTCATCACAATCACTCCCAATGTTTAAAGGCATGATCCAATATGCTGACAAATTTTTTAAAGACCCAGTCAGAGCCTGCATCTTCACTCCTAGAGTGGACAAAAAATATAAAGCCTCTCCTACAGACCCCATCTTTATCAAAGGACAATTGCCTTTAGATTCCCTAGTGGTTTCAAACGCTCGTAAACGAGCGAATTCTCAAACTTCAGGAGATGCTCGTCCACCAGATAAGGAGTCCAAACTAATTGACGCTTCTGGCAAGCGCATAGCTGCTCAGGCAGCAAGTCAATGGCGCGTTGCAAATACCCAAAGCCTTTTAGTAGGTATGACAGGGCATACTTGGACAAAATGGAGCAACTTCTCCAATTCCTCCCAGATGAGGAGAAGGCTAAAGCACAGGACTTGGTAAATGAGGGTAAGCTCATTTCTAATTCCTCTATTCGATCTGCTCTAGATGCTGCAAACACCGCAGCTAGGGAGATTAACACCAGCATCAAGCTCAGGAGACACGCTTGGTTAAGGATTTCAGGTTTTAAACCTTTGGTCCAACAATCGATCCTTAACACACCCTTTGGGAAGGCACACCTATTTAGCCCTAACGTTGACGAGGTGTTAGAAAAGATGAAAAAGGACACTGATGTCGCTAGATCTATAGGAACACTTCAAACTGCATCCAACAGAAGTTCTTTTCGTTGCTCTTTATACAGAAGAGGGCCAAAAACAACATCCCCAGTTCGAAATGCCTCCACTTAAAAAGGTAATAACCAGTCCTCCCTCCAGAGTTTTTTTTTGAGTAGGTTATAGAGGCAACAACTTCACGGGTAGGGTAAGTGCAACACACCTCATAACTCCCCTTCCCCCAACAAACAGTGACTTACCCATGCGCCCCCACTCCCCCTTATTATACCACACCTGTCGGGGGAAGACTTCACCAATTTCTTCCCATTTGGCAGTCTACAACATCAGACAAATGGGTTTTTGGAATTATTCAACATGGTTATTGCCTGGAGCTTTCCAGCAATCCCCCAAACATTCCACCACGATCTCACAAGTTATCTCCAGAACACATAAGCTTATTAAAACAAGAGTTCCAGTCCCTCTTTCTGAAAGGGGCAATAGAGCCAGGTCCCATACAGTACCAAGGCTCAGGAGTTTACTCTCTGTATTTTCTCTTCCCCAAAAATGGACGGTTCCCTAAGACCTATTTTAGATCTAAGAGAGCTAAACAACTACATACTGTCAGAGCATTTTCACATGCTGACACTTCAACAGGTGCTCCCGCTTTTACAAAGAGCAGACTTTGTCTACTCTAGATTTAAAAGACTCATATTTTCATGTTCCAATTCATCCGGCTCATCTCAAATACCCGAGATTTGTGATGATAGGCAAGCATTACCAGTTCAAGGTACTTACCTTCGGAGTGACTACAGCGCCAGAGTTTTTACCAAATGCCTGTCAGTGGTTGATGCTCATCTCAGAAGACAACAAATTCACGTCTTCCCCTATCTAGAAGGCTGGCTTATCAAACCTGGCACTAACCAGAACTGTCTGCAACACACACAGATCACAATAGAGCTACTTCACCAACTGGGTTTCACCATCAATGCACACAAATCTCACCTGCATCCATCACAAATACAGTCTTATCTAGGAGCTACTCTAGACACAGTAAAATCTCTAGCCTCTCCCAATGTAGCCAGAATACACAATATTCAAGCTACCAGCCCAACCAAGCATTAGCAGCCAGAGTGTTCATGGAATTACTGGGAATGATGGCGTCCTGCATCGCAATTGTACCGCATGCGAGGCTTCACATGCGCCCCCTACAAGAATGCTTAGCACATCAGTGGAATCAATCACAGGGTCTATTGTCCGATCTAGTGTTGGTAGACGGCCGCACCCGTCGCGTGCTGCAGTGGTGGAACCCACAAAACTTACCAGCAGGCTCTCCTTTCATCAACCCTGTTCCACAAATCGTGCTCACAGCAAACGCATCTTTAACCGGTTGGGGGGGGCTCATCTCAAACATTACACAATACAAGGCATGTGGGGCAACAAGCACAGTACTCTCCACATCAACTGTTTAGAGCTCTTAGCTGTTTTCCTAGCACTCAAAGCTTTTCAGACTTGGCGCATAGCCAAAACTGTCCTAGTCTGAACAGACAATATGACAGCAATGTATTATGTGCAGAAGCAAGGCGGGACACACTCTCTCCAACTGTCAACACTCGCTCAAGCCATTTGGAATTGGGCGATCCTTCACAAGATTTATCTTCTGGCAGAACATTTCCTAGGAGTAAACAATCAAATTGCCGATCTCCTCAGCAGGAGAAGACAAATTCATGTGTGGGAACTTCACCCCCAAGTTCTCCTTCCTTACTTCCAACAGTGGGGGTTTCCACAAATAGCCCTATTTGCCACAGCCGAAACGCAAAATGTCCAAACTTCGGCTCCAGGTAACCACACCCGCTATTAAAGGGCATGCCTACGCTTTTCTGCCTCTCCCGCTCATTCCATGGGTGGTTCGGAAACTCAGGCAAACATTTCTCACACTAATTCTGGTAGCTCCCATATGGGCTTGTCAACCTTGGTACACCACCCTGTTGGAGCTGTTACTAGTTCCACATCAAAAACTACACCTAAACTCCAGTCTCCTCACACAGAGCCAAGGAGAAATCAAACATCCAAATCCCAGAGAACTGAATTTAGCGATCTGGCTCCTGAAGTCATAGAGTTTGGTTAGTTAAAATTACCACCAGACTGTATGAATATTCTAAAAGAAGCAAGAAGGCCTACCATCAGGGCTTGCTATGCCGCAAAATGGAAAAGATTTGCAGTATATTGCAATAGCAAGAACATCAATTATTTGGATGGTTCTATACAAAAAATTATTTGTTACTTGTTACATTTGCAACAAACCGGTCTGGCTTACACGTCCATTCGTTTGCACCTTGCAGCAGTTGCTGCGTACTTACAAAATAGACAACATTTGTCACTATTCAGAGTCCCAGTAATCAAGGCCTTCCTGGAAGGCTTAAAAAGGGTAATACCACCAAGGATTTCCCCTGCTCTAGTATGGAATCTCAACATTGTTCTCACATGGCTCATGGGTCCCCCTTTTGAACCATTACACAAGTGCCCTTTGCAGTTCCTCTCATGGATAGATTGCTATCACATCACTGAGGAGAGTTGGTGAGCTACAGGCATTAATGTTAGAAGAACTTTTCTTTCAGATACATAAAGATAAGATAGTTCTCCGTACCAACCCAAAATTCCTTCCCAAGGTAGTTTCTGCTTTTCATATAAACCAATCGGTTGAGTTACCAGTTTTCTTTCCTCAACCTGATTCTGTGGCAGAACACGCTCTTCACATGCTTGATGTTAAAAGAGCTTTATGTAAAGATCCACTCCAACACAGGATAAATGTTGATGATCTTTATTTGTAGCAAGTAGAACACGTACCTCCAGCTTACTCTTCCAGCATTACAGTACTAACTCCCCCCTTCAAAGATCAACATTCTAACCTAGCAACACGTCCTACATTCCATTATTGAGAAGACTCTACACATCTTCCCCCTTCCATATTTTACAAATAACAATAAAAATAGGAAGAATCATACAATAAGAAATTATGAGCACGTCGCTATACATCTAATACAAACACAACAGAAGTAACATTAATCTCCTACATTCAGATCTGGAGCATTACATTTAGAATCATTACCTGCGCTCCAAGCAGAACCATCAGTCAAGATGAGAATGTCCCTCTTCACCATTTTGATTTGTATCGGTTGCGAAAATTTACTTTCACCTTTTATGACAATTCCCCCTCGTTTTATGACAACCCATTCTCCAACCTTCAAATCATGATTCTTGACACCTCTCTTGGTATTGTAATACCTCGCGGCAGCATCTTGTCGTTCCGTCACATCATTCTTCACCGCCTCACGATCAACCCACGCACATTCTTTGTTCTTAAGCCAACCTGTGACTTCTTTCATACCTGGCTCCTGTCCCTTAAGAGAGACGAAAGGTGACACTCCTGTCACTGAATGTGGTGTCACTCTATACGACCACACCAATTTTTTAAGTTCTTCTGACCACGATAAACCATTAGAAATAGAGAGTTGGATATTATCCATTATCAAACGATTAATTCTTTCCACCAAGCCATTGGCTTGAGGCCTGAATAATGCAACCCTCTCATGATTGATTCCCATTTTAAAGAGAAACTCTTGCATTCTTTTAGAAACCAACTGAACCCCATTATCCGACACAAGTGTCTTGGGTATCCCCTCATTCATGAATATTCTTTCCATAAATCCAATCACTTTCTCAGTTTCAATACAATCGGTGCTCTCAACAACAAACCATTTAGAGTGATAGTCTACCAAGACCATCAAGAATTTGCTACGTGAACCAAGTTTGAAAATGGGGCCTAAAAAGTCAATCGCTACCCTTTCCCACGGACACATAGGAAACTCTGGACAAGCAAGCGGCAGTTGCCTTACGACTTTCGTCTTGTCGCTTCTTGCACACGCATAACAATCCTTGACAACATCTTCAATATCATTGTCCATACTGGCCACCAAAATGACTGCCGAACACGCCTCTTAGTCATGTTCCTGCCCAAGTGTCCCTCATGAGCTATGTTCATTATCTTACCTCTGAGACCAATTGGTGGTACTAATTTATTTCTTCTCCATAGTTTTCCTTCACTTACACTTAGTTCCGCCTCAACATTCCAATAACCCTTAAGACGAATATCCTGACTATGACTGTCTTTCCTTCCTCCCGATACACATTCCATAACTTCTTGTAAAACCACATCGTTCAACAAAGCAGTCTCCCATTGACTTTGTCAAACGCCTGCTCATCATTGCACTTAATCACATCTACCCTATCATCCAAATCCACATCAACAACATCCACCTGCATTCTGGACAAGCAATCTGCTACGACATTTCTTAAGCCCTTCATGTATTCCATTTCAAAATTGTATTCAATCACCGATAGAATCCACCTAGAAATTCTTGGTGTAACGTTACCTTCCAAACCTCTACCACCCTTAAACAAGTGTATTAAAGGTTTGTGATCAGTACGAACTTTGAAAGGTAACCCCCAAACGAAATAGCGGAAATGCTTAATTCCCCAACAACAAGCTAAAGCTTCTTTCTCTATCACAGAATACGATACTTCTGCACCTTGCAGCCTTCTGGATGCAAATCCGATAATTCTTTCATCACCATTGTACACTTGAGTTAAAACAGCTCCAATGCCAACGGCACTAGCATCTGTAGTGATAAACGTTTTTGCATTCACATTGAAGTGTCCCAGTGTAGGAGCATGGAGTATACAACATTTTATAGACCTAAAAGCTTCGTCACACTTTTTGTTCCAATCAAACACAACACCATTTTTCATTAACGGTCTCAGAGGTTCTATTTCTGTAAATCCATTCACAAACTTGGAGCAGTACTCTGCTAGTCCCAGGAAGGATTTCAGTTGTTCCTTATTGAGCGGAATGGGAGCATCACTAATAGCTAACACAATGCTCTTCTTTGGTCTGATCCCTGCTTCGGATATCTCATGACCTAAATACGTTACAGAACTTTTCCTTAGTTGACATTTTTCTCTCTTAATTGTTAGCCCATGCTTCTCCATTCGTTTTAAAACTTCATCCATTACCTTATCATGATGTTCACTACTTTTCCCTACGATCAACACATCGTCTTGAAAGAATAGAACATTGTCTAACCCAGAAAACACTTGTTGCATAACCCTTTGGAATACCGCCGAAGCAGATGCCAAACCAAACGACATCCTGTAATAACGAAAGGCTCCCAGCGGTCTTACTAATGAAGTGAGATGCCTTGATTCCTCGCAAAGATCAATTTGGTGGTAAGCTGATGACATATCTATCACACTGAAGATAGCCCCACCCCCCATAGCAGTTAACATCTCAGAAATGTTAGGTAGCGGCTGTCTATCTACCCATATATTGCGATTCAAGTCGCGCAAGTCCACACACATACAAATTTTATTCCCATCCTTGGGGGCGACCACAATGGGTGCCAACCACTCTGAAGCTTCAATGGGTTCAATAATCCCTTGATCTAACAGCTTGTTCAATTCCTCCTGGAGGGGCCCTCTCATTAAGTGAGGAACATTCCTTACTTTATGAACAATCGGTATGGAGTTTTTCTTTAAAATGATCTTGTGGGAAAGATTTGCTAGTTTTCCTAACTTGTCAGAGAAGACATTTGAAAATGTTTCCATTACATTCGTCTCATAATTATCAATATTGTGAACAAAGGTGGATTTAACTGTCTCACTAGCATTTGGATTTAACATTATACCCAGATCCTTTTGATGACGCCAACCAAGCAAATTAGATCCTTGTTTCGTTAAATATACTCGCCCATAAATTTTTTCTTTTGCAAAGCTTATTAACATCCACTTGAACCCTAATATCTCTATTGTCCTGCCACCATAACCTACAGCTTTAATGTCGGGAGTATTCCAATCTTCCATTCTGCTCCTCTCTCCCCACACTTCGAGATACATATCTTTGGACAACAATGTATACAGGCTTCCAGAGTCAATCAACATTTTCACATTGTTCATGTCTAAGCCGATTATAGAATGAGGCTTTTCCAACTTATCCGTGCTTTCCATAGCAATGTTAGCATCATTGACAACATTACAACTTCCTTCATTAGGAAGTGATAAGCCATCCACACACAGCATCAACTCATGAATACTTTCACAAGTATCATCAATCTCTTGTACATATTGAGTCTTGGAATTGCATACCTTGGCAAAATGTCCCCTTTTTCCACACGCTCTACAAACAGTATTTCTGGCCATGCACTTGGTGCTTGAAGCTATATGGCCAGGAGCTCCACACCGATAACATTAAAAATTGCATGTAATAGTCGCTGGAATCGTATTTCTTGAACGTGTAGTGGTCACAGGTATTATCTTATTTGTACGAAAAGTTTCCACGGGTTTATCGGGAGGTCTAGATTCTATCTTCCCTAAACCTTTTACTGTTTTAGTTTCGTCAACACAAGCATGGATTTCTAATCCTTTAGAATTTAACTCTTTTGGTATTGCCTCCTTCTGTACTACCGAACTACTACACTTCTCCATTTCTCTTATCCAAAGATCTGTAAGTTCAAGCCCTTTCGCTATTTGTATTGCCTCTTCTAATGTACAATCTTTGATAAGGAGTTTTTCGCGTACCCTTTTATTATTTGTACATCTTACGATTTGGTCACGTATAAGTGAATCCCCCAGTCCTTCGAAACGACAAGTTAGAGAAAGCCCCCTTAAAGCAGCCACATAAGTGGCTATGTCCTCATCTGGTTTTTGTATGCGACAAAAAAACTTGTGTCTTTCTAGCACAACATTAATTTTAGTTTTAAACCTCACTTCTAACATCTGCATACTCATTTCATAGACATTGTTGGGTTGACCATCACCCATTACCAGGGAAATCTCCGGCAGATCTTCATATAAACGCCGGCCTTCTACACGCAGGTGATGAAGCAAAATGGCTTGTTTGCGTACCGGGCCATATTTGTCTGCTCCAGTTGCCAGGATATATGTTAAAAATATTTTTTTCCATTCCTTCCAAAGAATGGGAGGATCCCCAGGACTGGGAAGAAAGGAAGGAGGAGCTGCTAACCCTTGGTCTGACATGAGTAATAGGGGGTGGGAGATAGTATGAGAATTTTGAGTCCACTTAACAGTTTTATGATTCGTAAGGCACAGTATAATTAAAATTCACATGTGGAAGAAATAAATATTAATAACAGGATTAAAATAACAAATTACTGTTTATATAGCTTGATAGTTCAGTCGCTGCAGAATTGCGATGAGGCTTCCTCTCTAAACGAAGAACACGACGAAAGAAATCTCGAAACTGGTTCCAGGAAGTAGAAACGTCGGTTGGGTACTTTCCCAACCATCCAAAAAGGCCGCCGTGCGTGCTGTGCATGTCGCGCGTCGTTTTTCTGAGGCTGATTGGGCACACAAAACCAGGAAATGTGAATCCTTCTTCGTTCTCCCGCACGCATGTATCTTGCGCACAAAAGGGAACGCGGATGGACAATTGAAAGATGCAGCTGTGTTTCACGAAGAACGGTTAGTACAAATGTCGGTTGGTTGATACGATGTGTGAGCGACTTTCTATACGGTATTTCGAAATCCACACAAAACAAGAGTCAAGTCCAATTTTCCAGCGCTGCGCGCTCACACCAAGCGAAGATGACAAAATGCACTTAATTCAAATCATCTAGCGAGTGCGGTCAGGTTCAATTCCCCCTGCGTTGCACAAACACACGAACCAAGAATTACGATGTGCACTCAGTTCCACTCATCTAGCGAGTGCGGTCAAGTTCAATTCTTCCGTGTTGCACGCGCACACGAATGGATGAGTACTCTCATTATCCAGTGAATCACACCCAATGTATGGAAGACAGTATATATCCCGTTCTAGATAGTCAGTGATGGTTCAGATTAAGTAAATGCACTTAGGTTCAGGTGATACTGCGATGTTACACAGCTCTCTTCAATTGTTGAACAAAGTAAACATTGTTGGTATTGAAAACATGAATGCTGGAAACGCCGTAGAAGTTGGAAGAGATCTTGAATTCAAACAAGACACAAAGTACATACCCGACCTTAGTATCTTGATAATTTATCCAAGGAAATACAGTTTTCTTTCTTGAAGCAGTGGGTTCTTCTTTATATGAAATTTGATTAATCGAGGGGTGGAGGTACTTGCAGTCTGCCCCCTGTGCAGATCAAGTCCATCATCGCCAATGTAAAGATCCACTCTAACACAGGATAAATGTTGATGATCTTTATTTGTAGCAAGTAGAACACGTACCTCCAGCTTACTCTTCCAGCATTACAGTACTAACTCCCCCCTTCAAAGATCAACATTCTAACCTAGCAACAAGTCCTACATTCCATTATTGAGAAGACTCTACACTTTACTATACTACATAGGTAGAACAAAAGACTTTCACAAATCAAAACTGTTTGTTGCATTTGCTCCACCCACAAGGACAATCCTATTTCAAAGTCTAGTATTGCCAGATGTATTGTGAAATGCATTCAAACTTGCTATATTAAAGCTAAAAGAAATTTAACCATACCCCCTAGAGCGCATTCCACTCGCAAAATAGGGGCGTCAGTGGACTTTTTAGGCAACATCCCTCTAGCTGACATATGTAAGGCAGCTACATGGTCTACGCCACACACATTTACCAAACATTATTGTGTAAATGTGTTAGCATGTCAGCAGGCTAATGTAGGCCAAGCAGTACTAAAAACACTATTCCAAATAACTGCAACATGTACAGGTTAGCCACCGCTTTGGGAGTATGCTGCTTTATAGTCAATGCAAAGCATGTGTATCCACAGCACACGTGCCTCAAACTGATAATTTTACTTACCCAGCGAGCATCTGTTCTTGGCAAGTAGAGCTGTAGATTCACATGCGCCCACCCGCCTCATTGGGTACCTGTAGTTGTTGCAGTTCTTAATTATACATTCATAAGCATGAACATCTCTATACTAAACTTACTTGCTCCATTCTCACCCTCTTGCTGGAAAACAATCTAACAATGGAGTTGATGATCATGCTCACTATCAACGAAAAGAGGAGAGTCGCCTTACCTCGTGACTAGGAAAGACTTCGAAGAAAAACAGCTTTCAAACATCCGGACCCAACACTAGATGGCAGGAGTATACAAAACATGTGAATCTACAGCACTACATGCCAAGAACAGATGCTTACTGGGTAAGTAGCATTATCCTTTTACTCACTAGTCATTTTGCTTCGGAATGTATATGAACCTTTGGGCTATTTTTGACTCCCTACTACTTACTAATAGGTGAGTGGTTTGTGTATACATGTGTATATGATTTTCTGGTTGTTCCTCCAGGGAGAGATTATAATCTTTCTTTACTTTCTCTCATATAGAGTGCAACTAAAATCTTGTGTGCACGGTCATTGACTTATAGTGGAAGAGGGGAGCTAAACAGGTAGCCAGGCTTTTATACTCAGATTCATGTTCATGCATTGATCCTTACCTGTTTATACTGAGTACGTTGAGGGACACATCTTCATTTCTTTTCCCCCTGGTTTTCCCTCTTCCCCCATCACACCATTATTGCATTGACATTGTTGGGCGGAATTGGTGGATGAGGGACGTTGGGATCTTTTCTTCTACCGCTTGCATAAAGTTCCTGCAGAAATGCATGTGAGAGTAAACAGCTGTTGTAAAAAGAGCAGCAGATAAGTATGAGGTACAGTTGGAGGAGGGGTGGACATATGCCTAGAAACACTCCTGCCATCTACCTCCCAAAGCTCCCAAGCATCCAGGATCTAGAAAGGGAAGCTTTCAGGGAACCAGAATCCGGCAAAACTGTAACACTGAGAACTGAAATTAAGTGCAAGCACTCCTCCAAGGCCCTGTAAACATCAAGGGCAAACAGTGGCTGATTCAGTCATTGTGGTCACGGTGAGAAAGAGAGCCGGGGTGAACAAAGAAGGTGACGCAATCCCAATATAAAGTCCCACAGGACGAGGAAGTTTCAAAGCTCAGCGTCACATCTACCTCAATAGCAACCAGCTCCGCACCAAAACTCACAGCAACAATAGGAGTTTCCACCACCACAGTTTCGGGACAGAGGAAGGGGACAACTTTCAAGGGGAGTGAGCTCTTCCAGCATTTAACTCCACCCAGTAGCACCCCCAGCACATAACACCAGTGGAGGACAGAATAGTAGAGTTTCCACAGAAATGGGAGAAAGTCACATCAGACATGTGGGTTTAAACATTATACAACATGGATACTG
The DNA here is from genome assembly GCF_964204655.1 of Triturus cristatus. Taxonomy (NCBI): domain Eukaryota; kingdom Metazoa; phylum Chordata; class Amphibia; order Caudata; family Salamandridae; genus Triturus; species Triturus cristatus. The sequence goes on along the minus strand of NC_140591.1, from coordinate 188,848,209 downwards.
CTTAAAGCTGCTTAGAACACCATGATTTACACAACTAAAAAACAGAACACACTCGAAGGAGGAAAAAGCATGCCTTTAAGGCAAAGTGGAAGAAGGAATATAAATGGTTCCCAACACAGACATAAACCAGGGAAACTACTCTGCATACTTCCTGGTCCCAAAATTTGACCAATCACTTTAATCAGTTTTGGACCTCGGGTTCTTAAACAAATTCATAAAGACACAAAAATTCAATTTGACTTCACTACAGGAAATCATCGCACTACTACAGGGAGGGGACCACTAGGCAACAATTGAGTTGAAGCATGTCTACTTACACATCCACATCAATTGAAGGCACTAGCAATTCCTAAGCCTTGTCGTGAACCAAGTGCACTACCAATTCAAAGTACTTTCCTTTGACATAGAATCAGCACAGAGGCTCTTTATCAAATGCCAAGCACCAGTAGTAGCATATCTCAGAAGAAAATGGATACACATTTACCCATACCTAGTCGACTAGCTAGTAAAGACAAGCTCATTCTCCAAGTGCAAGAAGAGAATGGTCATTGATATATTGTACAAGCTGGGATTCACGATCAATGGAGAAAAATCGCCACTATCGGAGAGAGAAAAGGTATTCTTAGGACCCAGGATGAACACTGTGGAGGTAAGCCTTTCCCAACCTCAAGAGAATATAGGTGATAACCAAGCAAGATCACCTCTACCACAAGGAGCAGTCTGAGGTTGAAGACAGTGGGAAGGATGACGGGCATGATGGCCTCTTGCATTCCCCTGATCCAACACTTAGAATTACACAAGACAGCTCCAGAAATTGATCCAAAACCAATGGTCGCAGACAGCAAACATATGAGAGAATCTAGTGGTTGTAACGCAAAAAGTACAAGAGGAGATGGCACGGTGGAACATAGCAGTGGGAAGGCCTTTCTTGCAACCAACCCCAACTGGAACCGTTACCACAGATGCATCCTTGGAACTGGTTGGGAAGCTGACTTGGAGAATGTAAGCATCAGTGGGCGATGGAAGTCACAGTACGCAACTCAAAACATAAACATTTTGGAGTTAGTTTTACCTAGTCCTAAAAGCATTCCTGGCTCAGATCTAGGGGAAGTCAGTGCAGGTCCAAACGGACAACATAAGCATGATGATCTTCCTAAACAAACAGGGGGGAGAAGGTCACATGCACAACCCAAGCTAGCACAAAAAACTTGGAGATGGGCCATTCAAATAAAGAATACTGTGACAGTACAGGTGCCAGGAGTAGAAAACATGGAAGCAGACAGGCTACAGTCTCGCATGAGTAGGGGTTACATCAACAGGTACTCTAAAGGATCTTCAGGCAATGGGGCACATCAGAGCTTCATTTGTTTACAACAGCTGGAAAAACAAAATGTTGAGACTCATGCTAGCCTAGCTGATATGAGGTAATGCCCCGAAACTGGTCCCAGGATGCCTGTTTTCGGTCCAGGCAGGTCCTGGCTTTGCAGTTCGTGCTGGAATGTTCCATTGAGGCACAGGGTCAAGACTGATTTGCTTATAGCTGGGTGCAAACTGGGGTGGCGTGGTTAGCAAATGAACAATGGATCAAACCCAGATCTTTGTCACTGGGGGTGAATGTTTGCATTGTTCAGCATTCCTTCCATCATTTGTTCCTTGAGACTTCACATCCAGGCACCCACTCCACCACTCCCTCGGAAATACCCTGTCAATAAGCTGTTCAGAGAAATTTGCCTAGCCTTTTCTGCTAGTGATATCCAAGTACTAGCAATCACAGATGACTCTGATCCTGGTTTGTCCACAACGGACAAGACAAACTTCGTTTTCAGACCTCGTAGAGATGGCTTAAGAAAACATAATAAGGCTACCAATCCGCCACGATCTCCTTTCAGTGCAAAAGGTGATGGTACAGTACCCAACACCAAGCAGCCTGCGTATAGAAACATGGCTCCTGAGGACATAGAGGTTAGACACTTAAACCTGCCAAAGAGATTAATGGAAGTTCTGAGAGCGGTTCGTTGGACGAGCACAAGAAAATGTTACACAGCCAAATGGACAAGATACGTTGGGTTGTGCAAAAAGGAACAACTGGAAGAAATCGGAATGCAAGATACAAACTTAATCAGACACCTAATGTATTTATTTGGCTAAAACTTGACTTACGCCTCCCTAAGAGTACAGTTAGCGGGAATAGTGGCCTATTATCAGGAGCCATATAGGGAGAAGTTTCTTCACCGCACCAGTAATTAAAAGGTTGCTGAAAGGATCAAAAAGGATAGCCCTGCCCAGAGCGGCACTCATGCTGATTTGGAACCTCAATCTGGTCCTATCACAGTTAGTGAAGGAATTTTTTGAACCACTGCGCAAACTAGAACTCAAAATCTTAAGCCTGAATGCAGTATCCAAATCCCAATTACCCCACTGTTCAGGGTAAGCAAACTTCAAGCATTAGCAATCCAAGATTCCTACCTACAAATGCACAAGGATAGCATAGTTCTGAGAACAAACCCACTCTTTTTTCCAAAGGTAATATCACAGTTCAATTTCAGCTCAGCAATTCAACTATCTGTTTTTTTCCAAGACCCAATGACTAAAGCAGAAATAACACTTCACATGCTAAACATACAAAGGGCAGTGATGTATTACAAAGAGAAAACAGAAGACTTCAGGAAAGGCAACTAATTTTTGGTATTTTTCCCAAACCAAAAAAAGGGTTCAGCAGGAGCTTAAGAGCACCATCGCGAGATGGATAGTACAGACAGTCCAAACATATCACAAAAATGTGGGCGTATATTGAGACAAGACCTAGAGCACACTCCGCAAAAAAGAATGGAGCAACTCTCGACTTCCTAGAAAATGTCCAGCTAAGTGACAAAAGTAGGGCAACCACACGGTTTATACGTTCACCAAACTCTGTGTCCACGTTCAAATAAATAAGAAGTTGGCGGTGAGACGGAATACTAAAAGCCTGTTTGCCAGTTCAAGCTCATTTCAACCCAACCTCCAGGGGTGAACAAGGATTCTGCTACAAAATTAACGCACAGTATGTGAATCTGGAAGAGATTATGCTGCAAATCTAAATGGCTACTTACCTGTAGGAGTAATTTTGCAGCTCAAATAATTTTCCGGATTTGCATACAAGCCACCCACCTACCTAGGAAATGAGGTGCAACATGACCAAGGAGTAAACGGACAAGAAGGAGAATGTTTAGCAGTAAAAGGGGATGCCACAACAAGCCAAGTCACAAGAAGGGGAAAAAAGAATCTGAGGATGACCACCATTGTACACAGGATTCCGGGCACACATCTAACATCAGATGGGTACTTCCCAGATGCTGCCCTTATGCAAAAAAGAGACTAAGAAGTAATCCAGACCCAACCACTAGGTGGTGCTGTAACGCACAGCATGTGAATCCATAAAATTCTTCAAAGTGCAAAACTACGCCTTCAGATAAGTAACCATCTTGTTTCCAGTCCAGGGAGGACCTGGCTTGGCAGTGCGGGCTGGACTGTTCCCATGAAGCACGGCCAAGACTGATTTGCATATGGCCAGGTCTAATCTGTGGTGGCATGGTGAGCAAAAGAATGATGGGTTTAACCCAGATCTCTTGACTGGGGGTGAATGTTTTGATTTGTTCTGCATTCCGCCCATCAATTGCGTCTCTTTTGCTTTCACGCCCTGAGTGCGCCAGGTATGCCCAGACGTGGGTCCTGGGCTCACGGTGCTACTGGAATCAAGCTATCCTGGCTGATGAGGGGTGAAACCCCGAAACCGGTCCTAGGATGGTTGCTTCTGGTCCAGGGAGGACCTGGCTTGGCACTTTGGGCAGGACTGTTCCTAAGAGGCACACGGTCAAGACTGATTTGCATATGGCCAGGTCTAAACTGGGGTGTCATTGTGAGCAAAGGAATGATGGATTTAACCCAGATCTCTTGACTGGGGGTGAATGTTTTGAGTTGTTCTGCATTCCGTCCTTCAATTGTGTGTCTTTTGCTTGGAGTAGTGGATGCTATTCTCACCTCGGGAGGCCCTTTGATAAAGTCTGTTTATACTGGCCAAAGGGAGGAGTTTGTGGCTTGGTGCGGTAACCGCAAGCTTGACCCTTGCAATTCAAGCTTTGGATGTTCTTTGGTTTGTTCTGTCTTTTTCCCACCAAGGTCTAGCAGTGGGCACTATTGGAGATTATTTATAGGCGTCTTTGGCATTTTTACATTTGCTAGACTAACCGGCCGTGTTTAAATCACCTGAGGATTATAAAAGGCTTGACACACTTTTCCTCCCTGATGCCTTTAGCTTGGTCTTGACATTTCTCATGCGCACACCCTTCAAACCTATGCATAGCTGCTTGCTGCATTGCTGACTTTAAAGGCTATCTTCTTCATTGTGATCACTTCGGCTTGTTGCATGAGTGAGCTTCAGGCACTGTCCATTTATCCACCCTACGCCTCCTTTTTTCTGGTTAAACTGGTGTTGAGAACTTGGGCAGCCTTCAGGCCTAATGCTATGACTTTTCCACGTTGTGCTATCACCTTGCCTACATTCTTTACCCCTCATCACCTCTCGAAAGAGGAGGAGAGACTTCATTAGTTGAGCCGAAGAGGCCTTAAGCGTCTATATTGATCATAATAAGGACTGCCATATGGACAGTCAGCGTTTTGTGGGAATCTCTGAAGAGAATAAAGGAAAGACTGCAGAAGAGGACCCTGTTGTGGTAGATAGTCCTCTGCTTTAAGATCTGCTCCACACTGGCCAAGAAGCAACCACTGCATGATCAAGGGACCATTCCACCAGGCTAAGGTTTTTATCATTGTTTTGGCATGCGGACTGCCTTTCCTTGACCTCTGCCAGGTTGCTATATTGGTGCACACGTTCAGTAAGCACTACTGCCTTGACAGTCCGGTTCAGCAGGTAGGGCATTTGGCCCGCTTGGTCTTAAAAGGCTTTTTGGTCTGATTTTGCTCCACAGACCTTCCACCTTGGAGGTACTACTTTAGCATCTATTGTAAGGTGAGAAATCTGCAGTTAGAGGTATCCATCAGAAGAACTAGTTACGTACTTTTGACAACTCTTTCTGGTGGATACTCTATCAAACTGCACTGCCTTCCACCTGCCTGATTTTAGTTTCCTCTTTTTAACCTCTACAAATGTACCAAGTTAGGATTCTGCTTGCTGTTACTACCAAGTGCTCATGCTCTGCCTTTGAGGGCATGGTAAGAGGCAAGAAAGAAAATGTCAGTGAGCAGGGGTGACACTTATTTACAGCTGTGCTTCATTACTTCAGGGTCGGTATGGAGTCGGCACAAAGGTTTTTTTAATCTTTGCCAAAACCAATCTTACGGTGGTCTTGTAAATTTGCCAAGGAAGTTGAGCCCTCTACTTCCACCGAAGGGACCATTCCTTCACTCTTACTGTCAAACCTACATCCCAGGGTTACCCCTTGTCTCTTATTGTATGTATTCTTTTGTATTTGACATTCCTGCAGATTACCATAATCGTTCTTGTCCTCTTCTGTCATGTTCTTGTATTCATTTTTGCAGTTCCCTGGCTTTTGTGACATAAAATGGAGTTGACATTTGGGATGAGGGTGGTATCTCTTCTACCAAAGGCTCTAAAACCTCCGTCGATTTAGAGGCAGTGCTAGGGTTTGGAGTCTGACACCCCTGACCACTATTTCAGGAGCTCAAGTCCACTTTGCCACATTGCACTATTTCAAAACCGGAGTAACTTGTTAGTCAAACTTGCAGTTAAGTTATAGCAACCCTCAAATCTTTTCTTGTTGTGTACTCACTCCTCAGTACCCTCCTTGGAAGCTTTTTTATTGCTTTGCTATCAGTTTAGCAAAGCTAATGATTTTGACGATCCACTGCTAACAGTGGTAGACAGCGTTTGTATCCTCGGCATATTTGTACTGGTGACCCACCAATCACTTTTATTCCATTTGAACCCTTTGATGCAACAGTGTATGACTACATGTAGGTGCTTGTTTGAGGGGTCTCATCTAGGCCACATGGTGGATTATTTTTGTAGATTCTGATGATGTTCAAACATTGGACAGGTTCACGGCTTAAAAATGCTTAATGGTAAAAGCCATTTTTTGATCCTTCTGCTGCACAATCATTTCAGTTACGCTGTTCTGTGTCTCTCTGAATGGTACCGGAATTAGGAAAACATTGTTACAGGGCAGTAATCTCTTTATGCAACGTTTTTATCCAAGTTACTTTCAAGGATAAAGAAAGATATTTCAGCTGTGCGTGCTTTCATTTCACTTAAATGATATTTTTTCCTGTGCAGAGATAGAGAAAAGCTTAAGAACCTGCGACTGGAGGAAATGGAACGTTTGGAGCAAATGCACCATCAACACCACCACCACCACCATAATACAGAAGACAGCGCTCCGGTAATGCTGATTGTACTGAGGTGTTAGAATGGCTTGGAAGTAACAGAGAACTGTTAAACTTTGATGTAAATTTGTAAGTCTTTCTGCATAGAGCAGGGGTCTCCAGCCTTTTGTGTAGTGAGAGCTACTTCTGGTCAGTGAAAATCGTTGTGAGCTACTAAACCCCAAACAACTCGCGCATTTTTCCGAGAGTCCTTCCACGCCTAGTTTAATTGACTCATTAAGCCTAATTTTTTCAGAGCCCACTGTGGTTTGAACACAATAGTTAAGAGTTCCCTAGAAACACTGAAAGGAATGACTTTGGATTTGTGTTGCCAAACCTCTTTATGACCTTTCAATTAATAGCCTCAAAATCAGGACCTTTCAATAGCTGTCACTGAAATAATAATTGTAATGCAGCTCATTTAGCAAACAAGAAAAGCAATCTTACCTTCAATGTGGAACTGTGTGATGTCCTCTAATGCTGTGTAATCTGGTAGCCTGGCGGGGGCAGTTCTGAAGAAGTCATTATAGTAGTGAAGTAGTCACAGTGTGTGGCAGTCAGGCTGTGCAAAGCTTTGCTGAATCACGATTGCAGATGGATTCTTCTACTGTAGCTTTGACAAGATCGCGGTGTTTTTCAGGTGACAGAAAAGCTGAACTTCAGCTTTGTTTGGATTGGAAAGTACCGATTTTGTCCTCCACTCTGAATTCTTCAGAAGGTTCCGTTTTGACTTTAAGGTTTTTATGGCACCAGTCATGTTCGCAGTTGTATTCTCATTGCTCACTTTACTTTTTAGGGGTATCAGTAAACCAGGACTGCAGTACAAATTGCTTTGTTCTTATTCAACTAAAAAGAACTTTGAAAGATGCTGAAGATTCTTCTCCTTAGCTCTTTTTTATCTTGATGTCAATACACCAGGCCTCCAGTAAACACTTGAAAAAGTGCTGAAGATTCTTCTCTACAACTACTTTTTTCTTGGTGTCTGAAACCCAGGCCTTAAGTACACGTTGCTTTGTTCTTGTTCATCTACTACTAACTGTTAACAACAAAAGGAATTTTGTAAGATGCTGAAGATTCTTCTCTATAGCCATCTTTTTTCCTTGTTCTCAATAAACCAGGCCTCCAGCAAAAACAGCTTTGTTCTTGTGCATCTAATACAAATTTGGAAAGGGGCTGAAGATTCTTCTCTCCAGCTACTTTTTCTTGTGTTTGTAAAACAGGCCTGCAGTGCACATTCCTTTGTTTTTGTTAAACTAATAAAAAAAACTGGGGGCTGAAGATTCTTCTCTGCAGCGACTTTAATCTTGGTGTTCGTAATGAAACAAATACCTAGATTTGGGATTTCACCAGGAACTGTCATTGAACAAGTATTGATTGTGAATGCTTTCAAATTATTTCAGTGAGAGACCTAACACTGCATGGTGTCCACTAATCCCTTGTAATCTGGGGTGTAGCTTGAGAGTCATTTAAATGTTCGTCAGTCAGACGTGTGCGAAACTTAGATTTGAAGAAGTTCATATCTGAAAATGCTGATTCCCAAAGATAGTTAGAGCCAAATAGGGAAAAAAGTTTCAATGCAGCTGTGTGGATGTTCTTAAAATTTTCAGCATCCACAAGACTCCAGAAATTGTCAGATTGCCTTGATTTCAATTCAATGTCATTTTGAAGTGTGACAATCTCCATTTCCATTGTGGCAGACTCAAGGTTCAAAAGCACACTAATTTTCTCTGAAATTTCACTAACGTCCACTTCCATGAAGGGGTTTGAAGTGAACATCACACAGGGCTCCAGTTGCTCAAAATCATTAATCTGTTACTGAACTTGATTAAGCTTCATGAGGAGGCTACTGTATTTTTCTATATCCAGGAGCTCAGCCTCAGCTTTGTTTTCTGAAAGGATTTGGAGCACAGAGGGAAAGTGCTGCATCTTTCTTTTCTGTACATGCTGTATGAAAAGGTTAAGTTTTGATTTGAAAGTTTTCACTGAACTTACCATGTTGGTTATTGTCTTGCAACTCTTAGTTCAATGCATTTAATTTTTCCGAGACATCTGTCAAAAAAGCTAAATCGAGCAACCATTGAGTGTTTGATAACAGTGTGGTATCTTCATTTCTGTAGTAGGGGATCTCTGTGTATAGTCATAATCTATGAATAGTCCCGCCCATGTGCGCGGACCCCGGAGCAATCAAAATATCTCTTAAGCTGTCCTGCGTTTGCAAACCTGCAAAGACACTTAAGAGACAGACAAAATAATACAGCCTAATAACAATATGGCTGCACTGGCCAGCACTTCATCTGAAGCGAACACAAAAGCCAAAATAAAGTTTAAATGTCATTTTTATTCACATCTGACATGTTCCTTTATTGTAACACACTCCCTTCACCAAAATCCCTTTAAACAATAGAGAGGAAGGGGTGGACAAACAAGCCCTATAGGCTGTCATTATGTGTCTGCTAAAAGGATACCGTGCCTTTAAGGAACTCTCCAGAGACCCCCGGTTTCCCAGGATGCACAGCCAAAGCAAGTTACTTTCAGTTCTTTTTTCCGGCTCCTGCTAGCAGGACCCTGGAGCTTGAGCTCTACCCTTTTGGGTGGATATTTGGTTAATAATTGTTTTTTTTGATAAAAGAAGTTGTTCATTCGACGTCTAGAGCCTTTCTCTGCTGCATCCTGCAATTTGGTGCAGTTTGACCCACTCTTAGCATGGCTTTATTTGATAAATGCAAAAACCAAAGGAAATGATGGACGGAGTGTTGAACATTGCAAGCACTCACCCCCAGTCAACTGATCTGGGTTTCATCCATCACCGTTCTTTAGCCCACTCTGCCACCCCAGTTCAGACATGGCCATATGCAAATCAGTCTGACCCTGTGCCTCATGGGAACAGTCCAGCCCGAACTGCCAAGCCATGTCTTCCCTGGACCGGAAACAAGCTTCCTAGGACCGGTTTCTGGCATTTCAGCCGTCTTCAGCCAGGCTTGCTTGAATCCAGTGGCAAAGTGAGCAAGGGACTCACGTCTGAGCATACCCTGCCAACTTATGGCGAACAAAGCAAAAACCAAAGGAAATGATGGACGGAGTGTTGAACATTGCAAGCACTCGCCCCCAGTCAACTGATTTGGGTTTAATCCATCACCGTTCTTTAGCCCACTCTGCCACCCCAGTTCAGACATGGCCATATGCAAATCAGTCTGACCCTGTGCCTCATGGGAACAGTCCAGCCCGAACTGCCAAGCCATGTCTTCCCTGGACCGGAAACAAGCTTCCTAGGACCGGTTTCTGGCATTTCAGCCGTCTTTAGCCAGGCTTGCTTGAATCCAGTGGCAAAGTGAGCAAAGTGGCTTGGCAGTTCGGGCTGGACTGTTCCCATGAGGCACAGGGTCAGACTGATTTACATATGGCCATGTCTGAACTGGGGTGGCAGAGTGGGCTAAAGAACGGTGATGGATCAAACCCAGATCTGTTGACTGGGTGCGAGTGTTTGATTGGTTCTGATGCTCCGTCCATCACCACCCCCTTCTGTACTGCTTTGTTCGCCATAAGTTGGCAGGGTATGCTCAGACGTGAGTCCCTTGCTCACTTTGCCACTGGATTCAAGCAAGCCTGGCTGAAGACGGCTGAAATGCCAGAAACCGGTCCTAGGAAGCTTGTTTCCGGTCCAGGGAGGGCATGGCTTGGCAGTTCGGGCTGGACTGTTCCCATGAGGCACAGGGTCAGACTGATTTGCATATGGCCATGTCTGAACTGGGGTGGCAGAGTGGGCTAAAGAACGGTGATGGATCAAACCCAGATCTGTTGACTGGGTGTGAGTGTTTGATTGGTTCTGATGCTCCGTCCATCACTACCCCCTTTTGTACTGCTTTATTTGATAAATGCCCTGAGTGTGGGAGGAAAATGGCCAAGACGGACCCACATGATGTCTGTATTCTCTGCTTATCGTCTTCACATGTCCCTGCTACATGTGACATCTGCAAGACCTTCTCCAAGAGGACCCTGAGAGACAGAGAGAAGATTCGCCTTCAGGGACAGGAGAAGCAGAGAACAGGTGGGACTTCGGGGCATGGAGGATCTCATTCCCCTTCCTCTGCCCATGCTTCAGCCACTGGAGGGACCTCCGGGCAGAAAAAAGAGCAGAAACGACACCTACCGGCTGGTAGATCGCGTTCGACGTCGAAGGCGTCGACGGCGAGAGGTAAAGCACCGGTGTGTTCGCCGTCGATCCAGGGCTCTGGATCCCGGCGTTCTTGCCGTTCGACGTCGAGAGAGGGGCCGGCGAGACCTAGGACTAGGTCGCCGTCGAGGATTTCAGTCGACGTCGACACACCATCGACGTCGTACCGAGCCCCACAGACAGCGCAGCTCGCCGTCGAGGCGAACCCGCTTGTCACCTTCGCCGTCAGCTCATGGATCGACGCCGACGACATAGACGCCGAGACACTGGCGACTGCCGCCGAGGCGAAGGAGATCGCCGTCGAGGCACAGATCGCCGTCGAGGCACAGATCGCCGTCGAGGCACAGATCGCCGTCGAGGCGAAGGAGATCGCCGTCGAGGCGGAGGAGATCGCCGTCGAGGGACCGCCGTTCGACGTCGAGGGGACGCCGTTTGCGGTCAACGGCGAGGAGAAGCCGTACAAGGTCGACGCTTGGTTCGACGTGGGTAACACTTCTTCGGTGATTACGATATCCAGTCGTGGATCTAGGAGAAGAGGGCGCTCCCCCTCGTTTACTTCAGCTCGGGATAGGCCCGCCAAGAAGAGAAGGGTGGACGGAAGTCCGGACAGTGCTAGTCCGGGTTCTCCTGCAGGGAGTGATGGAACTCCGCAGCCTCTCCCTCAGCCGCTGCCTCAGAAGCCTCCTACGCCTCCTCCTCCACCTCCTCCTCCTCCTCCACCTCCTCCTCCTCCTCCTCCTAAGCGACCTACGCCGCCACCGCCGGTGCCTCAGCTCCCGCCGTCTCCTCGGCTACCGGTGATTCCTAAGGCCCCACGCAGACTGAGATCACGCTCTCGATCTCGCCGGAGGTCACGGAGCAGACACAGATCGTCCACTCACACAACGCATGGACGACGGAGATATAGATCTCGTTCCAGAGGCACGAGGTATACGGACTCATCTGGCAATGGACGGCTTTCCCCCTCGTTGTCGAAAACGCCGCCTACTAGAATCTCGCCGGTGGATGATATTGCCACTTTCCAGGATGTACTGATGAGGGGGGCTGCGAAATTGGGAATCTCAGTGGCAGTGCCGGTTCCCACTACCTCTGTGATATTTGAGACATTGCACAAGGCTCACCTGTCACCCCCCCTCCTTCCTTTGGTGCCAGGTTTGGAGGAACCAGCCATGGAGGTCTTCTTGACACCAGCCGTGGTGAAGTCTGCTCCCTCACGGTTACAGAAAAAGTACAGGGCCCCTGATTCGGACCCGGCGTTCCTCAGGGTGGACCCTCCCCCGGACTCTGTCATTGTGGTTGCGGCGCGGAAACAACACTCCACGACGCCCTCTTCCACGGCTCCTCCGGATAAGGAGAGTCGCAAGATGGACTCCTTGGGGAGGAGAATGTGCTCTACGTCGGCCACGACTATGAAGGCTGCTAGCGCCTCAGCTCTGCTGGGTCGCTATGACCGATCGCTTTGGGACTCCCTGCAACAGTTTGCTGCCTCCCTACCTAGGGATAAACGGGAGGACTTCCAGGAGGTGTTGAATGAGGGCATGATGGTCTCCAACCAGATCATCAGTGCAGCCGGGATGTATCGTTGCTGGCGGCCCATGGGTACTGTCATGGAGTACACATGAGGAGACATTCCTGGCTGAGGCTTACCTCTCTAAAGCCTGAAGCGCAGCAAAAGATTGCTAACTTGCCTTTCTCTGGCACGACGTTGTTCGGGTCTCATGCGGATGACGAAATGGCCCGCATGAAGGCCGAAGCAGAAATCCTGAAGGCCGTGGGGTTGGAAAAACCCAAGGAGCAGAAGAGGTCATTCCGTTCCTATGGCAGGCGGTACTCTAAACAACGCGGCCAAGGGCGTCAGTCTGGTCAACAACAACACCAACACCAGCAACAACAACAGTTCCCGAGGCAGTCCTTTCAAAAGCGCCGGAGGGGCTGAGGCCAGCATCAATCCTCGTCGGGGAACAAAGGCCCGGCCGGGTCGAAGCCCTGAAAGGTCACTTCCCCCTCATCCGTTACCCGCTCCGGTGGGGGGGAAGTATTCAATACTACCTGGCAGAGTGGAGAACAATAACTCAGGACAAGTGGGTGCTGAATATTGTTTGCAATGGGTACAGTCTTCGTTTCACCAGCCCGCCTCCGCAGATTCCACCAGTGCGCTCTCCCTACATGGTGCGAGAGCTCCAGGGGGAGGCGGACATTCTGTTAAAGAAGAAGGCGATAGAAACTGTCTTTTCTGTCTTTACTCAAGGTTCTTTCTCGTCAGAAAAAAGGACAAGAACGAGTTCAGGCCTATTCTAGATCTGCGTCAAGCAAACAAGTGGATCCGCAGAGAAAAGTTCTGTATGTTGTCCCTGCATCAGATTTACTCTCAGTTGCATCGAGGAGACTGGCTGTGCGCCATAGATCTGCAGGACGCTTACTTTCATGTGCCGATCGCACAAAAGCATCGCAAGTTCCTGAGGTTTCTGGTAGGCAACAACCATTACCAGTATACAGTACTCCCGTTTGGTCTGAAGTCTGCACCAAGGACGTTCTCCAAGTGCATGGCAGTGGTGGCAGCACACTTGCGGAAGAACAAAGTGTTTGTGTATCCATACCTGGACGATTGGCTGATCAAAGCTTCCACGTACCAGGAAGCCCAGTGTCATTTCAACAGGACAACTGCCTTGCTTCATCGCCTGGGACTGCACATCAACATGTCGAAGTCAGTGCCGATCCCTGTGCAGTGTCTCGAGTACTTGGGGGCCTCAGTCAATACTTTGAACGCAAGCGTGTGTCCTTCGGAGGAGAGACGCTTATCTATCCGTTGGAAGGCCCTGCACCTCCTCTCAACCCACTCTCCTACAGTGAGGACGGTGTCCTCTTTACTGGGGTCGATGGCTTCCTGCATCTTTCTCACCCCCAATGCACGTCTGCATATGAGGCCTCTACAGGAATGTCTGGAGGATCAATAGGACCAGAGGCGGGGGCGTTGGGAGGACACGATTCATCTGTCCCAACACGCTCTACAGTCTCTGAAATGGTGGTGCTCCTCGGAAAATGTTTGCAAGGGGACTCCCTTTCACAAGGATATTCCGGCCCAGACCATAGTGACCGATGCGTCTCTCCTGGGCTGGGGAGCGCATTCGGGCCCTCTTCAGATTCAGGGGACATGGTCACAGACGGAGATGACTTACCAGATCAACTTTTTGGAACTCAGAGCAGTACACTTGGCCCTGAAGGCGTTCCCCTCCTTCAAGACGAACTCCCTGCTAGTTCGGACTGACAATACTACTACCATGTATTACCTCAACAAGCAGGGGGGCTCCCGTTCACGCACGCTGTCTCGGGAGGCACAGACGATCTGGAATTGGCTGGTGGCCAGGAACCTAACGATCACGGCAACCCATCTGCCGGGAGTGCAGAATGCCCAAGCCGATGCGCTCAGCAGGCTCGTTCAAGAAAATCACGAGTGGGTGCTAAACGACGATGTGCTAAGAGACGTCTTCGCAGAGTGGGGCACTCCGGATATCGATCTGTTCGCTACGGCAGAAAACAGCAAATGCCGCGACTTCGCGTCCAGGTACTACCAACCAGGGACACTGGGGAATGCCCTATGGATCAGCTGGTCCAACAGCTTTCTCTACGCCTTTCCACCCATTCCCCTGATTCCGGCGGTGCTGATCAAGCTGTCGCAATCCAGAGCCAGGATGATCCTGATTGCTCCGGAGTGGCCGATGCAATGGTGGTTTACCGACCTTCTTCACCGGTCTGTTCTGCCACACCGGCGCCTGCCGTGTCGGCCGGACCTTCTCACGAAGTTCGGAGGACAGATGGTTCACCCCAATCTCTCGTCCTTGAGTTTGGCAGCATGGCTCCTGAGCTAGTACAGTATGGACACTTGAACCTACCTCAGGACTGTATGGAGATCTTGAAAGAGGCGAAGAGACCGTCTACGAGGACTTCTTACGCCTATAAGTGGAAGAGATTCTGCTTATGGTGCACGGCAAAGGACATTGACCCTACATCCTGTAAAGAAGATGTTATTTTGCCTTATCTGCTGCAGTTAGCTCAATCTGGGCTTAATTTTCAGTCTATTAAGGTTCATCTCGCAGCTTTGACTGCGTATAGAAAGGGCCCTTCCCAAACCTCATTTTTTCAAATCCCTGTGATTAAAGATTTTCTGGAGGGTTTGCGTAAGGTGTTTCCCCCTGTTAGACGACCTTCTCCACCATGGGAATTGAACGTGGTGTTGTCCAGATTAATGAGGGAGCCTTTTGAGCCTATTCATAAGGCTTCTCTGCAGCATTTGTCCTGGAAGGCCGCCTTCCTTGTGGCCATTACATCGGCCAGGAGAGTAAGTGAGATTCAGGCTCTGTGTTGTCAAGAGCCGTATGCTGTATTCCATGCTTCTAAAGTGGTAATGCGTATTCATCCTAAGTTTTTGCCTAAAGTGATATCTGATTTTCATGTAAATCAAATGATAACTTTGCCTACATTTTTTCAGCATCCCTCCTCTCCGGCGGAGAGGTCTCTGCATTCGCTAGATGTGCGTAGAGTGTTGAAATTCTATCTAGATAAGACAAAAGACATCCGCAGGTCAGATCAACTGTTTGTAAATTATGGTTCAGTAAGAACTGGTCTAGCTACCTCGAAACAGTCCATCTCCAGATTGATTGTGTCTTGTATTCAGCTCTGTTATCAGAAAGCTAATAAGACGTTAGGGGGTAAGCCTACAGCGCATTCGACTAGCGGCAAAGCAGCGACTACGGCTTTGCTTAGGAATGTTCCAATTGCTGACATTTGTAAGGCTGCCACCTGGAAGTCGGTCCATACGTTTACAAAGCATTACTGCCTGGACTCTGATGCTAGGGCAGATGCGCAGGTTGGACAGGCTTCGCTGAGGAATTTGTTTGCACAGTAATTTGTTGGTGTTCGGTTTTTACTCCACCGCTGTTTGTTGGTTGGGATGGGCTTGCCATTCTATTCATAGATTATGACTATACACAGAGATCCCCTACTACAGAAGGAGTAGTTTCTTACCTGTAACTCCAGTTCTGTAGTAGGGGTATCTCTGTTATAGTCATAAGCGACCCTCCCTCCTCCCCGGTGGAGTAAACTGACAGTATCAGGCCTGTTATTATACACCTTCAAAAAGAACTGAAAGTAACTTGCTTTGGCTGTGCATCCTGGGATACCGGGGGTCTCTGGAGAGTTCCTTAAAGGCACGGTATCCTTTTAGCAGACACATAATGACAGCCTATAGGGCTTGTCTGTCCACCCCTTCCTCTCTATTGTTTAAAGGGATTTTGGTGAAGGGAGTGTGTTACAATAAAGGAACATGTCAGATGTGAATAAAAATGACATTTAAACTTTATTTTGGCTTTTGTGTTCGCTTCAGATGAAGTGCTGGCCAGTGCAGCCATATTGTTATTAGGCTGTATTATTTTGTCTGTCTCTTAAGTGTCTTTGCAGGTTTGCAAACGCAGGACAGCTTAAGAGATATTTTGATTGCTCCGGGGTCCCCGCACATGGGCGGGACTATTCATAGATTATGACTATAACAGAGATACCCCTACTACAGAACTGGAGTTACAGGTAAGAAACTACTCCTTCTAGACTCCATAAAAGCTTTGACTTCTGGCAATAGTGAAAGGAATCTTCGCAGTTTTTTCCCCCTGCTAAGCCATCGGATTTGAGTGTGCAGTAAAAGGTCACCATACTCGGCTGATAGTTCTTCAAGGAACAATTTGAAGGTTCGGTGCTGCTTGGCCTTTGCACAAATTGAATTAATAATTTTAACAGGAGTCATCACATGATCAAACCCCATTACCTTGGCACATATTGCCTGTTGATGTATAATGCAATGGTAGTTCAATAACGGAGGGAAATCTGGATCTGGCAATGAAGCCAGAATGACGCCCTATCATTGCGGGTGCACCATCAGTGGTTATCGCCACTAACCTTTTCAATGGGACATTTTGTTTCACAAAATAATTTTTCACCTCATTGGGAATGTCAGATCATCTGGTTGTGGTTTTCAGAGGCAACATTGCCAACTGTGCAATATCACTTGCATCAACAGATTCATCACATTGAAGAGAAAATTATTTGCAGTTCTTTAAATCGCGCTCTAACTGCTCTATGATGTTGGTCGATAATGCAGATACCCTTCTTGCCTTAGTGTTTGACCCTAACTGCACATCTGAAATGGCAGACATAATTTCAGGGCTATTTTTAAAGTCTTTGAATAAGGAGTTGGCCATTAGAAGCATTGCTTCCTTCACAACGGCTCCATCTGAAAATGTTGCCTTGTGCTTAATCAAGTGATGAGTAACTATGAAGGATGCTTCAGTTGCTTTCTTCGTGGTCTTTGTAAAAAAAAGATTGCTGTGTCTGCAATGCAGATTTCAGTTTGTTTACTTTTTGTGACCTCAGGCTGCTTCCTTTAGGGAACTTCCTCTCAAAATGCATGTGCTTTGTTGAAAAATGCCTCTCAACATTGCCCTTTTTTGCCACTGCAACTTTTGCTCCACAGATTAAACATACACAGTTGATTTTAATTTGTGTAAATAAAAATTCGTTCTCCCACTCTTGATGGAAGTAGTAAGTCTTACTCTTTGCCCTTTTGGAGGGACCTGGCTCTTCATCCATGATTAGTTGTTAAGGCTGTAAGAGTAAAAATGTTGATGAAGTCCACATCCAATCCATAACAGGCAAGAATACCACATGGACACCTTTAATTATGTTGGATTGCAGACCGTTTGTGAGTAGCAGCCATTTTTTTTTAAAACATATTTTATTAATTTATAATACATCCAGCAGTAGGACCATTAGACAGAAACATTGCCCATACATCAATGAGTGACTTCGCATCTTTTACATGTATTATGATATAGTCTTGGGAACAACTTATTTTTCGATGTCTCCGCCTCACACAGCGTACCTACGACCATCCACCTGGACAGCAGGTCTAGGATATTCATGATCTATATCCCTACCTGGAGGATCAATTCCATAAGCATCTCTGCTAGGCCTCGCTCTGATCTATCTCAGCAGTTAACGGGTTACCTAAACACCCCCTACCCTCCCTCCTCCCCTCCAGTGAGTAGCCAGCCATGCTGGTAAATTAAACAGCACAGTTGGAAAGTGAGATAAGTAACTCACCTTAGCTATGTTTAATTATGAACACTGGAGGACTGCTTTTCACAAATGACCTGAGATTTGATTCATTATGACGAAAGCCTAGTTTTGGGTTTGTATGGATGACTTTAGTCGACTTTTGTAAATAGGAAGAGAACCTAAAAGTATACCTCACCAAGCACCCAATTCACAAAGGTGAAGGTTCTACAAATTATTTCTATTGGGTACCTCTGCATTTGTAGCAAACATTGGAATTCATTGAATTAGGTCCAGTCAAGCTTTCAAAACTACTCCAGATAATGATATTCCATGACAGCTGCCGATTTTGTGACATAGCCCTGTGACCTCAGGCTTATGGTAACTGGGATCACCCACATTTCAAACCAATATCTCACACCCCATCTTCACCACACTGCTATAATACAGTGTGTCCCATAACATGATAACATTGTTATCTTATCAGATAATAAATAAAAGTAAGCACACTTTGGTGTTCTTCAGACAACTCTTGAAAAACTTTCCACATAGGATCACAAACCAAGGAAAACACTTTCAACCACACACCCACATGGCACAGCTTGCTGCCAATGTAGGTAAGTGGTTCAGGGCCACACATTGGGCTAGGACACTACTACACGCTAATACTGCAACACAATGCCTCCCCTTTCTTCATTTACGGTGCTTGGCACCCGATCTTTTTCAACACCTGCACTTCTCTTCCAGGGGATCCTCATCAATAGTAATAAGCACTGAATATTCCCGCCCATGTGCGGGGACCACGGAAATAATAAAATTATATATGTAAAAACCATACATATATACAGCTCTGTATATGTATAAACATATATAATTTTTTCCAAGCAAATGCAGCCCCCATAAGAGGCTAGACAATGTATATATAAACATCCAATAAAACATATAGGTATAATAATACACCTAAATCTCTTTTTTTTTTTTTTTTTTTTTTTAATGAGGTAAAAACACTCCTGAGAAAGAAAAGAGAACACTGTGAGAAACACAGATCACAAAAACATTGTTAGCCTGCAGGCTGCATTGCAATACAATACCATAGAGACTGAAAAGCTCTGTACAGGTAAACTGGCACCGTGCCTTTAAGGCAGCCCTGACTGTAGTATCCCATCATGCCTCAGGGGTGACAGTTGGGTCAGTTGTTCTTTCCGGCTCCTTCAGTCAGGACCCTGGAATTCAGCTCTCTCCTTTTTGACTTGTCAGTCAAGAATTATTGCTTTTCTAGTAATTTTTTAAGCTTCCTCTTATTAATATCTGTGAGGAAGTTTGTATCCTGTGTTTTTCTGACTATTTTCAACAGAAAAATGCCTTCTTTATTTATGCCTTGCCCTTCCTGTGGCAAAAAGAAGGCTTCTTCAGACACACATGTTTGCCAGAATCTCACTCTCCAGCTACATGTCGTCATTGTAAAGACCTCTCCAAGAGAACTTTGAAGGAGAGAGAGAGGATTAGGCTCTATGGATTATCAGTGGAGCGGTCGACGTCGAATCAGCTGGTCCCTGTTTGCTCTTCTTCGGCGTCGGGCTCGGCGTCGAAGACTCCAGCGGCGGGATCGTCACTGAGAGGTGAGGAGTCCAGGGGGAGTCATGCTTCGAAAAGGAAATCGTCGTCTACTCTAGACACAGCGGCGAAGCGGATGCGTTCGTCGTCGGCGACTTCGACGTCTAAGAAATCATCGGCGTCGAGGGAACGTCGTCATAGTTCGCCGTCAAGACATCGCTCGACGTCAAGACAAAGGCATCGTTCGACGTCGAGAGAGAGACATCGTTCGACGTCAAAAGCGGCAAGAGGAAAGTTGACGTCGAAAGAAGTTCGTAGGCGTTCGACTTCAAAGTCTGCTACGACGTCGAGACCTAGATCGCCGTCGAGACAAGACCGACCGTCGGCGAAGACACTTACGACGTCGAGACCTTCATCGTCGGAACAGTCGACGTCGAGGCAGGCGCCTCCGTCTAGACCGGCGTCGAGGCAGGGGCCTCCGTCTAGACCGGCGTCGAGGCAGGGGCCTCCGTCGGGGTCGACGTCGAGGCATGCACCTCCGTCTGGATCGACGTCGAGGCAGGTGCCTCCGTCCTCACAAGTCTCCAAAGCTTTGGAGAAGACTGTCACGTCGAGGCGAGATTCCCCGTCGAGGTCTAGGCCTCCGTTCAGACGAAGCCCTCCGTCGACGACAAGGCTCTCGACGTCGAGGCAGGAAGACTCACCAATTATCCACCCAGAGTCAAGGCCCAGGTCTCCGGTGATAGGCTTATCACCGTTGAGGCGACCCTCTCCAGTGGGTTATCAAGAGCTGTCGCACGTTCGTCTGACTATCAAACCAAAATCCAGGCGCAAATCTCCTCATAGACTAGTGTATACTACATCTGAGCATGATTCACCGCGCCCTATCTCGCCTTCATTATCAGATGGTTCGAGATCAAGATCTGGATCACCGGAGGTTTTGAATCCATCTCCAGTGCCTGCAATGGAGAATAGTTCCCAGGAAGAAGACAATGCTGTGCCTCAAAGTCCGCCGAGAGAGATACCTCAGGACTCTGCTATGTCTCTCGCAGTTAAGGCCTCCCTAGAAAGGTTGAAAAACACAAACCTCCCATTGAGAACAGGAAGATCACGTTCTCGAGAAAGATTTTCAACGTCGTTCTCGAACACCAAGGAGACAATCCAGGTCCTCCTCTCACAGAAGGGAGTCAACCAGATCGGGGAGAAGGCGGCGTAGGACTCCCTCATCCTCTCCGTCAAGTCGTTCTTCAAGAAGGGATTATTCACCTACACTCTCGGATACACCACCTTCTAGAGTATCGCCGGTGGATGATAGCTCTAGGTTCCAAGAAGTGTTGTGCAGAGGGGCTACGAAATTGAACATCCCAATGCCAGTTCAAGAGACCACCTCTTCTATAATTTTTGAAACCCTTCATGAGCGAGCAGCATCACGCCCACTGTTGCCGTTAGTCCCTGGTTTGTTACAACCAGTAATGGATATTTTCCTCACGCCAGCGACTATTAAATCTGCGCCGGCGCGGATTCTTAAGAAGTATCGTCCGGCTCCTGAGGATCCGCTATTTCTAAAATCAGATCCACCACCGGATTCTGTTATCACCGCTGCTGCCAGAAAAACTCATGCAGTGGCTGCGTCTTCCATAGTGCCTCCAGATAAGGACAGCAAATCACAAGACTCGTTGGGGAGAAGAGTTTGTGGCTCGGCATCTTCAAGTCTTAATGTGGCCAGTGCCTCAGCGCTTCTGGGGCGCTACGATAGATCACTGTGGGACCCTCTCCAGAGGTTTATAGATAAAGTTTTATCAGCAGATAGACGGGACTTTGACGAGATTTTACAAGAGGGCAGTCTGGTCTCCAACCAAGTGATAAGCGCAGCAGCGGATGGAGCAACCTTAGCAGCACACTCGTATGCACATGGGATTACGGCCAGAAGATCTTCATGGCTGAGGCTGACTGCTCTGAAGCCTGAAGCTCAGGCGAGAATATTGAACCTGCCTTTCTCGGGTAGTTCGCTTTTTGGGTCTCATGCGGATGATGAAATGGCTCGCATGAAGGCAGAGCTCGACACCATGAAAGCCGTGGGGCTTGAAAAGAGAAAAGAGTTTCGTCGCCGCAGGGGGAACAATAGGCGTAACTACCAGCAGAGGGTTCAAACCCCTCACTGGCAGAAAAATCAGGACCAACAAGGTCAAAAGAAACAGCAATACCAGTCCCGCAGACCATCCAGGGGACGTGGTAACAACCGACAATCTAACGCTGGAAATAAGGCTCCAGGGAAACAATGAGGGACTGCTTCCTCCGATGCTGTCCACCGCTCCGGTGGGAGGAAGTATTGCGCATCATCTTCCAGAGTGGCAATCCATCACGAAGGACCAGTGGGTTCTAAAGATACTGCGTCATGGATACTCGCTTCGTTTCCGGAGTCACCCTCCCTCGATTCATCCTGTGCATTCCTCTCAGCATCTCAAGAGGCTAAGAGAAGAGGTGGCAACTCTTCTACTCAAGTCCGCAATAGAAACAGTGCCCAGAATGCAAAGAGGGAAAGGAGTTTACTCCAGATATTTTCTGATTCAAAAAAGGAGCGCAAAAGAAGAGTTCAGACCCATCTTGGACTTGCGAATACTGAACAAACACATCAAAAGAGAAAAATTTTGTATGCTGGTGCTCCACCAAATATATCCTCTCCTCCGGATAGGCGATTGGATGTGTTCGCTGGACCTTCAGGACGCATATTTTCATATTCCCATCCTACAAAGTCATCGAAAGTTTCTCAGGTTTGTGGTGAGAACCTCTCACTATCAGTTCAAGGTTCTACCATTTGGCCTGAAGTCAGCTCCTCGAGTGTTTACAAAATGCATGGCAGTAGTAGCGGCGGCACTGAGGCGCGCAGGAGTCTCTGTCTATCCCTATCTAGACGACTGGCTGATAAAAGGTCCATCGCCTCAAAGTGTTCAATCACAGCTGACGCTTTGCCTGCAATTATGTCGCAGACTGGGGCTCAGGGTGAATGTCAAGAAGTCCAACTTCTCACCAACACAACGAATTCACTATCTGGGTGCAACCATAGACTCCGCAGTAGGAAAAGTGTGTCCTTCGGAGGAGAGACAGTCATCCACTATCCTCAAGGGCAAGCAGATCATATCCAGCAATCTGTCTACGGCAAGACAAATCTCATCTCTGCTAGGGGCCATGGCATCCTGCATTTTCCTAGTGCCCAATGCCAGATTAAGGATGGGTCCTCTCCAGCAAGATCTCGAGGACAAATGGTACCAAAGGAATTCCCTGTGGGAAGAAAAAGTTAGCCTTTCCTCAGCTGCCAAACAGTCAATCAAGTGGTGGTTGAAACCGTCCAATCTACAGGTGGGAATTCTCTTCCACCAGGAACCACCAACTCAGACCTTAATCACCGACGCATCCCTTCAAGGCTGGGGTGCGCATCTCGGATCTCTGCAAACCCAGGGGCGGTGGTCCAGCAGCGAGCAGTTGTACCACATCAACATGCTGGAGCTCAGGGCAGTCCACCTAGCCCTCAAAGCGTTCCTGCCCGCGATCAGGACGAGTACCGTTCTAGTACAGACGGACAATACCACCACATTGTACTACCTGAACAAGCAGGGGGGTACTCGATCCAGGACGCTCTCGCTGGAAGCTCAGTCCCTGTGGCACTGGATCCTAGCAAGGAACATCTCGTTGAAAGCGGTGCACCTGCCAGGCGAACTCAATGTGCAAGCTGACTTACTCAGTCGTCATTTTCAAGAACCAGAGGACTGGGTACTAAACAACGAGGTGTTAGAAGACATCTTCGGGGAATGGGGGCGTCCGCAAGTGGACCTCTTCGCGGACGAGCACAACATAAAATGCCGAGGCTTCGCCTCAAGATACCATCGGCCAGGATCCATAGGGAATGCCCTTTTGATCAATTGGTCAATGACATTTGTGTACGCTTTTCCGCCTCTCCCACTAATCCCCAAGGTAGTGAACAAGCTGCAGAATTCATCTACCAAGATGATCCTCATAGCACCGGACTGGCCGAGGCAGTGGTGGTACACGGATCTCCTACACATGTCGATCCAACCTCACAAACGGCTGCCGTGCAGGCCGGACTTGTTATCCAAGATGCAGGGGAAGATTTACCATCCCAGCCTTCCCTCGCTGAGCTTAACTGCATGGCTCCTGAAGTCCTCCAGTATGGCCATCTGAACCTTCCCCAGGAGTGTATGTCCATACTGAAGGAAGCCAGGAGACCTTCGACTAGACACTCTTACCTCTGCAGCCATTACCGCATATAGGCGCTCTCCAACGCAGCAGTCATTCTTTAAGCTGCAGGTGGTGAAGGATTTCTTGCAGGGTCTCAAGAAAGTGTATCCCCCTGTTAGGCCTCCCTCACCTACTTGGGAGCTAAACTTGGTTCTGTCAAGGCTCATGAGTTCGCCTTTTGAGCCTATACATAAGGCTACCTTACAGCACCTTACATGGAAAACAGCCTTTTTAATAGCCATCACTTCAGCACGGAGGGTCAGTGAGATACAGGCCCTTTGTTCTAAAGAACCATACACTATGTTTCATCTTAATAGGGTAGTGATGAGGACTCATCCATCTTTCTTGCCAAAGGTGGTGTCGGACTTTCATGTCAATCAGACCATCTCCTTGCCTACCTTTTTTCCCAACCCCTCCTCGCCAGCGGAGAGGGCGTTGCATTCTTTAGATGTCAAAAGGGTCCTAAAATTCTACCTAGATAGGACTAAGGCTGTCAGGAAATCTGATCAATTGTTTGTGAACTATGGTGTTGTCCGCATGGGTTTTGCTGCATCCAAACGTTCCATTGCTAGGTGGATTGTTTCATGTATTAAATTGGCCTACCAACTGGCCCAGAAGCCGTTGATGGCGCGCCCTAAGGCGCATTCTACAAGGGGAAAGGCGGCTACCGCTGCTTTTCTCAATCATGTCCCACTCTCCGAGATCTGCAAAGCAGCTACTTGGAGATCTGTCCATACCTTTACCAGACACTATTGTCTGGATTCGGACACCAGAGCAGACACTCAAGTAGGACAAGCCTCCTTGAGGAATCTGTTCAATAATTAAACAGTTTCATGTTTTTACTTACTCCATGTATAGTACAATTTTTGCATTTGCCTGCAGGTGGAAGGTGGGCTTGCTATTCTATTCAGTGCTTATGACTATTGATGAGGATCCCCTGGAAGAGAAGGATAAGTTACTTACCTGTAATCCTAGTTCTCTTCCAGGGGTATCCTCATCAAAGTCATAAGCAACCCACCCGCCTCCCCAGGCAAATGAGGAGTGTATTATTTACCATGGAAAAGATATATCTTTGTGTTTAGGACTACGGTCCCGCAAAGAACAACTGACCCAACTGTCACCCCTGAGGCATGATGGGATACTACAGTCAGGGCTGCCTTAAAGGCACGGTGCCAGTTTTTACCTGTACAGAGCTTTTCAGTCTCTATGGTATTGTATTGCAATGCAGCCTGCAGGCTAACAATGTTTTTGTGATCTGTTTCTCACAGTGTTCTCTTTTCTTTCTCATGAGTGTTTTTACCTCGTTAAAAAAAAAAGAGATTTAGGTGTATTATTATACCTATATGTTTTATTGGATGTTTATATATACATTGTCGAGCCTCTTATGGGGGCTGCATTTGCTTGGAAAAAATGTATGGTTTTTACATATATAATTTTATTATTTCCGGGGTCCCCGCACATGGGCGGGAATATTCAGTGCTTATGACTTTGATGAGGATACCCCTGGAAGAGAACTAGGATTACAGGTAAGTAACTTATCCTTATGTCAGTCTGCTCCGCCACATGGTGGTGGTGATGTTTGTCTCTAATTTAGAGATGAGCACAGCAACAGTTGTTCATTGATTTCATATATGTTACAAATGACCAAAACCTGCTGTCCAAGCCATTCTTATAGTTTTGGGGGCCTGGAATAGTCTGGAATTGGATTGTTACACTTGTAGGAGCGTGATGGCAAGTAGTTGTGTGTTGGTACTAGCATCGCTGGCAGAGGCAATGTGTGGTGGTGCAAGCTGCAGTGGCCTCCTACCTTTTTATTTTGACAAGTCTAGCAATAAAACTAGGGGGCAGTATCCAGAGTGGACCCACACAGCCCCACTCTCCATCAGAGAGCCAGCCCTAGGCCGTGTCACAAATGAAGTTGGGTGTAGTGTAGTTACTGTCAGATGCCTACTGATGGGGTATTGGGAAGCTTACGCAGCCTGACTGAGCGCCAGGTCAGACTGCAGCACACTCGGGTTGCTGGAAGGTATTGTAGCAGTTTCACACTGAAATGTGCACCCATGCAGCATCTTTGGAGGGGGGGGTTACACTGTAATACAGGCCTCCAGGAAGGTATGTGGCAAAGCCAGGTAAGCCACCATTCGTGCAATGCTTCACAAAGTATTAATACTCATACAGTGCAGCTCGTTCTGTTATTTGGAAACACTTACAAACCCTTCTTTAATCCCAATTTGTGTTGGTGCGCCCCCTTCGTGTGTGTGCCCAGTACAGACCAGACTACTGGGGTCTCTGTATCACGCGTGTCTAGTAATCCTGAGGTAGTCAAGGCGCTGGGGAGAGTGTAGCAATGTGATGCACCATGGAACTCTGTGCTGGATCCCAAAAGGCACTCTCAGGGTCACGTTATCTGTGGCTCACCAATCAATCAATCAATCAATGTACTTGTAGAGCGCACTACATACCCATGAGGGTCTCAAGGCGCTGAGGGGTGGGGGTGCCGCTACTGCTCGAAGAGCCAGGTCTTGAGGAGTCTTCTGAAGGAGAGCAGGTCTTGGGTCTGTCGTAGGTGGGTTGGGAGGGAGTTCCAGGTCTTGGCAGCGAGGAAGGAGAAGGCTCTGCCGCTGGAGGTCGTTCGTTGGATGCGGGGGACAGCGGCGAGGGCGAGGCTGGCGGATCGGAGCTGGCGGGTGGGGGGGGTGTAGAAGCCGAGTCTGCTATTGCGGTAGGCTGGTCCGGTGTTGTGAAGTGCTTTTTGTGCGTGGATGAGGAGCTTGAAGGTGATCCTCTAGGTCTCTCAGGTGGGGAGGTGATGTGACTGCGGCAGGGGACGTTGAGGATCAGTCGGGCGGAGGCGTTTTGGATGCGTTGTAGTCGTCGCAGGTGTTTGGCCGGGATTCCTGCATAGAGAGCATTGCCGTAGTCCAACCTGCTGCTGACGAGGGCCTGTGTCACCGTTCTTCTTGTTTCGGAAGGGATCCACTTGTAGATCATGCGGAGGGTGTTGTAGCAGGAGGAGGAGACGGCGTTGACCTGCTTTGACATGGGGAGGGAGGAGTCGAGGATGAATCCTAGGTTGCGTGCGTGGTCAGTGGGTGTTGGTGCTGTTCCCAGCGTGGTTGGCCACCAGGCGTCGTCCCGGGCAGAGGGGGTGGGTCCAAGGATGAGGACCTCCGTCTTTTCCGAGTTCAGCTTCAGACTGCTGCTCCTCATCCAATCGGCGACGGCCTTCATTCCCTCGTGGAGTTTGGTTTTGGCGGTGTGCGGGTCCTTGGTGAGGGAGAGGATGAGCTGGGTGTCGTCGGCATAGGAGATGATGTTGAGGTCGTGTTGGCGGGCCACTTGTGCGAGGGGGGCCATGTAGACGTTGAACAGCGTCAGGCTGAGGGAGGAGCCCTGGGGTACGCCGCAGATGATGTCTGTGGCTGCGGAACGGAAGGGGGGGAGGCGGACTTTCTGCGTCCTGCCGGCGAGGAAGGACGTGGTCCAGTTCAGTGCCTTCTCCTGGATTCCGGCTTCTTGGAGGTGTGTCTTTAGTGTGCGGTGGTAGACCGTGTCGAAGGCGGCTGACAGGTCCAGGAGGATGAGGGCTGATGTTTCGCCGTTGTCTAGTTGGCACCTGATGTCGTCTGTGGCGGCGATGAGGGCTGTCTCGGTGCTGTGGTTGCGTCTGAATCCGGACTGAGACGGGTCTAAGATGTTGTTGTCCTCGAGGTGGCGGGCCAGTTGCATGTTGACGATTTTCTCGATGACCTTCGCCGGGAACGGGAGCAGGGAGATGGGTCGTAAATTCTTGAGGTCCTTGGGCTCCGCCTTGGGCTTCTTGAGGAGGGTGCTGATTTTGGCGTGCTTCCAGCTTTCCGGGAATGTCGCTGTCTCGAAGGAGATGTTGATGACCTTCCGTAGTTGGGGTGCAATGGCTGCGTCTGCTTTGTTGAATACGTGGTGTGGGTAGGGGTCTGAAGGTGATCCTGAGTGGATTGAGTTCATGACCTTGCGTGTCTCGTCGTCGTCATACCTTCTACGTAACGCACTGATAGTGTGTTCCCAAAAGCCCTCCACGGGCCAGGGCCTGCATCTGCAGGCCTTGCATAAGGCACTCACATGAGTCATCTACTTAACCGGCCCCTCCATGATTCCATTCCGTTTATGATGCTTCAAAGTTATTGCACAGACAGACGTGCCCAACTAAACTACTACATACCTATCGCGTTCGTTACTGGGCATATTTGGAACATCACCACAGCGCAAATGTTGTCGTCTTTCAAACGGACCTTATTAACATGCCGAGTCACACAAAGGTTGAAGGCCATTAATATAAATGAATACAATACAAAGAGAAGTGAAAAACGAGGAGAATCAGGTCATCCCATTCCAGAAATAACAGCTTTCGCTGAAAAATGGCAGCAGCTGCAAATAAGAACAGTTGTGCTTTGTGCCTCAGTGCCGTCTACAGTCGAAATAAAAAGACTTGGGGTGTTGGGTGTGCTCTTCACAGGCTTATCTTCTGCTCTGATGAAAAGGGCAGATGGCCGGGTCCCGGCAGTTCTTTACTGCTTGCCTTGCGTGATCTTCAAACCTGCCCTGCCACGCCAGATGCAGCTCCGCACTGGCACCCTTCCCACTCGTGACAGACACAATGAGCGTGGTGCCAGTGAGGAAAAGGCAGGGGGCGCATACACCAGGCTAGGTCACGAGTCACAACAAGACGCTGTGAGAACGTCATCCTCTTCGGCTCGGCCCGTCCTGCCCCAGCTTAGCTCAAAGCCAATCTGAGCAGCTGCTTTGGGTGCGGGCGGGCAACAGAGCCTGAAAACACCCTAAATTGCCCAAACAACACCAAAGGGCTACTAAATCGAGCCGCAAGCATCATGAGCTACTCACAGGGTCTCCGCTAGCTACCGGTAGCTCACGATCGACCGGTTGGAGACCACTGGACTAGTCTCACCTAATGTTTTTTCTTGTGACTCGTTATTCAATACGAGCCTCTCATGTTTTTAAACAAACATGCAGCAATCTTTGCAAATGGAGCCAGGTTTATTTCAATCACAACTGGCCCTGTTACAACTTTAACATCAGCAATCTCCTGCTTCAAACATGCGGCATTCTATTTTAATTTTGCGTGGCTTATTTTACCTTATTCAATCACTTCATGAAACGGTGATAGTCTGAATTGACGTAGTGTGGCGCGCTGATACTTTGTAGCATCATCGCAATGTATTGGTTGTCAGACCAACGCGTAGCAATTTGCATTCCTAACGTGCTTGGCGGGCACGCAGACGCCGGGGGCTCCGCAAGTCTATAACCTTGGGAGCGCTCCTCCAGGCTGGAGGATGCTTCTTCAGCATACTCCGAGCACGAGACGCCGGAGGTAAGTTTTAAAGAAATCCAGACGTTTCTGTTTTGATTCAACTTTTGACACACAAGCACTTGAACTTGACTTCTGTTTCAATGCAGTTTTTAAGGAAGCAAGTTTGCTCCTGGTGCCTGAGGATATGTGAATACAGAGGCCGCTGGTCCCGTTTATTTAATTAAGTCCAGAGCCCACCGAGTTTGTGGGATCACGTTCAGCCACTTTACTCCGAGCGCCAGACGCCGGAGGTGAGTTTACTGACACAATAGGCTCAAATTGATGATGCTTTCATGAAGAGTAGTTTTCAATTCTTAACAGCCTGGGACCAAGATTCTTTGTAATCCAAATAAAATGCCTAGGTAGAGGTATGTAGTGGTGGTTTCCACCTTTTTACAATCAATTAAAATGTCTCTACACACCGTGTTGCCTTTCCCGCATTTCATTATAAAAGTCTTTTTAGTGTTTACTCTCAGGCCTAAGTCTTTCATGTATTCAGTATAGTTATTGAGTGCCCATTTAAGACCCAATTGCATCCGGGCCATTAGTACTGTCTCGTCCATGTAGAGAAGGGCAGGCAGAGGACGATTGTATATCTGTGGCAGGTCTCGGCACTTCTCTACCATTACTTGCTCCAAACCATTGGTATATAATGTGAAAAGGAAAGGTGCCAAGAGACCGCCCTGCCTGACCCCCTTCTCCACGCTGAACAACGCAGTCCATTCTCCTTTGGACCCAAACCGCACCCTGGCCTTTGCATTATTGTACAGCTGCCTTAGAATATGTATTAATGGTAGTTCCACCCCCATTTCAGCTAGAATGACCCATAATTTCTCATGGACTACACATTCGAAGGCCGCCATAAGGTCTACGAAAGCCAAGTACAATCTTTCCTTTTTTGACCATGTGTACTTTCCCAGTAAAATGCTATGGTTGAGTCCTTGTTCAACTGTGCCCAGACCCTCACGGAAACCAAACTGTAGATCTGATAGGACATTGTTGTCTTCTGTGCATTCCTGGAGCCGGTTAAGCACTATTCGTCCCGCCACCTTCACCAGGGAATCCAGCAACGATATTGGACGGTAACATGCTGGATTCTGCCTGTCACCTTTTTTATAGATGGGGACCACGATGGATTGCGACCAGGTCTTTATGAATCCAGTTGTACAGCAGCCCGCTAAAACCTTCATTAAAACTGGACCCCATAGGTCTAGGTTAAATTTAAAAAGATCTACTGGTACTCCATCGGGGCCTTCCCTCCCTTACTTGATTTTATTGCACGATTCACATCATCTAGGGTGAAGGCTAGGGCTATAGGGTAGTTTGCCATTAGGGCTGTTACCTGTGAAACTGAATGAGCATCCATTCCCAACTCCGCCCGTTTTTGTCTATAAATTTCAGAAAAGTATTCCACCCATTGCTCTTCATCTATAGTGATCTCTATGGTTTTAGTATCATGATCTGTAAGGAAAGGGGCTTTCACCATGCGCCAAACAGCTGTGCTATTTCTATTCAGACTAGCTTCATGTAAGTTGGCCCATGCCTTATGTTTTAATTATATTTTATGCAGTTTCAAAGCACAATTATATTCCTTTCTGCATACCATTATTTCAATTCTGTCCCTTACTGGCTTGTGTAACGCCTGTTTTAATTTGTGTAAGCCTTTGTACATCTGGAGTCAAACCAGCCCTTATTGTTCCTATGAGCTTTATTAGATACCACGTTCAGGGCATTCCTTATTTGCCTTGTAATCTGTGCATATGATTCCAAGATCACCACATGTGGCGTGGTCTCATCCGGACAAGTTATGAGTGATTTATAACTGTTTACCACAACTTTCTTAGTCAGTTCGGTAGGATCCACCATGTCCTACTTTAGAGAATGGCCATTTATTTTATCCATCTCTATATTCTGGGCAACATGTACATGTTTACTTTGAGATCTACACACCTTGTTAGGAAGGAATAGTCTCACGCGTATAGGAAAATTATCACTCATTGCATTCTTGTGTCTTCTATAGCCTAACAGACGAGACGCATATCTACTTGGAATAATAATAAAATCAGTAATTGTACTCAAGCCTCTCCCGTTAAATGTCTGAGTAAAAGGGATTGGTGGGGAACTTAGAGCATTAGCAAAACATAAATCAAAAGCAAATAACATCTAATTTTTAAAGTCTCCATAGATTTAATGTGAAAAATGGGAGAAAGTTCTATTGTCGTCATCTAATTGGCCACAAGTTACATGTCCAGTTGATGGGCACAAGGCGATGTTAAAATCCCCGCCCCAAACGAGAACAACATCCTCTATACTTTCATTCTGTAACATATGCAAATCAGTCTTAAGTTGCTTCAAAATTACCACCACATGTTCCTTCTGGGCATTATTGTAAAAATTGATGAGTGCAATACAATTTCAAATGTCCAAGCACATGGTCACAATTTGATAGTAAGTTTCCTTAGCCATTAAGGAAATTTTAAGTACATTCACCATATTTGACACATGTATGCTAAGACCGCCTTTGGGCCTCCCATGTGCAGACTTAACTGCAGGGGTATGAAAGGTCTTAAAACCGTTAATATGTGTAGCGTCCACCATCTATGTTTCTTGGAAGGAGTATGCTAAATTGTCCGATAAATTCTTGCCAAAGGTGATTTGTCAGTTTAGATCGTAGCCCCGCCACATTCCAAAATAAGACTGAGATACTATGTACCATATCACTTCTTTCACTTGCGCTGCCTGTTTCTTCAGCGGTAGTAGTGCTATTTTCTACTGAACTATCTCTATTATCCTTGCCTCTACCATTATCCATTGAGAGGTCCTGGTTAAGGCCAGTGTTATCCGAGACTATTGTTGTATCATCTATTGCTCTAGTTATTTCATGTGGGACTTGTCTGTTTAGTCAATCTATCTCCTCCAATGTAGGGAGGGATTCAAATCGGTTTTGCACCGCAACATTATATGGGTAGTGGTTTCTTTTGTTTGTATCCCTTCTATTACTTCTCAGGCTCACATTGGAGCGTGTCTGATAGAGAAAACCCAAAGGTAATATGTTAATACCATGCTTCACTGCAGTGTTATTGCCTGCCCTCCAAAGGATCTTTTCCAGTAACCGGGGTGTCTTAAATGTTAATATCACACAGTCCTCTGGTAAGGTTTTCCGGTCTCTCCCGAGCCAACTAACTCTACGAGCCATCTTAAATTCCATAAATAATGTTTCTGTTAACCTTGTCTTTACGCCAAGCCAGTGCAGTGACTTATTCCTCAATGTGTCCCACAATTCTATTTCCTGCGCCTTCAATCTGGGTACGTTTGCAAGGATGACTACATGTGGGGTAACTGCTGGTGGTAAGTCCAAGCAGTCACCCTCAGATGGGGCCATTGTGGTAGAAGGGGGCACATTACTTACATTGTTATGGGTATGTCTGGAGCTGGCTGATCGTATATCAGTATCCTTGCTGCTCCTGTCTATCTTAGCATTTGCTTCTTACTGTTCCATAGGGGTAGTAGGTGGACCTAAGGGGTGCCTAAGACAGTCTGTAGGTGGGACTTAGTAGATTGAAACCCTGTGACCGTTCTTTTAGCTGGGTTGTTTAGCTGATCTTTGTGATCTCTAGTTCTCTGTGACCCACTGAGTTCTCCTGCCCCCTCATTACTACTCTTCTGGGGTATATGTTCAGCGACCCCTACTTTATCCAGGAAGTCAGTCAGTCTTATTTCTATCTGGGCGACTCTTCCCTCCAATGTGGCCAATGAATTTCTTACAAATGTATCTACATTTTTTACTAGTGAGAATAAATTCCCAAGTTCATCAAGATGGGTTTTAGTCTTAGCTTTAGCCCTATTCCCTACATCTGTTGGAGCCCTTTTTGTATTGGATTTTGTCATTTTTTTTCCGTGATTTAAATGGTATAGGCCTATTTGCCATATTCATGTTTTCGCCTTCACCATCTCCTGTGCCCACGTTTGATTGGCACTCTACTGCCGGGTGTTTTGGGCGTTTCAGTGGAGGCTGTGTGTCAGAGTCCTGAACACTGAGTATAATATGATCCAACACATTTTGTATACAGCCATCCTGGTGTGTTACGTCACTTGGAGACCCGGATGATGAACCAACTCCTATTGTTGTTAACTCATGTACACCATTCGTTACCCCTAGTTTCTCTGAATTCACGGTCTCTTCTACTCTGGATATCTGCTTTTCTATTGCCCCCATTGCCCCTGTTAGATAGCTCATAAGCGTTTGGCGTGTCCTCCCAGCAACTTTTTTTTTGAGTGTGGGGGCTGAGTAGTTGGAGCTTTTCTCTTCCCCATCTTGTAGTAATAGGTGTATGCCGCAAATCCACAAATACAATTACAATTGATAGGAGCGTTTTGTGTGTTCCAATAGTTTACCGTGAGTAACATAAGCGTTTAAATAAAAATATGCGTATACAGTTTACCCCACTTCCCAATAGAATCAGTCCTTGCGTACGTATTGCAAAAAGCAGCAGCTGTTAAGAGTCACTTCACTGATGTTAAGTGGTCTCGCCCACGCTCCAGAATGTTCGCGTCCTCGCTTACCTCAACTCTAAGCTGCCTCAGTGTGGCAGTCCCACTATTGTCCCTTCAGTCACGCTGTCTCAAAAACAAATGAATATGGGGTCCAAAAGTGTCACAAGGCCAAAGGGACTGGTCCAGCACAGCCTCCTCCGGACTCTGACGGGCTAAAACGGGCCCGTCCTGGCCCGGTCTTAGCCCGGGCCGAGCCCGGACACGCCCCACCCGTGTCCCGCGCTGCGGGACGCCTCTCACCGGGGCTCACAAGGGCTCTATAACAAAGTGCTGGTGCAAGAAAAGCTCCACAGAGGCTCCCGTGCTGCGAGATGCCTCTGCTACTGAAATAGCGCTCCCGTGCTGGTCCAGCCTCTCACCGGGGCTCTACAACAAAATGCTGGTGCAAGAAAAGTTCCATAGAGGCTCCTGCGCTGCGGGACGCCTCTGCTGCTGAAATAGCGCTCCCATACTGGTCCCGCCTCTCACCGGGGCTCACTAGGGCTCTACGACAAAGTGCTGGTGCAAGAAAAGTTACACAGAGGCTCTTCGCAAAGTCAATGAATTGGACACTTTCTAAGTATCAATGCGGTTTATAAGTACTTGGGGTGAACAACTCCAGCAGGGAGCTAACCAGGGGGACCAGCAAGGTTCTCAGGATGAGTTACCTTCATAGGAGAGCAGTCCTTCAGCAGTTCCAGGCACTTTATCCGTATTGCATTCCTATGGAGTGGTCCTGATGCAAGGGATGAAGGATGCTGACGATGCTCTAAGGATGCTGTGGATGTAGCACGGTCGACCGTGTCTTCCTGTAGGGATTCCTTAGTTCACGAAGATGGTGAGGGGGTCCTGGTTGTGGGGTCAACATCCCACAAATCACTCTTCGGTGTGACTGAAGTCTAGTTGCCAATGAACTACCAATCTCTCGTTTTCGCTGTCACAGGCCAATCCTTCCTGAGTCGAGAACTCCCCTTCAGAGGGTCCCAGCAACTCTCCGACAGTACTCCCGTACTCCGCGAACCCTGGTGCAATACTGTGCGCCGGGTCTTGGTCCTCGGTACTGCACGGCGGTACTGGTAGCAGCTTGAACACTTTGGGCTATCAATTTAACCCAGCAGGCTTCTATAGCTGTTGTGTCCCTGTGCTGCGAACAGGAGGCCTGTCAGCTGGCCCTTGGAGTTCTCTAGACTTGGCACTGGAGACCGCTTCTCCCTGAGCATGACATGGCAGGCACAGTCCCTCTCCTTGCTAGCCACCAGGTGGAGTCCTGGTCAGTGCAGCCTCTCTTTGTTGGTCCCTCTGCACAGAAGGGCAGTCCTTCTTTGATCCTTCTTACGAGTCAGTAGAATTTGGAGTTCTGGGTGCCCTATTTAAGTTCAGAAAATGCCCTCAGTGCAGGATATAGTTGGTAGTCAATGGCTACCAGGTTCCCTCTTTCCTGATGACAACTTTCTGGGAAATGTGGCATCTGGCTATCCCAGGATGCACCGTTCTGCCAACTCCCAAGTTGGCAAGACCTCTCTCTCGACACTCAGAGCTCCGTAGCCCACTCCCAGAGGTCTGGCTGCCAAAGGGCTACATGCTCCTGGAAAACAGGTTTGACCTCTGGCTCTTCTCTTGTCCCCAGTGTCATCCTGTCTGCTAAACAATAGAGCAGCCAGCTTCTAAGTATTACCCATTTTACCTTCAAAGGCGACTTCTCCTTTGAAGCTCGCCTTTTGGATTAACACCTGTGTGGCTTCCTGCAGGAGGAAGGTAATGCCTCTCTCCAATACAGGCCCCTATTGTGTTCTTTCCTGGGAGTCTTTAGCATGTGCCCCTAGGAGGTCAAAAATCTGTCTGCAGGACCAGCCCCATGTAAACGAGCACTGGAAACCTTGGGCAACCAAAGGGGAAACTTCTAAAGTTGCATGTTTCCCACCAGTGACATTAAATTCGATTTAACCATTAGACTGCATTTAATCCCCCTATTCTTTTGATACCGAATAGTACCAATCTTAGTAGTCCCATTCAGAAGATAAAAGGGCTGGGGTGCTAGCCTGCAACTCTCTATTGGCACGTAGGGCTACTAGCCTTTGCACAGAAAAATGACAATATAGGGTTTTTACTGCTGGAACATGTAAAAGTACATGATTCACTTTTTAAACTACTGCACCCTGCCTTAGGGCTCGTTAGGCCTACTATAGGAGTGCCTTACATACATTCAAAAGTAAGATTTGGGCTTTGCTATTACTTTAAATGGGTAAGTCGAGTTAGCAGTTTTAAACTTTACTTTCAGTCTGCAGAGGAAGACGGTGAGACAGGACTTATCTTGTTCCACTCGGGGTGGCACAATAAGTGCTGCAGTCTCTGGGGGGGACACTTTAACTTACAGGCCCTAGTACCACTGGTGCCAAGCTCTAGGGACGTACAAGTAAGTTAGGTTATGCCAATTGGGGACAAGCCAATTAAAGATACACCATTTTAAGGGTCAGAGCACATTAACTGAGTCCTGTTTAGCAGGGCCCAGGGCCTTTCAGAACCAGTACCTAGTAGTTAAAATGGGGGCAAAAAGTTGGGGTTAACCTGCAAAAAGCCTGTTTTCCTACACTCCTCATCCCAAGTTTAAAGACACATGGCAGTATGTATTTTCTAGATGCTTAAAATAGCCCATGATTGGATCCATGTATTGTCCCAGAAAGTACTACCAGTGAAATTTCAAAACATTTAATTTCAATGGACAACATTTACATGTGATTTCTCCGCAAATAACCCTCATCGCCCGAGTACTCAATAGTCCTTTCCTCCACAAGGACTGTTTCATATTTGATCAATGAAATCTATGTAAAAAGAAGCATAGGCAAAGACAATTAGTCTTGTTTAATAAAGTACTAACATGCAAACATAGCTGTTCACAAATATTGTTTGCATGTTCACATGGTGTTTAGCACATTGGAGCCTGACCTGTTGAGCGTGAGCGGGAAAAAGTGCTGTGGGTGTAGCCAAAGCCCACTCTAGGTATATTTTTAAAAATTGTTAACAAGATGACTTGCAGTCAGCTGTCCTTCACAATCCAGGCCTAACAGAAGTAGAAAAAAATCACTCTACACCTTACACATTAATCATGTTGTGTGAGATTTAAAATAGTGGCGAGAACTAGCTCAGAATATTTTGTTAAAGCAATTAAAAATTGCTTTCTGATAGATTTAGGTAGATTCCTCACTTTGTGAATACCCCTAGGCGCCTTGTTCATTAACAACCTCACGCATCCATAGGTGGCATTGTGTGGCTCTGTGTCGGATCTGTCCTGTGTGAAGCTGGGTTTCTGTTGCAGTAACCCCCCCCCACTTTTTGCCAGACTACTGATGCACTTTGACTTGATGTGTCCTGGGTCCCTGCTAATCAAGTTCCCATGGCCTGTGTTTTTTCCCCAAAACTGTACCTTGTACACACAATTGGCGCTCTCTGGCCACAGGTCAGCCCCTGGTAAATGGTACCAGAGGTACCCAGGGTACTGTGACCAGGGAAGGCCTCTAAGGGCTGCAGCACTTATTGTGTCACCCTTAGAGGTCCTGTACCTTTACACTCGCACACTGCCCTTGCAGGCTGCGTGTTTTGGTGCAGAACAAAGTGAAGAGTCGCCATGGCACACATCTGTGGCAGGGGAGCTTCAAAGGCCTTGCAGCCTTTCTAATACAACCCCCAGCCTCTCCTGCTATCCAGTGTGTCCTGCAGCCAGGAACCTCGAGAAACCCGAGGACCTGCCTGCCTTCAAGCCCAAAGACTTGGTCTCCCGTGAACACCGGATTTGTTCATCTCCAACCTCTGGCCCCGGCTAGTAACCGCGAATCCACCCCACTCTGCACCCGCCGTCCACGGCCCGAGCGAGCAAACACCACGAGGAGGTCTCCCCGACGATCCTGACCTGAGATCCAGCGATCTCTGACCTGCCTCTAGCCAGACGCCTGCAGCCTAAATCAGGAAGGCCCTCCCCAACCGCGACCAGGAGCTGGTAAGAAGATCTGACCCTAAAAGGCACCCCTGCACCCGACACCCCACGGCCTTCGGTGGCCCAACCGACAGTGCCTAGCCAACCCCCAAAATCCTAACTTACCTCTCTAAGTGGTGGTCGCATCCAGAAGACCTTCTTACCCAAGCTTGCAGTGCTTTTGCAAACTGGAGATTCCCCATTGCAAACAACAGGGCACCCGACGTCGAAACAGCACCCTTCACCCGGCAGCCCTAGTGCCGCTGAGGGTGCACCTTGGTGCTACTTTGTTTCCCCATTTGCCCTGAGCTAAAGTCCAGGAGCTTTGCTCCCTCAACCAAGTGGCCTGCTCGTCAGCAGCAACCAACCAGAGGCCCCCTATCCCCCATTGGATAACATTAGGCCTCAGCACCCGGCTGCCCTAGTGCCACTGAGGGTGTAACGAGAGTGCACCTCTGACCCTGGGGGACCCCTGAATCTACCCCAGACCTCAACTCCCACTACTGAATACTTACCCTAAAACAGATAACACTATGTTCGAGGCATATGAGCTGCAGATTACACACTGTGCATAGATCGCCATCTGGTGTTGGGCCCGAATGTTTGCAGTTGTTTTTCCTCTTGGAAAGTCTTTTGAAGTCACAAGGTATGTGACTCCTCCCTTGGATCGTATTGCGCATGGGCTTCGGCTCCATCCTCAGATTGTTTTTTTCCGCCATCGGGCTCGGATGTCATCTTCGCGCTCCGGTTCCGAACAGTTTCCAGTTCTTCTATCGACGCGCAATCCTCTTCCCTTTCGCGGTATTGTTTTCGATCTCCACACTCGACGCGGCTCTCATCGATCCAAGTCTTCGATTCCGGTCGTCGACGAGGGCCTTCGGGCCTACCCAAGCTCCGGTCCTGCCTGATGGAAAGGACTCCATTCAAAAAGTGCCCTCGATGTGGGTCCAAATTTCCCCACACCGATCTCCATAAGGTATGCAACCTCTGCCTCTCCCCTGAACACGAGGCTCGAGACTGTCCAGCGTGCAAATCCTTCCAGTCCAAGAAAACCATTCGAGACCGAAGGGCGAGAAGAACCATGGCACACTCGTCGACAGCGATCCCAGACGACATCTTCGGAGAGGGCGTCGACGCTCCAGAAGGACAGCACACCGAAGAGGGCCTCGTCAGCGCCTCTGAGGCCGACGATTCGGATGTCGAGGACATCACTCCGGCACAGAGGGTCGTGAGTACCAACATCCACCCCCACCCCCACACCCTCGACTGCAGCCTAAAAAGGCTTCGGTCACGCCTTCGCCCTCGGGCCTAGGCACGACCAAGGACATTGCTTCCCACACCGCGCCTTTGGGCCCGGTAAAGAAGCCTATCAAGCCTTCCGGCGGCTCGGGCTCGAGCCAGCCTACCGTTGGTGCCGAGAAACACTCCTCGGCACCAACGCCGAAAAAGAAAATGGCCTCCTCCTCGGCACCGAGCTCCACACCGCAGCACTCGGCGCCAAAAACAAGCACTAGCTCCTCGGTACTGACACCGTCCCCGGAGCCAAGCAAAAAACACAAAGCCATCGACACCCACACCTCGAAGCTGAAAGTCATCTCGGAGCCGAGTAAACAACCAGCCATTCCAAAGCCGCACAGTTCAAAACAACAAACTGATGCAGACTCCAAGACAAAAAAAGCTACGGCCCCGACGGAGCGGCCACTCACTGAGAACTATTTAGGCCTGATCCATTACAAAAAACACTGGTCAAGGACCCTAAGACTGGACATTTGATGCTCAGCATCAAAAAGAGACCGCTGGACAAACCTGCCCCAGCTCCACCTCCAAAGAGGAAAGACTTTGCTACCTCCCCTTTGAGAATACCCCTCATCCACCTCCTCCTCCAGCTCCTCCACCTCCTCCTCCCCCACCTCATCATTCCCCCACACCCTCTCCGGATGATGATTATGTCTATGATGACACAGGGGACGAGTCCCATGACCAACCCACAGGGGACCCCACTCCTACAGGCTCCCCAGACCCGTGGGACGACTATAACATTCCAGACATCCCTAATGTCCCGCAGGATGATCTCTACCCTTCAAGACCATCCCCCCCGGAAGACTCAATGGGGTTTAACCAACTACTCCAGAGGGCTGCACACTACAACGATGTAAATCTCCATACTGACCCCGTATAGGAGGACTTCCTCCTAGATACCTTCGACACAACACACAGGGCCACTTCCACCCTGCCCATGCTCAAAGGCGTTATCAAGCACACGCTGGAGGTCTTTAAAGACCCGGTCAGAGCCAGGGTCATCAACCCTCGCATCAACAAAAAATATAAGGCCGCCCCTACAGACCCCACCTACATCAGAGGGCCAGCACCACTAGATTCCCTAGTAGTGTCCTGAGCAAGAAAGCGTGCAAACTCCCAGGCATCAGGCGAGGCACCACCACCTGATAAGGAGTCAAAACTCTTAGACGCATCGGGCTAGCGCACTGCCTCCCAGGCTGCCAACATATGGCGCATCGCAAACAAACAAGCGCTTTTGGCAAGATATGACAGGGCACATTATGATGAACTAGTAACCATAATGCAACACCTCCCTGACAAATATAAAAATGGAGCCAATGAGCTAATCCAGGAGGGCAAAACCATCACCATCACCTCTATTCGCTGTGCCCTAGATGCAGCTGACACCGCCTCTAGGGCAATTAACACCAGCGTCCTCCTCCGTCGGCATGCCTGGCTACGAATTTCAGGTTTCAAACCAGAGGTGCAAGCTTCCATCCTGAACCACCCCTTTGACTAGGAACATCTGTTCGGCCCCAAAGTTGATGAGGCCCTAGAAAAAATGAAGAAAGACACAGATACGGCGAAGTCTATGGGAGCCTTACAATCGCACACCCTCCCAGGCGCTCCTTTCGCCGCTCGTCCTTTCGAAGCACCTCCAGAGGGTACTCCTCTGACACCGCTTCTACTTCCTATAAAGCCCCTACCCAATCCACCTTTACAAGAGGTTACCAAAGAGGCGGTTACTGGGGCAACAATAATATAGGCAGAGGCAAGACAAACACCTCCCGCTCTGCCTCCACCCCTACCCAGTGACTTCCCTCCACTCCCCCCAGACCATCCCACTCCGGTCGGGGGCAAACTCCACAATTTCCTTCCTGTCTGGACTACCATCACCTCAGACAAATGGGTAACGCAAATAATTCGGTCAGGCTACTGCCTCGAACTAACATCTACCCCCCCAAACATTCCACCCAAACAAAGCCCAATGTCACAGGAACATTTAGCACTACTAAAGCAGGAGGTAATCTCCCTCCTACAAAAGAGTGCGATAGAACTAGTTCCTACCAACCAACAAAATATGTGAGTTTACTCCCTATATTTTCTCATACCAAAAAGGGACGACACTCTAAGGCCCATCCTAGACCTCAGACCCCTAAATCACTATATGCACTCAGACCATTTCCACATGGTCACACTCCAGCAAGTACTTCCACTGCTCTCCCAAAACGACTTCCTGGCCACCTTAGACCTCAAAGACACCTATTTCCACATTCCTGTTCACAACGCTCACAGGAAGTTTCTCAGATTTGTAGTGGATTGTCAACACTTATCAATTCAAGGTGCTCCCCTTCGGAGTCACCACAGCACCATGGGAGTTTACCAAGTGCCTAGCGGTAGTGGCAACACACCTGCGAAGACAACACATTCATGTCTTCCTATACCTAGACGACTGTCTCATAAAAGCCAACTCATACAACCAGTGTGTACAACACACTCACGCTACTATCCAACTAATTCACGGCCTGGGATTCACAGTAAATCACATGAAATCCCATCTGCAACCATCCCACGTAAAACAATACCTCGGTGCCACCATAGACACCGCAAAAGCGCTAGCCTACCCCAGTCCTGCCAGGATGCAAAGCATTCGGTCTCTACGCGCCACATTTCAGCCGGAACACTCTCTTCCAGCTCGAGTGTTCAGGCAACTTATAGGAATGATGGCTTCTTGCATATTCATAGTACCTCACGCAAGACTCCAGATGCGTCCTCTCCAAGAGTGCTTAGCGCGCCAATGGAACCAGGCCCAGGGTCAATTGACAGATCAGGTGTTGGTAGACGGTCGTGCCCATCGCTCTCTGCAGTGGTGGACCACCAAAAACCTTTCCAAAGGGCGACCGTTCCTGGAGCCTGTTCCTCAGATAGTACTGACAGAGGACGCATCGCTCTCCGGCTGGGGAGCTCACCTACTACTTCACACCATGCAGGGCAGGTGAGCATCTCAATAAAAGTTACTCCACATCAACTATCTGGAGTTACTAGCCATATTCTTAGCACTAAATGCTTTTCAAACACAGATATCAGGCAAGGCCGTCCTAGTCCGCACGGA
The DNA here is from genome assembly GCF_964204655.1 of Triturus cristatus. Taxonomy (NCBI): domain Eukaryota; kingdom Metazoa; phylum Chordata; class Amphibia; order Caudata; family Salamandridae; genus Triturus; species Triturus cristatus. The sequence goes on along the minus strand of NC_140591.1, from coordinate 188,806,517 downwards.
CAGCATGACAGCCATGTACTATATACAGAAACAAGGAGGCACACACTTTCCGCAGCTCTCTCAGCTAGCACAGAGCATATGGAGATGGGCCATACCCCAAAAAATCTTTCTCCTAGCCCAACATGTCCCAGGAGTCCAAAACACTATGGCCGATCTGCTGAGCAGACAAACACAACAGATCCACGAGTGGGAAATCCATCCACAAGTTCTTCACCCGTACTTCCAAATGTGGGGTCATCCACAAATAGACCTCTTCGCCACCCACGAAAACGCCAAATGCCCAAGCTTCGCTGCCAGGTATCCACACCCATTCTCCAAAGGCAATGCGATATGGATGAACTGGTCAGGCAAATTTGCATACGCTTTTCCGCCTCTCCCACTCATTCCATTAGTGGTGCACAAACTACAACAACACTCCCTTACTCTCATCCTAGTAGCTCCAACTTGGGCCAGACAACCGTGGTACACTACACTGCTGGAACTATCTGTAGTACCGCACCAAAAGTTACACCTCTCTCCACGCCTCTTAACCCAGAAACATGGAGAGACCAGGCACCTGGACCCAGCTCAGCTCAACCTTGCAATCTGGCTCCTGAAATCTTAGAATTCGGTTATCTAAATCTTCCCCCTGACTGTATGAACTTCCTTCGAGAAGCTAGAAGACCTACCACTAGAGCTTGCTACGCAGCCAAGTGGAAACGTTTTGTGATTTATTGTCAAAGCAATAACTTCAATCCCCTAGATGTGTCCATTCAACACATCATAGGCTATTTATTACACCTACAAAGATGCAATCTAGCCTACACGTCCATTAGACTGCACCTTGCTGCCATAGCAGCTTATCTACAAAAAAGGCAACATCTGTCACTCTTTAAAGTACCTGCCATAAAATCCTTCATGGAAGGCCTCAAACGAATAATTCCCCCCAGAGTGCCACCCTCACCTGTGTGGAACCTAAACATCGTTCTCACAAGACTCATGGGGCCTCCCTTTGAACCTCTGCACAAATGTGAACTTCAATTCCTAACATGGAAAACTGCTTTTCTTGTTGCCATCACCTCCCTCAGAAGAGTCAGTGAGATACAAGCACTCACCATTCAAGAACCCATTCTGCAAATGCACCATAACAAAGTGTTTCTCCGCACTAATCCAAAATTCCTCCATAAAGTCATTTCTCCCTTTCACCTGAACCAATCTGTGGAACTGCCCGTATTCTTCTCGCAGCCACAGACCATTGCAGAAAGACCTCTCCACACATTAGATGTCAAACGAGCCTTTCTCTACTACATCGAAAGAACTCAACCCTTTCGTAAGACCAAACGACTGTTCGTGTCTTTCTCACCACCACACAAAGGCAACCCCATCTCCAAGACTGGGATAGCTAGGTGGATTGTTAAATGTATACAGATTTGCTGCCACAAAGCAAAGCGAACACTAACTGTTCCCCCCCAAAGCCCACTCTACACGTAAAATAGGGGCTTCCATGGCATTTTTATGGAACATTCCCTTAGATGATATCTGCAAAGCAGCTACATGGTCTACACCGCACACTTTCACTAAACTCTATTGTGTAGATGTGCAAACTAAGCAACAAGCTAGTGTGGGCCAAGCTGTACTCAAAACATTGTTTCAAACCACTGGAACAGATACTTGTGGTCGCCACTAAGGATGGGTACTGCTATATAATCTATGCACAGTGTGTAATCTGCAGCTCATATGCCTCGAACGGCAAATGCTACTTACCAGTATGCATCTGTTCTAGGCATGTAGAGCTGCAGATCTACACACGCCCTCCTGCCTCCCGGCTACCTTTATCTGTTCCAGTTTATCTTGTGTAGATACAACACACATGGGCATCTTCACTGTTTATTACTACGCTCCATCATTTCCCTGCTGGCGAAAAACAATCTGAGGATGGAGCCGAAGCCCATGCGCAATACGATCCAAGGAAGGAGTCACATACCTCGTGACTTCCAAAGACTTTCCAAGAGGAAAAACAACTGCAAACATCCGGGCCCAACACCAGATGGCGATCTATGCACAGTGTGTAGATCTGCAGCTCTACATGCCAAGAACAAATGCATACTGGTAAGTAGCATTTGCCTTTCCTCCGTAGGATAACATTGACTGTTTTTCTTGGAAAAGTGTGGAGTTTGAAAACCTAAAGAAAGTCTTTAAAATTGTACTAACTAACAAAAATTATTTTACTTAACTGTTTACAGGAAATGTCCCTGTGTAGTATCCACGTATACTACACTGTGTAAGAAAAGTAATCTCAAACGTAACTTAGCTGTAATTTTACTCAAAATCTTATACAAAGTATATGTACTGCATTCTGAAAAGCATTGCATTATCAGTAACACTACTGTAATCAAATCAAAGTACATTCACAATTGCAATCCAAACTCTTACAATCTGTATATTTACTGCAAAGTACTTATCACTTGCCTGTGCCAGGCTTGCTTGGTTCTTGGAAATAAAATAACTAAAAGAATATTTTTATACAAAAACAATTGGTCTGAAGTTCAGTCTTTGAGTGTGTGAATTCATTTGCTGACTGAGTATGTACAACAAATGCTTACACTGTCCTCTGATAAAGCCTTACTGCTCGATCACACTACCACAAATAGAGAGTAAAGTGCTATCTAACTTTACCGCTTCCTACCTTTGGGGTTCCACTGGACTCTGTGCACTCTATACCTCACTTTGGTATAGTATATACAGAGCCAGCTTCCTACATGTCCTGACCCAGATATAACATTGGGCCACTGCATCTGTACCACCTCTGGGCGCTGACATCAGTTCCTTTCTTTATGCGCCTTCCGATGTGTATCCTGGCTCTAACTATCCTGTCATTTTGACATAATTCTTTTCTTTCAACATTTTTACAGGGAAAATGGGATATCTACTAAAACCACAGGCTTCAAACCATGCAGGGACTGTCATTGTCAGTTGTCTATGATGGACAACCATGATGTCTGTCTTTTGTGCCTCGGCCCCAAGCATGACACAGCATTGTGCAGCTGCTGTGCGAAGGTGATCAGAAAGGCTATATGCGATTGTGAAGCCAACGTTTCTGTTGCAAAACTCCAAAAGAAGTTGAAGAAGACCTGGTCCTTGTCGAGGGCACAGATGTGTTCTTGCTTCCGAGGCCAGTCTCTGGATTGATCGTCATCGAAGTCACAAAGCTGAGGTAAGTCCAAGAAGTACAAAAAACATAAACAATCCAAACACAATTCTCCGTCATCCTGTCACTCCCAACATTTGGAGTCTTTTGACTCCGTGGGTGCTGCCATACAGTGGAGTCGTTTCTCCACTTCGAAACCAAGTTCGACCTCGCTCCCACTGATCTCTAATCCTTCCACCAAGCTATCGGCAATACCGCGACAGCTCCCTTGAGCAGAGACTGGCCATGGGCCACATTTGCGGTACTCCTCTAAATCGATCTGGAGCACCTTCAGGCCTCAAGAATTCAAGATTAGGGCATGCCTGAATGGCTAAGATGGCGGGGCCAAATATCTGAGTTCCCGCGCTAGCCGTTTCCTTCTCTCATTTAATAAGTGCTGGCGTGTCCTATATGTAACATCAAGAGCTGCTGCAACCCTCTGACTGGGCCAGTAACATTGGGGGGCTGCATTCAGGTGCCTATGTAGTCCGGGATTGCAGGAGCGAGACAGCGGCCCAAATCTTGGCTCTCCCAAGATGGCTGATCGGGAGTAAACGTGTCGGACGAACTGCCATACACGCTGCGGATGGTGGAATCGCAGCCTCTCCTTTGCTGCATGTGTTCTGCATAGCAGACGGAAGCTGCAAGCCTCTCTGGAAGTACTGGCTGCCTGCCTAGCGAGATCCGAGGAATCGCCAGCGGAGGCCAACCAATACCCTCCCCACCTAGGTACAGTGACTCCGCGGAGGGGGGGGCCCTCTCTGGAATTGTTGAGCTTTCCGGTGCAGCCGGGGGGGCTACTGCTGGCATTGTGCGCACCCCCAAGGGCGTAGGGAGTGAGGGAGCCCAAGAATGGGCAATTAGGAGAGACTAGGCCCGGGGACCTCCTGGAGGCGCTGGATGAACTTTGCAGAATCCACTCCAACATCTTTGTGGCTTGACCCTCTTGGAATGTGACCTGCCTAGGTCCGGTAGGCAGTGAACTGGATGCCTTGGGCTCCCATTGACCGGGGGCGCCCGAGGATACAGGAGCAAGCGGTCTGCCCGATCTTATGCATCCAAGGCCTATAGGCCGATAATTGGCAGACCGGCCTGCTGTAAGGACAGGGTGAGCCCCAGGAATACGAGGAACTAGTATTGTGCCACTCTTGCAGGGGATCCTTAACTTGTTCTACCGTACCATACCACCCATGATCCTGTGCATGGGTATGGCGGCTGCCAACTGATTGCTGAAGTCAACCTAGCGCTGACTGCTCATCCTGCCCCAGGACCCCGGTGCAAGCTGCTCGGTCCCTGCCAACTTCAGACATGGTTCAGCCCGTGGTTTCCCGGTCGTCCATCCAACACCACCTTATACTGCCTTCTCTCTGGCGGATTACTCCTCATGACCTGCCTTTGTGATCTCAATATGGGCCGAAGCAAAAGTGCAACGAGCCAAGCTAAAATGGACAAATACACAGCCCCAATGGGGCACCAAAGGGAAGTCTGGATGAAGGCCCTGGGGCCGATCATCCAGCGCATGGTGATAACGCCTCTCTTATCCTACAAGCCATCCACGACTCCAAGACCCTGCGGGAAACTAAAATGTGCGAAGTCAGGGTAGTGTGAACCTATTACGCCAAGACCTTCTCCAAACTGTTGAGAGGGTCTCAGATGCTGAGGCGAGGATCTCAACCCTAGAGGACACTGTGAAACACCTTTCTTTGGAGCTCTCCCAGTTGTCCAAAGACACTGAATCTCTCCAGGATCAGGCCGAGGATGCCGAAAACCGGGCCCGCTGGAATAACATTAGCTTCATCTGCTTTCCCGAGGGCTCGGAGGGCCAGAATCCTGAAGGATTCCTTGAACAATGGATTAGATCCTGGGTTGACCCCAATGTCCTCTCTTCTTGCTTCATCATCGAACAAGTGTACTGCTCCCTGGCCCAAAAGCCTTCCCATTAGCACCACCCAGACAGATGATAGCATGATTCCTGAATTATAAAGACCCGAATGCAGTGCTCCGGTGTGCCCGAATCACGAAAAACCTTGCTTTCCAATCCGGGCGTGTGTTGGTCTTCTCAGACTATACCCGCTGGGTACAAATGCAGCGCAAATCCTTCGACCAAGTCAAACTTAACATACCTGCCCTGCAGGTACCCTATGCTCCTATGTCTTGCCAAGCTGCGGATCGTTCATCAGGATAAAAATATAGTTTTCAAATCTCAAAAAGAAGCTTGGACATGTCTTATTGAACAGAGTCTGCTCACAACTAACCCACCACCACCAAGGGGATCGTTTTAGGCCTCCAATAAGTCAAGCAAGCGGAAGCGATCATGTCTCAGGCGAATGGAGGTACATGCACTGGACTTAACTATGGACTCTGAGGGAGAGGGAAGCCAACGATCAACAGGCATGGTTCAGTCGACCCCAGAGACTCCGGACCCTCTTGTGGAACAGGGTTCGGGCTGACAGGTCACGATGCAGTTTTGACACTATTTGCACGCCAGCACCAATGTATCCTACAATGATCTCGTTAATTGCAGTTTGGAGAATAGCTGGGGGTGCTTGACCTGCTTGGGTACACCTATCCCTCATAATTCTTTAGTTGGTTCTGCACAGTTGGCAATGGGCAACAGATGCTTCTTGAGGGCAGGAAAGGTAGGGTGGATGGAATTTGGGGGTAGTGTAGGGATGTTGTTTTGGATGGTTATTTTTTGTTTACAAGGCTCTGTTTGGCAGTCTATCCAGTGTTACTAACAATGATGTTCCCAGTTCTATTGTGGAATGGCTGTGACCAATCCATCACTTTGTGGTCCCCTTCCGTGGCTGATGGGGGAATCGATGAGGAGGTCCAACTACTACTTCCCCTGCCTCCCACGTGTCTCAGTCTGACTACAATGGCATGGAAAGTTAACTGTCTCCTTGATCATATTAAACAGGGGGCAGTATTCCTCTATTTGCAATGCCACTCACCGTCGATAGTCCTTTTGCAGGAAACCCACCTACAAGGGCAGTACTGCCACTTTCTGGCCTGTAAGAGATACAACAGGATATACCCTGCCGCTCATTCTGGGCGGGGGGTGGGCGCACAAAGGATGGCTATTCTCCTGCACAAGTCCTTGTCATTAGGGGTCACCAAAGTCACACATGTTCGTTAGGACGTTACATCATACTTGAAGGAACATTAGACGGTGCTGTACATAAAATAGTAAATGTATACATTCCCTCCGCCTTGCATTAGACCATGTTGAAGGACCTTAGTAGCCGCGCTCCCCCAGGGTGCAATGATCGTGGGAGAGGATTTCAATGACATTATGGGGCACAGGGACTGGTGGGGCCAGGCGCAGTAAAGGGTTGGAAGACAGGGCACTAGAGTCTCGACCTGAGTCATGTGTTTGGCGAGTTTGGCATCCAGATGCCATGGAATACACTCACGTTTCCACAGCCCAGGAGTCCAGGTCCTGCATTGATTATCTGTTCCTTACTGTGGATGACACCATACGTAGTTCAGGGGTGCACATGTTATCCCAGGGACAGTTGAATCACACTCCAGTACTCCTTTCTTTTGACGGCACCCCCACAGATGCACGTCCAATTTGGCGACTCAACACCTGGTTTCTTAAATATGAAAGGTTTGTGGCTCACCTGCAAGTCGAACCTCAAGCCTTAATCGAGCTGAATGAGTGATCGATGGCCTCGAAAGAGGTCCTGTGGGGGACGGGCAAGGCCTTTCTGCGGGATGTGCATGCTCCTATATTCGGGGTATGTAGTAAGAAAACTAAGGGTACCCCAATAATTAAACCTGGTGTTTCAGAAAACAATGGTTATTATGTGGCCAAAATTAGTCCAAAAAGTGGGGGAGAGGCAAGGACAGCGTCCAATTTATTTATTTATTTTAAAAATGTATTTGTCCTTTATTTCCATTTAGCAAACGAAACACAAACAACAAACATAAAAGAGCCATACATCATCATTAGCAATGCAAATATTACTTGACTACCTCCATCGCCAGCTATTCCGTCACATTGAGATTATACATATTGATACACATAAATCCAGTTCTCCTAGATTTCATCAGCCCCTCCCTATCTATTTTCCCCAGGCACATTACGACTCTCCCCAGTAATACCAGGACAGTCTTTAGTCACTAAGATCGGATTCCGAATCCTCCGGTGGTGGGGCACACATGTTTCCCCGAAAGGTGTTCCAGTTACCCCATACCCGTTTCCATTTGGGTGGGCATCCCCTGTTGATGCAGATTGCCTTTTCCGCCACCATGGTGCTGTCAAGGTCGAGGCACCATTGCCGATGGGTGGGGGCCACCCGCGCCCCCCAGCGCTGCGCGATGTTTCGCTTGGCTAACGCGAATGCTAATGTCGCCCATTCTTTCGCTGCGTAACCTAAATCTGTCGGCTCCCACACGTTCAGGATGCATCTACGTGGTTCAGGAGGGACATCTATTCCGCAGACCTGAGTCACTGTGGCCGCTACCTCCCCCCAGGTGACCAGGTCAACTCAGTGACTGCCTCTACCTTCTTCACACTGAGGATGATTAAAAAGATTTTGCATTTCATTCCCTAAGAGTCTCAAAAAACGGTCATGACTTCTCTTGTCCTGTCGAAGTTGGACTATTGTAACGGACTATACCTTAATAGGCAGCAGCAAAATCTTGAGCTACAATTGCTACAAAACGCAGTACCATGACCCATCAAGGTAGAACCCCTGAGGGTACCTTTCAGATACAGAAGTACCACATCTTCGCTGGGTAAACCAGAGGAGAAGAAGTTTCCCTGCTGACACGAGACACTTCAGTCCCTGCACGCAGACACTCCAGCACACAGTGGTCTGACATCCCTCACGGGGTGTCCATCTCGAGACTAAGACGGTCTCTTTTGTTCTCTCACATCAGATAATTGGGTTGGCTCTTTAATAGGGGGAATTCTTGGCTATAAACCTATTTACATGCTTGGTACACTTAGGTACATATAGTTATGGCTTGCATCTTAGGAGTATGCATTATCATTGTCTTGTATCTATATGCCTGCATATAGTAATTGTTTTAGCACTATGTTAGAATTCTACCTTCTATTTACTCGATTTGTGCTTATAACCGTATACATCTGTCTCTGTCTAATGGTTGTTGCAGCACACGTATTTTATGATAGAATGTCGCTGGTTCAATAAATACTTATTGAAAACATTCCCATTGTTTATTCTATATATCTCTCTGAGAGCAAGTAAGCACGAGTGACTGAGAGGAAAAGTACTGTGCTGTTTCCAGGATCCCTGAGGAGTCAGGTTTGTCATGTTTGGTCGTTAACAGAAATTATTCGCTCCTTGGTGAGGTTGTGGGGTTTGTAGTGGCACTGAGAACATATCCTTTGGGGGTATCTGGAATCAGTCTGGACACCAATCCCTTAGTTTATGTTGTCTAAACGTGAAGATCCTGTATAAATTTGTAGGAACTACACGACACACCAGGATGGAGACCAGAAGAAAGTTAGGTTTTCAAATACAATGACTTTTATTTTTTTCGGAATTCATTTTTTAGACTGTTATTGCTCATCCACTTGCTAATGGCCAGCATGCAATCATGAAATGTAATGCCTGTTTCAGTTTCCTGGTTTGATAATGACACTACCATTTGTGTCATAGGCATAGAAGGTATGCAAGAACCCATAAGATTTTTTAGAGACTCCATTAATGACACATATACAATAAACAGGGTTGGGCTGAGTAAGGACTCCTGTGGGACCCTGCATGGGAGAGCAAAAGGCTCAGAGACAAATAAGTCCAAGGCCACCGATTGTTTTCTATCAGAAAGGAAGGAGCGCAGCAATGTCAATTCTATCATGCAGTGACTTTGGCATGGCACCTAGTGAGTGTGCCATGTCATTTTTTCACTCATGGTTTGCACCATGGCACACAGTCTGCAATGGCAGCCTGCATGCAATTTACGTGGGGGTCCCTTAGGGTGGAATAAGACATGCTGCAGCCCTTAGGGATGTTTTTTTCATGCCCATGCCCTAGGTACCAGGGTACCATTTACTGGGACTTGCTTGGGGAGAGGATGTAGCCTTACAACTAGAGCGATCGACGCTGAAGCTGGGTAACCGGGTTTGAGTCACGGCAACGACTCTCAACATCCTGTGATCACTTAATCTCCCCGTGCCTAACTAAAATGAATGTGTCCATCTGTAACGAAACTGGTGCTCATGTAAAGCACTCTAATATCCGATGTCTGGGGTCTAGTTCGCGCTATATAAAACTCTAATAAATATTAAAACAAGCATTTACAATGCAATGGTCTCGGCAATATTATAGGTAGAGCTATTGGTATTGCTCATTATTTTTTTATTATTTTTGTATCACTAAATAAATGGCATTGTCATTTCTATTGGCACTTAACTTTTTATGGCACCAGAGAGAACTGCAACCTGGACTGGACCCTCCAAACTAATTTTGAAAGAATCAGGACCTCAGGGGCAAGGTATGGCGACGGCCGATGTTACAGCACTGTCTAGACAGATGTACCATACTACCTTTCACAACTTTCTTGCTCTCAGTTTTAGTGACCACGATATCATCAGGACAGCCAGAGGTGGAGTTGGAGGTTTCGACACAAGAGTAAGCCTTTATCAGCTTCCCACCTGGAAAATGTTTACCGTAACTTCTCATGAGGGGCTTCAAATCTGTATCTCTGCTAGCCACTCAAACCAAAACAGCAGGTTTCTGGGTAGCCATACTCATGTCAGCTGCTAAACCCATCACCTGGCAGGGAAACTTATGATAACCACCAGAACCTCAGAAAATCCTTACACTCTAGGTTTTTCTTCTGTTAGCTTGTCAAACTCATTTAGGCAGATGGACTTAAAAAAAAAAAAAAATCTTTCTTATTGAGTTCTAAAATAGTTGTGGTCTATAAGAAACCCCAATGACACAGTCAACACAACAGTTACCACAATGTTAAAATAATATATATTTTGACCACATCTAAGCGTAGAAGTTCAGATGAACAGAAAACCATGGCTGATAATGTATATTGCAACAGACACACTGGCTGATGAGGGGTGAAACCCCGAAACCTGTCCTAGGATGCTTGTTTCTGGTCTAGGGAGGACTTGGCAGTTCAGGCTGGCCTATTCCCATGAGACACAGGGTCAAGACTGATTTGCATATGGCTGGGTCTAAACTGGGGTGGCAGGGTGAGCAAAAGAATGATGGATTTAACCCAGATCTCTTGCCTGGGGGTGAATGTTTTGATTTGTTCTGCATTCCATCCATTAATTGTGTGTCTTTTGCTTTCTCGCCCTAAGTGCGCCAGGTATGCCCAGACATGGGTCCTGGGCTCACTGTGCCACTGGAATCAAGCTATCCTGGCTGAAGAGGGGTGAAACCCCAAAACCGGTCCTAGGATGCTTGTTTCTGGTCCAGGGAGGACCTGGCTTGGGAGTTCGGGCTGGACTGTTCCCATGAGGCACAGGGTCAAGACTGATTTGCATATGGCCATGGAGCACGCCGCCCAGCTCACACAGCTCAGCCCCCTGCCTGGGGCCGGCGCGGGAAGGAGGTGTGTTAGAGACTGACCCGGTAACGCAACCAGAGACCAAACAGGAAATGGACAAACAGCGAGAAGAAAGCCCTGCGGGAGGACACCGAGCGCGGACAAGCAGCTTGACTGCAGCCAGACACGAGCGATCACATGGGCAGTGGCGAGGCCGCCGGGACTGCCAGCCCATAGCTGCTACTTTTAGGAAACGTAATCTCTGGCCAGCCTCATTAATAGCATCCTCATGAGTACAAAAAAACATACAAAGTATATTTTTAAATAATTTGCAAAATTATGTCAAATGTTCCTTCGAGGCGGCGATTAGCCGAGAACGTCACTTTTTTTGGCTGAAGTGCTCATTCCTACTCTCACTGATTTTGTTTAAGTTTACGAATGTTCGCCTTCCTGGTAGGTACGCTATGTTGATCCTTCGGGAGCCCCGGATGGTATTTTTAAATTTTTGATTCAGCAATTTGCATATCGTCTGGGGGCAAAGGGGGTTGTCGGTTGCAGGAGGGAAAGTTCAGTTGAGGCTTAAATGTAACCAATGCACTTAAAGCAAAGCGTGTACCTTGTTTTTTAAAGTTATTTTTACTACCTTCTTTGTCAATAGACCAACCAAGGTTTTTATATCAAACCAAAGGGAAATTACACGGCTAGAATATGGACTGTTCGAGTCAATAAACTGTGATAGTTTAACTATGTAAATACTGTTGTTGTAAAGAACAGAGCTTTGTATATTTGAAATGTTTAAAAAAGATTGCACTCTGTGTAGCGTTGTAAACCTGTCTCACCTGCTGTGTTGTAGATATCATAGTTACCCTAGCAAAACATATTTATGTGCAAATAAACCCCGATTAATTTAATTTATTAACTGTAGATGTTTTTGAACCCTTCACAAAAGCAGCATCACATCGTATTTTTGTGAGTTTATTGTTAACACTTCTCCTGACGTTCAGGTGAAGCGGTGCCCTTCTGAAAATAAAATAAAAACCAAACAAACAAAAACACAATTTAACAAGAAAAGCGTGGACTGGTCAATACCGATCGTTGTTACGCCAAAGAAAGAAAGTTGAGTTTTTAGATATTGTAAAACAACCCGGTTCACACCAGCAATGTGATGCCTAGCGGAAGGAGCCTGGCGTAGGGACAAGAACTTCTGAAATGCGCTGTAAACTGCTACCTAACAGAAAATATTCTACAGAGCTTTAAGTGACTAGTATTACCCCAACTAAACGACACTAGTTTCTTCATCCACCACAAAGAGATGAAAGTCGGAGCAAGAGCTCCGTGACTTTCGTATGTTTAACCTGCAGGGTCCCAACCCACAGAAGCAGCAGGGAGACGGACCACCTGGGCTGCCCTTCTTTTAACGTGCTGTTGCGAGAGGGGGGGGGGTGCTTTGCATGAAGGAGGGACTCCTGTCTCGTGTAGGCTTTTGAAGGGGTAGCAGGTATGGCAATTCAACCGGTCGTTTGTTTTTGCTATTAAAATTGTGCCTCCCTAGACCCTACCTTCCCGCGTCCACTGATCACGACATTTGAATGGCCCGTCTGCATTTCTAGGCAGGGGATGAACCGCACCATTTCGTGTTCGTAGTGCAACACAGCCCACTACTATATGATCATACGCATTCACTCACGAAGCAATCAACATTCAATGCACCGCTACTGCTGCTGTTTCATGATCATTCCAAGCATCTCCAAGTGTGTGCCCATGGTCAAGGGTTGTGCAGCCCGCGTGCGCAACAGACCTGAGATCCACCTGTCAGCATACTCTGCGCTGCCCGTGAACGGCTGGCAGCTCACCCTGCCCCACGAAGCACCAGGGCCCTGTTGTCTGTGCCTGCAGGGTTCGAGGACGCACCGGGCCCCGCAGAATTGTGTGAGTGTGTTCGGGGGAGGGGGGTGGTTGTGGACCACGCACTGGGCTCCCGAGTTCTCGGCTGCAACTCGCAAGGTTAACGTGCGCATTGGAAATGAAAGCGCAACACTACACACGAGACTACAACTAACACTACCCTCTCAAAAACAAAATAACTCACAATGGCTGTTAGCTCGTACTCTTCAGAAGTAACTCGATAAGTATTTACTACTCCCCCGAAAGCCATATTTATTGTCAAGTTACTGGTCCTGTTGGGTTGTTTCAATAATCGTGTACACAAGGATAAAATTAAATAATGTATTGCGTAACTTTTTTATTCCCCTTCGTTTTTCTTCTGTAACTTGAGCAGAGCGTGTCCTAGGGATTGGCTGTAGCTGCCAGGCATCGGTTTCGATTGTATCTGAAATGAACAAAAGCGCGAGGGCCGCTGCGTCCCCAGGGCACTGCTCGACACATACAATGGCCACCTTAGAGCGAGGACAAGGCAGAGATGCCCTCTGCTGGGCTGCTCGCATGCGGTCCAGCAGGAGGCTCAGACCTCTAGGGATCTGCCCCTCCACCCGGCGAGGCTCCAAGGGAAGCACCTAGCAGCCCCCTTCACCCGAGAGTACTGCATAGAAGGCAGTGCCCATCCCCCGCCCTGGGAGCAATGGCGGCCACTAATTGATTGCAATTATCAGCAATTGATGGGTGCGAGAGGGAGACGTTACGTCAAGGATGCGCGGTAAAGCACAAGTCTTCGGTGCACTCTCGCTGTCACCACCTCCGCTTCATCACTTTATAACCCAGTAGTTATTGGAGCAAATGGCATGTCTTTTGTTCAAATTAAACTCGCCTAAACGGCTCTTTCCTCGAACACCGGTCAAACCTCCAATTCGCCCTCTTCCGGGAACCAGGTGAGAAACATAACAAGACAAAAATAAACTCTAAGCTCTGTACTCGGGTGTCGACTCACCGACCCTCTTTTAGTCACGTCTCAGGAATATAAACACTTACCAAACATCGGTGTACAAAGGCGACAAAGCAGAGTCGCCACGACGCTGTTTGTTCACCCTCTGTCACCCCTGAACACAGTGTGGTTTAACGTGACTAAGATCCGTAAACCACGAGGTTATATTTGTTTATGAAAGAACTTACCTGAAAGTCGCAGTAGACGCGAGAGGAGTCAACAAACCAACTAGGCGGGCAGCGCGAGAGAGCAACAGCAATCAGATCCTCACGGCCAGACGATGGATAAAAAATGGCGGATGGGAGCTTCCAAACTTTTTCGGATTCGGGGGCGTGTTCCTGCTGTTCTAAAAGGGCGTGGCTAAAAAGTGGAAAGAACAGCAAGAACACGCCCCCGAATCTGAAAAAGACGTAGCCTATTTGGAGGGACGGCTCTCTCCTCCAATGGCGGGCCTCCGTTTAGGAAGCCAGCCAATGGAGGAGAAGCAAAAAGAGAGGCGGGCTAAATAGCCACTCTAGGAAACATTAAATCTTCCGACTTCCGGTTCTGCCTTCGGCAGACCGGTAGTCCTCGACCTAAAAAGGGGTGGGGTCTAAAGTCATGCGAGTTGGGTTGAAGTTAGACTTTCTTGTTTTAGGGGAAATTGCACTGGCATTAGGGTCTAGTTAGCAGGCCACAGTGCAGAGTCAGAGTCAAAAACCTAGCCTCCAGTAGTTCTAAGGGGGCCAAAAAGTGGGGTGGCAACTTTAACAAATTTCCAGTTTCCTACACATATAATTTATGTAAGTCACCCCTACAGCAGGCCATGTAGCCCTAAAGCAGGGTGTATTATTTAACATGCCTAACCGCATGAGCAGATATGCCCCTGTGCTGTCTAGTTCAGTTACTAAATGGTACAAGTGAACAGGCAAGCCAACTTAAGTATATGGACTGGGCTCTTGTCATGATGAGTTCCCCAGCTACTTGATGGCCTCATTGAAGCCTATGGTGTTGGGTATTAAGCACCTTGTCTTAATAAATTTGTTCTGTTTCCATTTAAAGATGTATTATGACATGCATCCAGAGGGCACCTTAGAGGTGCCCCCAGAAAGCCTACTAGTCCTCCAGTGTGCTGGTTGACTGGTATCGACCAGCCTGCTAAAACAGATAAGTGTCTGACCCCCTGCAGGTGAGAGCCTGTGCTCTCTGAGGCCAGAAACCATGCCTGCTCCAGAGGAAGGTGTTTACACCACTTCCAGCAGGATGCCTAGTGATTTAGCATCTCAGGGCCATGGGCTTCAAAGTCCCTGTAGCCTTTGATATGTAACACCTGCTTCCCCCAGACTTGGGAGATGACCACCTTTTAAATTTCGTGTTTAGGGGGCTCCCTGAATCCAGGTCTTCGGATTCCACTGACTACAAAGAAGAGGAGGGCACTGAAGAGCCGATCCATGCAAGAACTGAAGACTTCTGTGGACTTTGGTGCCAAACCCTGCCTGCTGCACAGGAACTCTACATTGGAGTAGACTCTACTTGTCCTGCAGCTGTGCATCCTCAACAAGCCCCGGAGGGTTGCCAGCACTTCGCCAAACAGCCAGCCTTGTCATTTGAGTAGAGGAGCTGCTCCCCTGCAGTCACAGACCACAATGTCCAGTTTAAGGAAGCTGTTGTCCACTAGGTCCACCGAGCAGTAGCCATCCAGGAGAATGTCATCACACTCAGGGAGGTCTGATCTGTCCTTCTGCCAAGCTTGAAGACGCCAGGACCTGCAGAAGCCCTCCTGCACCAATACCCAGGTTAACAGACCCTTGCCACGACCAAAGCTTGTTGAGAGTCCAGCCTGGACTCCAACAACATCACCGACGACCAACCAGTGTGAGACGTCAGCACTGCTGAGGTCAGCACTGAGAGTGGCCAAGTTGTCCTGTTTTTGTCCCCCTTACTGGTCCTGACTGACAACAGTGAGTGCCTTGACATACGAGAGCCAGCCAACTACAAACCCTCTGCACCCGTGCCTCCCGGCCCTAAGGAAATTGACTGCTTCCCCGGGGTCCCAGGACCCTCACGACCCAAAGCCCCACGTTGGGAGTTTCTAGCAGTAAATGTTTTTTCACCCATAGGAAAGCATTACGCTTGGTTAACATTGCTAAAACTGTTAAAAAATAATATTATATATATATATATATATATATATATATATGTATATATATATATATATATATATATATATACATGTATATATATATAAAAACTGTTTTCTAAATTGTTGTGGATCTCCTTTTTGAGTGTGTGCATCATTTATTGACTCTGCGTGTGCGCGCAACAAATGTCCAACACTCCTCTCTCAAAACCTAAGGCTGCTTGACCACACTACCCTATATAGAGCACCGTGGGATTTCTAGAGCAAGCCCATGTCCACTCATAAGGGATACCTTGTCTCTTTTACACAGCATACCTCTTTTTGGTATACTATATAAAGAGCAATCTTCCTACACTTGACAATAAACGATTGCCCAGAGTGAGGCCACATCACCTTTCACCACCACTGGTGGAGGAGCATCACATCTTACCAATGGGTGCTCCAAATTGTGGATCATGGTAACTTACACACTTACACACACACACTTACACACACTCACTCACTCACTCACTCACTCACTCCCTCCCTCCCTCCCGGACTGGCAGTTACTCCTGTTATTTCCTGATGCAGAAGGAGGGATGTCTTTGTCCCATTCTTTAGCTTCACCCTATGAACCTTTTCCTTTGGAAGGAAAAGTGCATGGTGCACAAATTCTGCCTGGCCTAGACACGGGAGACTGGGGGGTGGTGCTGGATATGCAGTATGCTTATTTTCACATCCCCTCCAGAAATCCTACAGACGTTGCCTATGATTGATTGCAGGTAGTGAATGAGCTCTCCCCTTTGACCCTAGCAATTCACAGGGGGTGTTCACGAAGGTAATGCTGAGGGTTCCAGCCCATCTTTGGAGGTTGGGAATGCGGGTCTTCCCCTACCACAGTGACTGGCTACTGAAGGCGAGGTCGCTTCAGACAGACAGAAAAATTCAACAACGTCAACTGGCCGGCTGTCATCTGTAGGTGTTTTATATTAGTGTGTTGAAGTCACACAGGACTCCTTCACAACAGTTCCCCATTTATCAGAGCCATCCTGGATATGGCGCTCTTAGAGCCTTTCTTCTGCCTCCACTCTGACCAAGGCTTGCCACCACTCACAGATAATGATGGTGGGGATGGGGTGATTTAAACCCCTCATCACGATGACAGTAGTTTTCTCATGGACTTGATACTTCCCTTGATACAGGGCTGAATTTGCATCTTGGGTCCCCAACAGAAGAGATTGCTTCCTTTCTTGGACCTACAACTGCCTTCGTCTGAGGTCAACACAAATGTCTTTAATGAGGGTTTCTACCTAGGCCAGCCTTATTTGATCCCTTTCTTCTATTCAAAGCCCTGTCTTATATTCAATGAAGCCCTTACTGACCCTTAATGGCCACTTGATTCAAACCATGTTTGTGTTCCCCAGTGATTAGACAAGTGGGCAGAAGCCATTGACCTGCTCCTGGTAAACCTGATTTCCTTACACAGCCTACTACTCCAGAGAGTCTGGTGGTCCAGACTTCCATTAGCATGGAGAACCCTAATTCACTCCTTACACCCCACTCAAACAGCCCCCCCACCCCCAGAGAAGGAGTCAAAGAGGTGTTCAGAAAACAAATGTTATACTCAGCTCGTCTAGCACTGATGTCAGTCAGTGGTGTTTGTTTATTGGGCCAATATATGTATGCCATCTGGGACATGGCCAGCTTAAACTTCGCGATGATCCCTTAAGAACTTATGGCCTCCTTTGGCTTAAAACATTCAAGATGGTTAGGATGCCGCCAAATGTGTGATTTGTGCTGGCCTTGATACTACTGATTGTTTAGGTTAGTCGGTTAGCACCAGTTTGGTGCTCCATCGTCCTGCATGGATGAGCTCCACAGGTTTGCCATGAGGCATGCAGGCATTCCTTATGAATATATTGTTCGATGGTTCATTTCTATTCAGTTAAGAGGCTGATTCTGCCTTAGAACCGTTTAAGGAGACATAGACTGCTAGCATGCTGTGTGGGTCTCTTGAGTCCTGAAAGACCGTTTCTTCAACAGTTCTTGAAATTCAGAGGATACTCTGGGGGGTTGTTGTAAAGGCAGCGTCAGTCTCCCCAGCCCACTCTAGATCACTCCATTTGTTTTGTGGTCAAGGATGTGAATCTGGCAGTCAGTGCACAGTTCATCCATGGCATCAGTGTTTCCAGTCGCCCTTCCGATCGTCAGCAGCCTCCAAGCCACTTTAGCTGTTTTAGCGGTCGCAAACATTCAGTGGGAGGAAGAATTCAGCATTTTCTCCCAGGGTGGTGATCCATTACATCTGACGGGTGGTGTGTTCTAGATTGTTTAGTATACCTTACTAAGTTGCTTACCTATAATAACTTTTTCTTTGGTTAACGCTCTTTCTGGTGGATATTTTAGCTAACCACAGAGTCCTCACCATCCGATTCTGTGGAGTGATCTCTTTAACCATCAAAAAAGGTCTCAAATTAGAGGTCTGCATACTGGTGCCAACGATATTTTTGCGCTGTGAGGGCGCAGAAAAAGTAAAAGTAGAAACGGACGCTAGTACGCAGGTGTGACACTTCTATATGGCTCCTCTCAGTCACTTGCTGCGCACAAAAAAAGCATATGCGGCACCGCATGGTGCCACCAAGCGACGCGCAGAAGCACTGCTATGAAAAGTTTGTCAGGTGCTTGTGGTATATTGCAAAGGTGAGGAATTTGTAGTTTGATAGTGTATCCACTAGAACGAATGTTACCAAATGTAGGTAACTTGTTTGTCTTCTAGGTTCCAATTTCACAGCCTCATTTTCAGAAAGTGAGAGAAAGAAACTGAAATACAAAAAGAATGCAAAATAATGTTTTTGTCGCAACCCTGCCTGGGTTTGGTCCAAGGGACATGCCAGTCACAGGAATAGTTGCATCACATTATTTTCTACCTGTGTTCCTTTCTTCACCACATTGTCAATTCTGGCCATGTCAATTCACTTTCCAAGGCTCAAATAAAATCTATGAAAAAAAGTGCTTAGAAAAAGGCTAATAGTTTTCTGAGGCATTATATAAATAGGCACATATGTGTTTGGTACGCATTTTCCTTAGAGGTGATTTATATCTGATCCTTATTAAAGATAAACAATAGCACTCATAGGTATTATTTTAAAAAATCAATATGATTTCAATAGGCTAAATAGCCTAGCGCCTGATGCTGAATGATAAATTCATGCACATGACCATCAAAACACTTTGAAATAACATATATATATATATATATATATATCCATCCTGTTATTATTGAATGAGGAGATACTTTACATACAAATATGCATTTATTTATGCTTTGTCACAGAGAGCTTCTGTTACAATGTGGGAATTTGGAATATTTAGAATAACAAATGACCAGTAGGTTATGTTTTCATATTTTATATTCTTTCGCCACATGTCTTTATTTCGACATCTTGTGTTTCATCTCCTTATTTGTGTATTTATACAATAAGATGGTCCTTTCTTTTTCCTTAAATAGGAAAAAAAAAAATTTCAAAGGTTGTAAATTCAATTTGAAATATTTATTATTGCTTAGGTATTGCACATTTATCTAATAAGTTTTATTTTATACCTCTTGGCAAAGAAGAACATTTTTTTGTTGTTGTTGTAAATGCCGACGAAGTCTGTTTTCGTGGTCCATTATCACGTGATTAGGAAGTGGGTGTACACTTTGCAGCATTCAAAAACATTCAGTGTGACCTTATTTCGCATGTGAACAAGGGCTCTCGAGCCCGAAACGCGTCATTTTGTTGAGAAGTAACGGTCGAATAAAACATCTTGCCTGAAGATTTATGTGGTCCGTCTTTATATATATATATATATGATGTATGCCGCATCAGTCATGTGACCCAGGACGTTAAATGAACTCACGCACGTAGGCACTTTGCTACTGCTTCCTCCCGTGACCAAGGCAGAAGCGCCGAAACATGTAGGGTGTAAGGAAGCATTTGGTGCAGTGATAATTCTGGAATAAAGAAACTGACTCCGGTGACGGGCCTCTGTTCCTTGTATTCATTTGCTGTGAATTGACAGGCTTTTCCGTACCTGTTGTGAGAGGTCGCCCTGAAGGGTCAGGGGCTCCCAGTTCGGAGTTTTTTTTATATATATATATATATATATATATATATATATATCCATATCCATATCCATATCCATCCATCCATCCATCCATCCATCCATCCATCCATCCATCCGGGAATACATAATTACAAAAGACAATACAAACAAATCGATAAGGCACATCGTGCCCCGAGTGCAGCAGAACCACAAGAGAAAAGTATACCAATGAAGTCTGCTCTCACCAAAGGTTAACACGGAGTAATGGCTGAAATTACATTATACCTCAGTGTTTGCTTACAGTGGAGCAGCCTCATGTTGTTTACTATCATTTGATTCACAGTGACAAATCCTCTGTTGTGGTAAAGGTGTAATTGTTATTATTAGCTCAGAAATGCTACTTCTAGAATGTGGGTATTTCTCTGCGCTAAACTGTTTTGTGTGCCTATTAGTCTGACTCCAGTCAACACTGAAGGCTGTGGGAGCACATCTGTGCATTCCCCAGCGACATCCATAAACATTGGGCATGCAACTGGAATTACAGACCTCTGCCATTTGAAGGCCTGGCTGGATAGACTGGGGGGGGAGGTGTTTACACTTGGCCTTTGGAAACCAGATCATGCCCTCACTAAAGATTAAGATCTGTATTCCAAGGCCTCATGGTAGACAGGACTGATATTTAGAGGAGACGTGTTGTTCGGAGGGAACCCTTTGTACCACCCCCTACTTCAAAGGGACCACTACAGTAAAACTACTGGTGCCATACGTCAGCAGGACAGAGATACACTTGTGGGGTTATGGAACCAGACATCCTGGACTGCGTGTGTACACGGTCAGAGAAATCTGTTGCGCACAAGGAGCACCCTGCCTGAATATTGGCTGGCCTGACTACCTGCTGCTGGCTGGTGCTCTCTAAGGGCTTCTTGGCTTGCCCCCTGTTCTCCTGTATCAGTCTCAGGGACATCAAAGACCTCCCGTCAGGGACCTACACAGCCTACGTGTTTCACCTGAAGAGCGGTGCCCTTTCAAGCGCGTACTTAGTCTGCCGGATCCTGACTGCAGCGGGGTGTGAGCATGGAACTAAGCATTGTGCCTGGAGACCGGATTGCCGTGTGCGGAGCCCTCAAACCGTGCCCGCAACTAAGGAGTTTGGCCCCCACTTCGAGCAGTTTCAGCACGTACAAGCGTCTTATTGGTGGTGAGTGGATTCACCAGCTGCAGAACTCAGCGTGGCCCGCTACGTCGTCTGTGCCGCATCTCTCTTGTGCGACACACTCGCTGCGTGCAGTGTTCGATTGACAGGTTGCGACCCTCTTAGGGAGGGTGCATCCATAGTTGTGCCCCATTCTATCTCATGGGGTACTATTGAACTTGAGACTGTGTGTTGGATCGGATTGTCTGGTGCAACTCGTATCAACACGTACCAGACGTTGGGCCTCATTCCAGGGAAGTACAGTGAATCCGACTGTGAGTTGATTGAAACCAGATTGTCTGATTCGACTCGTATCATCACACACCAGACGTTGTGCTTCATTCCAGAGAGGTACGGCGAACCAGACCTTGGGTTGGTTGAGCCTGGATTGTCTGGTGCGACTCGGATCATTGCGCACTAGACATTGTGCCTCATTTCCAGGGAGGTTCGCAAACCCAACTTTTGGTTCATTCTGACCAGATTGTCTGGGGCAACTCATATCAATGCACCAGATATTCTGCCTCATTTCCATGGAGGATACGGAGAATATGACTTGTGGTTCATTGTGACCAGATTGTCTGATGCAACTCGGAACAACGCACACCAGACGTTGTGAATCACTTCTGGTGGGGTGCGAGGACAGGTACCCCCCCTCACCCCCGTACACCAAGTGTTTCGTATTGCCCTCAGTGCAATTAATCAAATGCCCTCTCCTCACCCGGTGCAAGGACTTTGTGTTGCCAGGTAGTATTTCCTGTATCGGGTCTGGGTGGTGAGAGTAAGAGACTGGGCTGAGGAACAATTCCGAGAGTGATCGAAAGCGGTCGAGAGACTGTGTGACCCCCACCCCATGTACTTCGCAGAACTGGGCTGGTGCTGGAAGGCGAATTGAGGGACCTTTATTGAACTAGTACAACCTGTAGCCCATTTCTGCTCTGCATAAAGTGGATGAACTTCCCAAGGGGTACCCAACCCCCTATTTGTCGACTGTTGTCTGGTTACCCT
This sequence comes from Triturus cristatus, assembly GCF_964204655.1. Taxonomy (NCBI): domain Eukaryota; kingdom Metazoa; phylum Chordata; class Amphibia; order Caudata; family Salamandridae; genus Triturus; species Triturus cristatus. Next base: position 188,784,607 of record NC_140591.1, on the reverse strand, counting down.
GATAGCACTCCAGATTTCTCCCCTGGGCTGCTGACTAAGTATGACTCCGGCCTTAAACCAGTATAGTAAGCGGTGTATTTTTTTACTCTATCTGTGGGCAAAGTAGTGGGGGGGTAACTGGGAGGTGTGGGAGGGATTGTGCCTCGGGGTCAACATTCATATTATCAACTCACGTGCTGGATATCATTTGCACTGCGTTATGGGGCTAAGTGCATGTTTGCTTCATACAGACTTGCTGATATCCTTTGCACTGGGTTACAATGCTGTGTGAGTGCTGTATGAGAGCAACCTGTTAATAGTTGCACCGCGCAGCGGTGGTGTTTTACTTGTTTGTTTCATTACTGTGAGAAAGTGCCATCTTTCTTGCATGGTATGCCCCCACTTTTTGCTGAATTGCTGATGTACTTTGACTGAGGGTGCCCTGGGCTCCTGCCAATCAGGTGCCCAGGGCCTGTGTTCCTTCCCTAAAACTGTGTTGAAGCCTAAACCCAATTGGCATCTCTGGCCACATGTCAGCCCCTGGTAAATGGTACCCTAGGTACCCAGGGCCTTGTGACCAGAGAAGGTCCCTAAGGGCTGCAGCACTTATTGTGCCACCCTTAGAGGCCCTGTACCCGGACACACACACACACACACACTGCCTTTGCAGGCTCAGTGTCTTGGTGCAGAACTAAACAGAGTCGACATGGCACACACATGGCACACATCCTTGTGTGCCATGCCCACAACACACACTGCCCTGGCATACCTCAGTCACCCCTCTAGCTGGGTGCCCTATGCCTATGCCAGTGATGTGGGTACAGGTGCATGAGCCCTGTGCCTCTACAGTACCCAGGTCCATTCCTGGGCACTGTAAGTGCAGTGCTGCCATTAAGAGTATATGGTGCTGGGAGGTCGTCAACACGATCTCCACAGCACCATGATGGCTACACTGAAGACTGAGAAGTTTGGTATCCAACTTCTCCGCACATTAAACCCGCACTGATGCCAGTGTGGGATTTAATAGGCAATGCACGACAGAGGGCAACCTAGAGTTGCCCCCTGAACCTAACCTACAATCCACGTCCTGTCTGAGGGGCTGCCTAGGCTGCCACACAGCAGACATGTTGCTGGACCCCTGGGTAGAGAGCCATCCGCTCTCCTGGGCCTGCAACAATGCACATCCTGGGCGAGGTGCTAGGTCTCCTCCCCCAGGATGGGCAGGGGAAGCTTCAAAGGCATGCCGCCTTTGTGAGCTTTTCCAGACCACTTGCTGTACTCAGCAACTGGCCGCTACCGGTTCTGACCCCAACCCTGGCGGAAAGACTGGCGGGAAACCCCAAGTAAGGAAAGGGGGTGTGCCAGCCTCTGCCAACCCCACCCCTCAGGTGGGGGAGGCGAGGTGAAGCACATCTCCGGGCTCTCGCCATCTTGAAGATGGGGGAGCCCTGCCCAATCAGGACTAGGCTACTGCCCCCCTCCCACAGGAGAGTGGCAGGATAGGGGGTGTACCCACCCCAGGGAAGGGACCCATTGGTCCCTACCCTTTACCTACCTGTAACGCCCCTAAATTTAGTATTTAGGGGCACCCTGAACCTTCTTTCCTCAGATCCAGATTCCGAAACAAGCAAGAAGATCAAGAAACAAGAAGACCTGCCGTGCAGCTGCTAACAAGAGGAAGACACCAACTGATTTGGCCCCAGCTCTACAGGCCTGTCGACCCTCGAACCTGCTCCTGCTAAACCCCGGCATCTCCAGTGGTCAGCAACCTCAAAAACCCCGGAGGACCTGACTGCCTTGTGACTCTAAACAACTTTGACTCCCACGAGCAGTGGTACTGCTCAAAGCAAGTAACAAGGCCCTGGCACCAGCCAGGAACCATGCCTCCTGCACACTCTGCACCCGCCAAGCCTGGCCTGTGCCGGAGTGGACAAAGACCACGAGGACGTCCCCCCGGTGACTGTGACCCCGAATCCGGCACCCAAGGACCCTCCTCGATGCTCCTGACGACGCCTGCAGCCTCAACACCAGAGACACCCCCCAACCGTGACCAGCTAAGGGTAATATTTCCCAACACAAAAAGACACCCCTGCACCCGGCACCCTGCAGCCCCCTGTGCCCAGCTCCTGGGTGCCAACCTAATCCACAGCTTCCCAACTTACCTCTCGGAGTGGTGGTCGCACCTGAAGAATCTTCGTCCCCAAGCTTGCAGCCTTTGTTCGTCACTGAGCTTCTCCATTGAAATCCATTGAGCGCCTGACGGCTCAAAAGCACCCTGCACCCAGCTGCCCGAGTGCCCCTGGCAGTGCAGCCTCTATCCTAATCTACTTCCCCACTTGCCCTTAGTAAATGACCAGGAGCCCAGCTCCAACAGCAGCGTGGCCTGCTTGCCAGCAGCCACCAACCAAAGGCCCCCTGCCTCCCATAGGATAACATTGGGCCTAACTCACTATGCACCCGGCTGCCCCTGTGCTGCTGAGGGTGTAACAACTGTACCTAACTAACCTTGGGAGACCCCCGAGTCTATGCCCAGAACCTTAACTCTGCCAGTCGAGTACTTGCCCAAAAGCCGATAACTCACTTTTCTTCCATAGGGTAACGGTGACTGGTTTCACTTGGAAATTCTTCTAAGTGTCGATTTTTGAAACTTACAAATATTCCTTAAAAATCGCCTGTATAACAAAAACTCTTTCTTCCAACTGTTTACAGGAGATGCACCAGTGCTGGATCTAGGATCCAACACTGAATTAGAAAAAGTAACGATAACCCTACTTACCTGCTATGTAAATTTCCTCCCTTAGGATAACATTGGTGATTCTATGTGAAAAAGTTTCTAAGTGTCAACTTTTAAAATACAATAATATTCCTTAACCCCTTCGATGCGTGTGACGGAGGGGTTCCGTCATGCGCATCGGTCGCGCTGTGCGGATGACGGAACCTCTCCGTCACGGCCCCGCCCACGCACGAACCCTTCAGCACAGCGCGGTAATCCGCGCCGCGCTGAAGGGGTTAAAAATCATTCCTGTAACCAAAACGTATTTACTTACCTGTTTCCAGGAACTGTCCCAGGACTGAATCTAGGATCCAGTCCTGAGGTTAGAAAAGTAATCCTAAAAGTAATCAATAGCATTTACTTAGAAATTCTCATTGAGCTCAATGTAAAATTGTGTTGCCCATTGCAACAACTGTAACTATTCCATTCAAAATTCTATTGCCTATTGAAAAGTATTTAACTAAAGTATCTCATTCTGAGAAAGTACATTTTGATAACTATTGTTGGTTCTAAAATAAAACAACTATATCTTTTGATACAAAACCATTGGCCTAGAGTTCAGTTCTTGAGTGTGTGAGACCATTTGCTGACTGAGTGTGTACAACAAATGCTTTACACTGTCCTCTGATACTGCCTTACTGCTCGACCAAGCTACCTCTTTAGAGAGTAAGGTTATATCTAACTTTAGCCTCTGCCAAACCTCTGGGGACTGTGGACTCTGTGCACACTGTACCTATTTGGGAACAGTATATATAGAGCCACTTTCTTACAATTACCTAATGAATCCTCTATTTTGACATTGGTTTCACCCCTGCGGCCTTGGCCCACGGTGCTGCTGAAAAGTGTTATAAATTCATGTGTGTACCTAGTCCTGCTATTGTGACCCGGGGTGCACCCTAGAAATGTGTGGATTTGTATTGGTATTTGCCAGGGTGTGGGCCCTGTTCTGACAACATATTGCGCCGCATAAGGGTGCTGGTGTAAAATAGGATTTTTCCCAAGTGTGCATATTACTGCTGTCATTTTAACCCTCTTGGGCCTAGTACTGCTAGTATTATTTTGAAGTGTGATTTATGCCCAGAAATACATGATGTCCATGTTGTGTTAATCAATGTACGTGTTGAATACAATCTTTATTTACATACACCACGTATTAAGTCTCTTTTGTGACCAACAGAGGATTTGTGTGAGAGTGCTGTGGCAATGCTTTACACATTGCCTTTGTGATAAGCAGGACTGCTCAGTGCCAAGCTACCCAAGGGTGAGCGCAGGTTATTCCGTGAGTGTAATCACCTAACCCTGGCAGGAGTGATAGGTTGTTCCAGGCTGGGTCACCACTTCAACCAACCAGAAAGTGCCAGTTCCAACCATATCATAAATACCTTTTTTATTTTTTTGGAAGTTTTTTGATTGTTGTGTGCATGAATTTATCCTTCAGCATCAGTTGCATTAAGTATATTTAGCCTATTGAAATATTGATTCTGTTGAATAATACCTATAAGTGCTATTGTTTTTCTTCAATAGTTATACCCTGGCCTCATGGGTTTATGGGTTGCACTTGTTGCTTTGTAAAGCTATATCTGACCCTAGCCAGGTAAAGCAATGGATTTACCATGTTCTGCAAAAATTGGATGTTCCACAGTTCAGGATTGAAGTACATTAGCTAATCAGTGTACCATCTTATTATCATGGATCAGTTGCGGAGGCAAGATCTTTGAACTGGTTTGATCACAGGTGTTTGGCAAGATTCAGATTGCCAGAGAACCTGGCACCAGTGAGAGGTTTAAAAGTAGCATACTTTCTATTCCAATGACAATGCCACAGGTTTCAGAAACTGGGGAAGACGTGGTTCTGCAGACAATGCCCTGATGTGGATTGTGTACAGAAATCAAGTAAACATCCAGAGAACCATTCTACAGTTTACTGTGCTGGCACTTAAAGCCTGAAATGAAAAATTCCTGGCAAAATTATAGGCAGGTCCCTTTTTCACTTCCTCTCCTCGCTGCACACCACCACCTTGTCAGACTAAATTAATCTGACAAGGCTATACTTTAATGTATATATCGAGCCGCTTACATTGCCAAATAGCGCTTTATCTGTTTATATGGCTTAAAGTTGAACTGATGCTAAGTGTTGAAATTTATGTTGAGATTTCTTCATTTCTTGAATTATTTACCCAAGAATAGAGAAGTCTATATAATGGTTGCAAACATTCATCATTTTTTAAAATATAATAATACTAACCTTACGTTCCACTGATGTCATTTGTAGTCTGGTGTAAGATAGTTTACTGTATTGTATCTTACAACAAAGCAGGAGTGCACAACATACTTGTGTATAAGAACACCTATAAAGATTCAGAGTATGTAGAGAAGGTCTACCTTCTCTGTTACTCAGCGCTTTAGTTTAAAAGCTCTTTCGGCTACCTTCAATTGAGCACTACCATTGAAATGACTGCATGTGGATGGCCACCAAAATATCAGGCTCATGTTTAAATATATTTTTTGTGTCTATCTTCTTTTTTTAACAGGATCACCTTGAAAACTTCTTCTTAGACTGGCTTAATCCCACGCCAAACATTGATCTACCAGCATGCCCATCACCACCTGGAAGAGATAGCATTTCAGTACCCCTCCAAACTGGAACCTCTCCAGCTCTAACCTCTTTCATTTCAAGATGTGGAAAAACCTCAAATCAGCATGGTGCTCCTGAGTTAATAGCATTAAGTAATTCTACACCAGACACTTTCAGGTTTGTACATATTGATGTTTATTTTAACTCATTCTAATCAAATGTGAAATGTTTAATCGGATTACAAGTTAAATACAAATATCAGCACCCAAAACAATGTAGCATAGAATCTGTAGTGTCCTGTTACTTGCAGCCCTAAAGAACAAATTACTTACCTTGGGTAATGTCCTTTCTGGTGGGATTCTTCATCTAACTGCAGAGTCCTCACCTTTAGAATATCTCCAGGAGCCAGACTGGATTTGTAGAATTGTTCCACAAAAGCTCCCCCTCATCAGTAGTTGGTGTCGTATGGCTTCGCAGTGACTTCATGCTATCCCAGAAGTGACAGCAGAGTCGCATATAAGCGCCAATACTGAGTGTGGTGTCAGTTTCATGTTTCTTTCGCCTTCCATGGCCTCAGATGCAGACAGATACATTTTATAGTATAATAACTTAGCCATTAAAAAATGTCCATATTTTAAAGAGCAATAAATGACACTTTATCACAATAACATAATATAATTTGATAGGTTCATTACTGTCCCACTTTAAAATAGCTTTCATTGTAAAGCTGGCAGTTAGAATTATTTCCTTGTCATGAATAGAGGGCTAACCTCAAACTAGTGCTAGCTCGTTATTTAATCCAGTTACTTAATTGCTGCTTTCATATATTTTAAAAATCGTGCTCACACTTGGCTGGATTCGGGCAGGAATGTACTGTTTCCATGCAAGATCGAATGTTAAAAAGACAAAACAGTATGTGCAGTCAACATTTTCTGAAATATTGAAGCCTCTTGCAAGTGGATAGAATATGGATCGATGTTTTTGGGCTGCGCTGCTTAGCCTGCAAAATTGGTCAGTGGTGCCACTCAATCTCTCATACCAGTAGGCTTTCAAAGGAATAAGACCAAATCATAGCCTAATTAGTTTCCGTTTCTTATGTGGTGCCAGTGATCTCTTAAGATAACTTGGCACATACAGGGGCTCATATAGTTTTACTGTCAAGTTACCATGTTAGTTCATATTCTGGTTCTCAGTATCTAAGCCTGCAGATATCTTTTGCTTGCTTAACAGTCCCTTTGCTAGTTGCGTTTGTGGAAGGTTCACACTCCATATTTCATGCTCTTCTAGATTTTACAAAGAACTGCTAGAATAATATGTTCGAGGCATATGAGCTGCAGATCACACACTGTGCATAGATCGCCATCTGGTGGTGGGCCCGGATGTGTGCACTTTGTTGTTGTCTTGGAAAGTCTTTGGAAGTCACAAGATGGGTGGCTCCTCTTTTGGACAATAGTGCGCATGGGCATCAACTCCATTGTCAGATTGTTTTTTTTCCGCCATCGGGCTCGGATGTGTTCATCGCACTCCAGTTCGGTGTCGTTACCGATCATCTTTTCGACGCAAAATCCTTCACCCTTACCTAGGTATTGTTTTGTTCACGTTCCCATTTGAGGCGCATCTCTCCAAACTTCGAATCTTCGATTCCGGTAGTCGACGCAGGCCTTCGGGCCTACCTGCGCTATCAGGCCTTCGGCTCATGGAAAGGACTCCCTTCAAAAAGTGTCCTAAATGTGGATCCAAGCTTCCACATGCTGATCTTCATCAGATGTGTAACCTCTGCCTTTCACCCGAGCACGAGGCCAAAGACTGTCCAGCTTGTGCCTCTTTCCGCTCCAAAAAGACGATTCGGGATCGTCGAGCTCGAAGAATCATGGCTTGATCATCGACATCTATTCCCAACGACATCTTCCAGGAAGGCATCAATGTACCGGAGCAGTAGCAGATCCAAAACACCATCGGTACCGAAGCCCATACCGGAATCGAAGAAAACTCCTGATTCCAGGCCTAAAGAGCACAAAACGACTCAAACCTCTGACACACAAACAATCGGACCCGAAGAAATCGGCACCAAAGGTACACACATCAGAGGAGGAGCTTTTTCGACCGGATTCAACTCAAAAGACACTTCAAAAAGACCCTAAAACAGGTCAACTGATACTTAGCCCTTCAAAGAAACGGAAAATGGACAAACCTGTACCAGCTCCACTTCCTTTGAAAAAGAGAGACATTGCAACTTCTCCTTTAAGGATTCCTTCTCCACCTCCCCACCACTCTCCTATCCCATATTCACCCTCCTCTCCATCTCCTCCGGATGATGATGACACCTCTGAAGACCTAGGGGATGATCAACCTTTAGGGGAACCCAGTCCTCCTGGTACCCCAAAAGACCCATGGGAGGATTATGACACCCCAGATGTCCCAGACACACCTCAGGACGACATCTACCCATCTAGGCCATCCCCTCCTGAGGACACTATAGGGTTCACTCAGCTTATACACAGGGCAGCAGAATATCACGGGGTGAACTTACACAGAGACCCTGTAGAAGAAGATTTCCTCATGGACACTTTCACACCATCCCAAAGGTCCACTGCCATTTTCCCAATGTTAAAAGAGGTCATCAAACACGCTCCAGAAGTGTTTAAGGACTCTGTAAGGGCCAGAGTCATTAACCCCAGGGTAGAAAAAAAGTACAAAGCTGCTCCAGCTGACCCTGTTTATATTAAAGGACAAGTACCCATAGATTCCTTAGTGGTCTCCAACGCCAGGAAAAGGGCTAATTCACAAACCACAGGAGATGCCCCACCTCCTGATAAAGAATCAAAACTGCTGGAAGCGTCTGGTAAAAGAACGGCGTCCCAAGCAGCTAACATATGGAGGATTGCCAACACACCGACTTTGCTCGCACAATATGACAGGGCACACTACGATGAGCTAGAGACACTACTACAACACATTCCAGACCAATACAAAACACGAGCTAATGATCTCATCTAGGAGGGCAAGCTCATAACTAACACCTCCATTCGGTGTGCTCTGGATGCTGCAGATACAGCATCCCGGGCTATTAATACCAGTGTCCTTTTACGCGGACATGCCTGGCTACGCATTTCTGGCTTTAAGCCTGAGGTTCAAACCACAATCTTAAATCAACCTTTTGACCAGGAGCACTTATTTGGGCCCACTGTAGATTCATCTTTAGAAAAGATGAAAAAGGATACCGACACTGCCAAATCAATGGGAGCTTTGCAATCAAAAGCTCCCAGACGTTCCTTTCGTCGCTCCTCTTATAGGGGCGCCTCTAGAGGTTTTTCCACTGATAACCCCTCCACTTCCTACAAAGTCCCACCCAGACCTCCTCTAACGGAGGCTATTACAGAGGAGGCTACAGGGGCAATAACATCCAGGGTAGAGGTAAAACTATCAATACTCGTACCGCCTCCACCCCTAAACAATGACTTTACTCCACTCCCCCGGACCACTCTACTCCAGTCGGGGGAAGATTGCTACAGTTCCTACCTGTCTGGAACAACATCACCACAGACAGGTGGGTGAGACAAATCATCCAATCAGGTTACTGCCTGGAACTCTCTTCCACTCCCCCAAACATACCACCCAAACAGCTTCCAATGTCAGCAGACCACTTAACCCTGCTTAAACAAGAGGTACTTTCCCTCTTACAAAAACATGCCATAGAACCAGTTCCCCTTCATCACCTCATTCCAAAGAAGGACGGAACTCTGAGGCCCATCTTGGACCTCCGGCCATTCAACCTCTACATAAAGTCAGACCATTTCCACATGGTCACTCTTCAACAGGTCCTCCTGCTACTCAAACAAGGCGACTTCCTTGCCACATTAGATCTCAAGGACGCCTACTTCCACATTCCCATTCACCCTGCTCCCCGGTCAATATCTTCAGTTTGTGGTGGACGGACAGCATTACCAGTTCAAGGTTCTCCCATTCGGAGTCACCACAGCACCCAGAGTCTTCACAAAATGTCTGGCAGTAGTGGCAGCCCACCTAAGAAGACAACAATTTCACGTCTTCTCATATTTGGACGACTGGCTCATAAAAGCCAAGTCACATACCCAGTGTGTAAATCACACACACGCCATAATCTAACTACTTCACGATTTAAGGTTTACCATAAACCTCGCAAAGTCGCACCTCCAACAATATCTGGGTGCCTCAATAAGCACCTCAAAGAGCCTTGCTTATCCCAGTCCACCCAGGATAGCAAGCATGCAAGCCCTTATAACAAGATTCCAGCTGCAACACTCACTCCCAGCTCGAGTGTTCATGCAACTCATAGGGATGATGGCCTCTTGAATATTCATAGTACCTCATGCAAGACTCCAGATGGGCCCCTTACAAGAATGTCTGGCACGTCAGTGGACCCAAGTTCAAGGTCAGCTAACAGATCTGGTGTTGGTGGACGGCCGCACACATCGCTCTCTGCAGTGGTGGAACACCCAAAACTTTTCCAAAGGGTGACCGTTCATAGAGCCGGTTCCACAGATTGTGCTAACAGCAGACGCATCGCTCACCGGCTGGGGAGCTCATTTACTTCATCACACCATTCAGGGCACATGGACACCTCAGCAAAGGCTACTCCACATCAATCATTTGGAGTTACTAGTAATCTTTCTGGCAATAAAATCATTCCAGAAACAGATATCCGGCAAAGCTGTCTTAGTCCTCACGGACAATATGACAGCAATGTACTATTTACAAAAACAAGGGGGGGGACACTCGCTCCAGCTCTCTCAACTAGCACAGAGCATATGGAGATGGGCCACTCCTCAAAACATATTCCTGTTAGCCCAACATCTCCCAGGAATTCAAAATCACATGGCAGATCTGTTAAGTCGGAAGACACAACAGATTCACGAGTGGAAACTTCACCCACAAGTTCTCCAACCGTTATTCCAAATGTGAGGGCAGCCAGAGATAGATCTCTTTGCCACACATTACAACCCAAAATGCCCAAGCTTTGCCGCCAGATCTCCACACCCATTGTCCAAAGGCAATGCGATATGGATGAACTGGTCAGGCAGATTTGCGTACGCTTTTCCACCTCTCCCACTCATTCCATTAGTGGTGCGCAAGCTGCAACAACAGTCGCTAACACTGATCCTAGTTGCTCCAACATGGGCCAGGCAACCCTGGTACACAACATTGCTGGAACTATCAGTAGTCCCGCACCAAAAACTACGCCTCTCCCCACAGCTCTTAACACAGAACCATGGAGAGATCAGACACCCAGATCCAGCACAGCTCAACCTGGAGATCTGGCTCCTGAAGACCTAGAGTTTGATTATCTCAATCTTCCACCTGATTGCATAAACGTCATCAAAGAGGCTAGGCGCACCACCACTAGGGCCTGCTATGCAGCCAAGTGGAAAAGATTTGTTATATACTGTAACAATAACAACATCAATCCTCTAGATGTCCCCACTCAGCACATCATATGTTACTTACTGCATCTTCAAAGATGTAATCTAGCATACACATCAATTAGATTACATCTCGCTGCCATTGCAGCTTACCTACAAAATAGACAACATCTGTCACTGTTCTGGGTGCCTGCCATTAAAGCATTCATGGAAGGCCTCAAAAGAATAATTCCTCCCAGGGTACCTTCCTCCCCAGTGTGGAATTTAAACATCGTCCTCACAAGATTAATGGGTCCTCCATTCGAACCCCTACATAAATGCGAGCTACAATTTCATACATGGAAAGCCGCTTTCCTTGTGGCCATTACATCTCTCAGAAGAGTCAGTGAACTACAGGCACTAACTATTCAAGAACCATTTTTACAACTCCATCATAACAAAGTGGTTCTCAGGACAAATGCCAAATTCCTTCCTAAAGTTATTTCTCCCTTCCATCTCAATCAATCTGTTGAGTTGCCAGTGCTCTTCTCGCAACCTCAAACAGTAGCAGAAAGAGCTCTTCATACCCTAGACGTAAAAAGAGCACTCCTTTACTATATTGACAGAACAAAACCTTTTCGCAAAACAAAACAACTTTTTGTATCCTTCTCACCACCACATAAAGGCAAACCCATATCAAAATCTGGCATTGCAAGTTGGATTGTCAAATGTATACAAATTTGGTATCACAAAGCAAAACGTGCACTGTCTATTTCCCCCAAAGCCCACTATACCCGAAAGATAGGGGCTTCAATGGCATTTTTAGGGAACATTCCCTTAGATGACATCTGCAAAGCAGCTACATGGTCTACACCACACACATTCACAAAACACTATTGTGGAGATGTGCAGGCAAAATAACAATCTAGCGTGGGCCAAGCTGTACTCAAAACACTATTTCAAACTACTGCAACAGATATTGGTGGTCGCCGCTAAGGAGGAGTACTGCTATACAATCTATGCACAGTGTGTGATTTGCAGCTCATATGCCTCGAACAGAAAATGCTACTTTCCAGTATGCATCTGTTCTTGGCATGTTGAGCTGCAGATCCACACACGCCCACCCACCTCCCCGGCTACCTTTATCTGTTCCAGCATTATCTTATTTAGATACTACATACATGGACATCTTTTTCTGTTTCTCACAAAATTCCATCATTTCCCTTATTGGCGAAAAAACTATCTGACAATGGAGTCGATGCCCATGCGCACTGTTGTCCAAAGGAGGAGCCACCTATCTCGTGACTTCCAAAGACTTTTCAAGACAACAACAAAGTGCAAACATCCGGTCCCAACACCAGATGGCGATCTATGCACAGTGTGTGGATCTGCAGCTCTACATGCCAAGAACAGATGCATACTGGTAAGTAGCATTTTCCTTCCATTACAACGTCTTTTTCATTATTTCCTGCCACAAAAAATATTTCAATGAGCCTGAGTCAGCCACCTTCAATTCTGCACAGTACAGAAGAAATCTTTCATTCAGTATTAGTTTGTCATGTGAGATTACATTCTAGTCAAATTTGTGATGGTGTTATGTGGTTAGGGAGGCAGAAGATGACGATAACAATTACACTGAGGTTTATCCAACCAAGTATCAAAAGTGTTTGGAAATGCATTTATCCCACCCACTAGAATTGGCATTAGTTTGCTTCCAATTACAGTAATGAGGGCGGTTATATCTGGGATTGTCATGTCCTTTAGTTATCTTTGGAATGCAAAATAAAATTTAAGACTTCGACCAAGCACTTTAAGGATTTTACATGGGCCTGGGATCGACCTATTTTATCAATCTATACTCCTAGGAATGTATATGTTGGTGCCTCTCTCCACTCCCTAATTTTTTCAAATATCAGTAGCCCCTGTGTGCAATTTTCAGGACTCACCTACCCAAAGCAGAAGAAATATATCCTGCCTCCTACTGGCCAGGCATGAGCCTAAGAGGCTTGGGGGCCACTGCAGCAGCAGAGGAAGAGTTTGAAGATTGCGGACACTGCTGATGTGAGCGGTTACTACTGGTGCCGCCTTCTGGACTCAACAGGACTGGGTTGAATGTTGCAGAACATGTTGCAAATTAGCCCCTGGAATAACCTCTTAACTTTCTTTATTAATGGGTTAATTGTTTAGTTTGTCAATAGCCCCAGAGATCATGCTGTAGTGTGAATGTCTTTGGAGAAAAAGCTGCTTTGGTGCTGGAAAGATTCAAAGAGCCTAGAGCCATGTCCATTAGGAATGTCTGCATGTCTCCAGAAGACCTGGGTGATCTCATATACATGTGCCTTCTGTGCACAATGCTATTGCCAAATAATTGCTGCTGCAGTCTGTAGTGTCTTAGACAGCTTGGGACATGCACTTTGTTGCATCCTGACCTTCATGTATCGGTTGGGACCTAATGTTCTCGGGGTGATGGGCAAAATGTCTCTGGCCATATCTTGTAATACATGGGTCTTCCTACCCAAAGGACCAACTGCATTTATCAACCTAAAGGCTAATGTAGCTTTTTCTGAGAGCATCACGTCTCTGATTCCTTATCAAGAGGATTGTTCTGAAAGGAATTCATATGAAGCCTACTTGTAGAAGACTGAACAATCAGGATCTTTGGTGTAGGATGCTTGGTCAGGAAGTTCTTGTCACTTCGTGCTGGTCTATGTTGTCTGGCCACAGACTAGCATGGCGTTGAACATTTAGCAAGCAGGACATCAGTAAGGCACGTATTAAATGCCAATAAAGGCTCAGATGAATCTTGCCCTGGATGAAGGATGTCCGTCAATAAATGTTTTTGTCTCGGTAGTGAGCAACTGCAATTCTGATCTCTCAACAGCCTTCTGAATCACCAATGGAAATTAGGCACTTTTCACCAATAATGGCCCAAGGAGAGTCTAACTTCTTTTTAGTTGATGTGTGTAGCCCTCTGGTGTTTTGCAAGTCTAAATCCAATGCATCTTCAGTATAATGAGGAGGCACCAATCTGTCTTCTTCCTCATCAGTGCCCTGAAAGACACCGGGCTCTGTTGTACTGGGTACGAATCAGATAAAAAGACAAAAATCTTGTGGTGATATTGGCATCAAGGCAGAGGTCTGTCATTGGAATCACTGACTGTCCTTTCGTGATTGTATAGCACAACATAAATTGGTAACCAGGCAATGTTGGTTCTGGATTGGAGACTTGGATCGTATCATGGACCAGCACTGGCGTGGTCAGCATCAGTACGGATAGAACCACCAGCAGGGCTTTGATGCAGGAGTAGAAGTCTGTATCATCGCTGGTATTGGCCCAGTAACTGTACCGAGGACTCATACGGTGTCAGGCTGGATTTGCCAGCGTACGTCGAACTGGACGCCCTTGTAGCTCCATGTGGCCCAAAAGGCATGCCAGAGGGAGCTTGAATCGCACCAAAAATCTGAGACATGGTCTCCTTGAGAGCTAATATGTGCTGCAAAGTCGACGATGACCCAGGTAACTCATGGGGTGCCAGGAACAATTGCAGGATCTGTTCGGACTCTGGATACATGGGGTAGTGGGGGTGGGGATTTTTATAATGATTCTTTCTCGATAGACTTCGAGTGGCAGGAAAATGTTGAGCCCCGCTTGGACTGGTAACACTTGTGCTTTGACTTCAAATTCAGCCCCATGACCGGATCTGCAACCCAGAAAGGGGAGCTTGAGCTATGCTTTGTCTGCAACCTTCCTGTGCTCAGCAAAGTAGAGTTCAGCTTCCCAGTCTCAAAGCACCTTGTGATCAATGAGGATAAACATGTTGCATGACTTAGAGTCATGGACTGAGACCAAGTGACACAGGTGGTCCCGTGACATACATCTGCTTTCTATAGTGTTAACATGTCTTCAATCCTGTTGTTTTAAGGGATGAAATCATTCCCTACAATACTGTAAAGTTTTTGAAGTCATCAGAAGACTGATAAAGTTGGGAGCAGAAAGAACGGAAAGCAGTGGGGGTAAGGTGCTTGTATGTAGCTCCGCTCTTTCACTTCCAGGATGGCAGGGAGTCCGTTACTGCTATGTGGGAGCATTGCTGGAAGAATTCCCTGAATCCAGTCTGGCATCTGGGGATTTTCTAAAGGTGAGGAATCTGCAGTTAGAAGTATCCATCAGAAAAATAAAGTTCAGTCCGCACTTACAAAGTAGTGGGTACAATTAGTCTAGGCGGTCAACTGTATCATAACAGCATGCTCTGTCTAACATATAAAGCAAGCAGTGCTCAGTTATTTCAAGTACTTCTGCTCTCTCGTTTCATCACTCAATTTTGAAGCCTTTGATGGCTATAAGAAATGGGTTGTAGGTTGTCAGGGGTGTAGGCTTGTTCAAGCAGCAACCACAATCCTTGTCAAGGTAAGTCACAAGCAAACCCCAAATTAAACTGTGCTTGCCCCCTTGGTAGCTTGGCACAGAGCAGTCAAGCTTAACTTAAAGGCAGTGTGTAAAGTATTTGTGCAACACTTCAAACCTTAAAACAGTGAAAACAAACCACAAAGGAGCCCACATCAGAGTTAGAACAATAGATTATTTTTTAATAAATAAAACAAGACCAAAACGAAAAAAGTCCAATTAGCAGAACTGGAGATATTTAATTTTTAAATGTATAGTGAAAATGACAGCAAAAAGCACAAAGCGATATTGGGGAATATCTAGTCACGCCAGACCGAAACAAATTCACAAGTTTAGGCCAACCACAATGGAGCGCGAGCCTTTTATCACTAAATTCCTGATTAAGATATTGCAGTTGGCACAAAACCCGGCAGCCAGGTGGGGTACCAGCAACCTAGGAGATGCCACATTACCCCCCTGATGAGGAAACTACATTGGTTGCTGGTGAAACAGCACTTGGCTTTTAAGACTGGATTATCATTTTTAAATCCCTCCTTGGTAGCAGTCTAGAGCAGGGTTCTCCAAAGTCAGTCCTGGAGGGCCTGATCCATGCCAGATTTTTAGTATTTCCTCATTTAGATAAATGTAGTTATCTTAAAAATCTGGCGTGGATCCGGCCCTCCAGGACCAACTTTGGAGAACCCTGGTCTAGAGGTTCTAGATTTTCTTTATTGGCCCCTCGATTCTGGATTTCTCTTCCACCTAGCATCAAAATGACAGCAGTTTATCTAAATTCAGACAACTTTTGAAAACATATCTTTTTACACAAGCATACAAAAGCGAGATATTGTGCTGCTGGTTCTGCTCCTATTTTCAGCGCCATGAAACTGGCTAGTGAACACGCACTATATAAATACTTTTAACATAACAAACATAACTGTTTGAAGGCCTTACTGTAGTTCCTCTGTCTAAGCGTTGCTGCTCCGTGCCACAGCTTCCCTGGATTGAACTGAGGGTTTCACAGATGAAACCTACTGGTTCTCAGAGGATTGGTAAGTGTATTACACAGTGAGATTGCACGTCCACACCATATAATACATCCCATTACCTTACAGGTCCCTAGTGACTGGACAGTGTGATGATCTAGTGTTGGTGTTCAGCACAAACTGCTATAGTGAAACAGCAACTTTATACTGGGCAGATCATTCCTTTACCCCATCTGCAAGTGACTATCAATATTAATTCCTCCCTCTTGAGGGGGGGGGGGGACCTAGCCCAACTCACAATCCAGGGTCATTGGTCTCTCCAACAACGTTACCTACACATCACTGTACTGGAACTGATGGCAGTTCAACTAGCGCTTTGAGAATTTCATACCCTCATTCACAACAAGGCAGTGCCCAGTCGTACAGTCTTCCTGACAGCCATTGTAGGAAGCTAGCTCTTTATGTGATATATCAAAAATCTGATGTACCATGAAAAGAGTCCAGGGGTCTCCTTAAGAGTGGAAAGGGGCATGCTATGCAATCCCAAAGTGCTCTGTTAGGGGGTAGTGTGGTTGAGCAGCCTTAGGCTTAACACAGAGGGGAAACAGCCGTTACAACGCGGCTATTTCCCATCATGCCATTACATCGCAAGCGTTGTAACGCATGCAATGTAATAATGTGTAGCCATTACTACGCATTTTTTACAACGAATGCGATATAAAAAAAAAAAATGGCGATCTACCTCATTGTGAGGAAACGGGGGCTCTTCCGTTGCCTCACAACGACGAGCACCGCCCCTCAGACCCGACATGCAGCAGGAACCAGGAGGAGAGAGCAACCATGAGGAGAGAGAGGTAAGGGGCATTGGGCATGGGGTGGGGGGTTACTTTTTTAGGGTAAAAGGGGTTTGGGTGGGGTGCGTGTGTAGTTCAGGGTAGTGTTTCAGGGTTTAGGGTAGTGTCGGGTGATCGTGCAGGGTTGTGTTTTAGTGTAGGGAGAGGACTGGGGATCGGGGGGTCGTGCAGGGTGTAGTGTTTTAGTGTTTAGGGTAGGGTCGGGGGTCATGCAGGGTAATGATTTAGGGTAGGGAAAGGAATGGGGGTTGGGGAAGTGTCGTGCAGGGGTACTAAGTTAGGGTTTAGGGCAGGGTAGTGTAACTTACCTTTCATACTTTTACCATGAGTATACCTTTACTACGCATGTCTTTACGTTGTAATAGCATGCGTGGTAAAGGCATATTCATGGTAAAAGTATGCGATGTAATGGTAGGTCGTTGTAATTGACAACGCGTAGTAATACCCGCATTGTAATGGCATGCGTGGTATTAGTATGCGTTGTAATGAGTCATTTTCACACAGAGAAGCGCAAGACATCTGTAAATACACACAATGATCAATAAATGACGCACATGACTCAAGAAGGTGATCCACATCAATTTATAAAAATACCAAGTATCTTTCAATATGTTTAGGCATCAGAGAAAAATAGTTCAGGGTCATACGTTTTTAAATATAAATTATTTCCCGTTCAAAAAGTGGACACAGTGCAAAGTTTTCAGTGTTACCCTAAGGAAGGAAGAACAAGTTCTGCAAAGAACTACAATACAGCGACTTACGGGATCAATGTCCAGGAGTTAATACGAGTGGTGGACAAAGTCCAAGGCAGCACCAGCAGTACACCACCAGAGGCACGAGGGCGGACACGTGCAAAACGGCGTCAGGAGCTCTTCGACTGATACTGGCAGCCCAGCATCTGGATACCCTCTTGTGTGATTAGCCGCGATATGCAAATACTACTTGACTGAATAATAATCTATAGAAATAGGTCTCTGCGGAAAGAAGCTGCAGGCTTTGGCTAGGAGGCCAGTCGGGCTGAACCAACAATGGGGCTCAGGCCTCCCGATGCTCTGCGATGTAGGAACACCATTGGTCCTCTTCTCCACGGCCCAGGGGCGACTTGTGCAGAGGTGTCTGTATGCATCTGGTTTTTCACTACCGGAGCTGTCTCGGTAGGGGGCCTGAGTGCAGAGGCTGCAGGCTACGTCGGAGGGTGCACGAGGGGTGAAACCACGATGGATTCTGCCACTGGAGGGCTGGGGGACCTTGACACCGTTGGTCCACTTTGAGTCTGGGTTGGAGCGAACGGTGCAGTGTTGACTTCAGGTGTCAGGTTTTGGTGGCTCCATAGGCCTCAGAGTCCTTTCTTTTGCAGTTGCAGTGAACAGTTATGCTGTCCCACGGGAGGTCTCGGTTCTTTATCGAAGGCAGGTGGTCCTCCCAAGTTTCTGGAGTCAACAGTTGCAGGATGAGTTGACTGGTGCAGGCAGGATGGTACCATGTCTGATGCTTCTTCTCCCCTTTCTGCTTTTGCGGCTCTTCAGTATCTTCTCTCTTTAAAAGTCATCAGGATCGGTTTCTCTGGTGCCAGAGATTCACTTAGGGGCGATCGGTGAGTGTAGGGTAGTAGCCAATGGGCTGGGTCACTACACCTCCTATTTGAACACTGGTACTGGGGACCTGGTTGACAGGAACCCAGTTCATGTCAGTCAGTTGCATCAAATATCAGGCAAAATGTGTGTGGGGGTGGGAGAATACTGCAACGAGAACCCAGCTTCCTACAACCATGTACCACTTACGAAAATAAGAGCGCACGCTCAGCCTACAATTGACCGTGCTAGTGAAGACAATTTGGTGCCAGCCTCTTTTTTAACCAGGCCTTTCTCCTAGTGTTGCAAACCTGCTCAGCAGATTAGACACACATTATGAAATCAACAACCATGTGCTCCAACAATACTTCTACCACTGGGGGTGATACCTGTTGTAAACCTGTTTGCCACATGTGAGATTGCAAATATCAGCTTTTTATTTCAAATACCCTTACCCATAATCTACAAGCAATGCTTAATGTATAATCTAGTTTCCCCCCTGCTTCTATTCATTACATATGTAGTATGGAAAATGTGACCAGTACCAGGGGAGTCTAATCCTCATTGTGTACTTGCAACTGCTCCCGAAGTTGTTTTCGCAGCAGATTTTCTTTATGGTTTGAGTTGTCAAGTAAGTCAAAGAAACATAAGAAGTCCAAGTAGGACCCTTCCTGCACTGTTGCTCTCCAGAGCAGTTGCAAGGGCATCACCATGCCTCCAGATCTTGCGCCCTTTCCACACAGGAGCCAATTTATTCTTGGTCCTGATGACCCGAGTTCCCGGGTCCATCTGAGATGTTGCAGCAGGTAAAAGCCTTTTGAGGGGCCATGGTGCACATCTTGGTGCACCTTCAGTCTCCAGGGTTGGATAGGGCCCTCCTGTTAAGTTACCGGCAGCTGGTTTGCTCTCAGAACCATCTGTGCCCCTTGAACTCACTTCGGGTTCTACACTGGTGTCTTTACCAGCTTTGCATCAGGCAGCAAAATATCACACCGACCTTTAAAACGTCGATGCCAACATAGACAGGTTTACACTCCTGCATATTCGCAAACAGACACTGTGTCCTGGCTATCAGGGGCAACATACATCCCTGTCTACTGTCCTCAAAACTCTTTTAGTGCCTTTAACGGCACACAGCCAACTGATAGGAGGCAGGATCGCCACTTTCTAGAAGGGTGGCAACATATTATTTCCGACAAGTAAGTGTTGCAGATTGTCTTATAGGTTATGCCCTGTCAATTCTTTTTGACCAACCGCACCATCCACCACCATCAGACCACTTCTCAGAGGACCGTATTTCTGTTGTAAGCCAGGAAGAGCAGTCTTTTTTTTGGCTCTCAGGTACCGGCCTCTGAAGTGATGTCTGTGTGCTTATCCACTTCTTCGTTGTGCCAAAGAGTGACATTGGCCTATGCCCTATCTGAGATTTCCCCCCCTCTCAACTACATCCTGCGCAATGACAAATTCAGAATGCTCACTCTGGCCCAGGTTCTATTTGCCTTGGATCCCAGAGACTGTACTTGCTGGACTTTTATTTTCACATCGCCATCCTACAGGTCCACAGACGCTACCTGCTGTTAAAGGTGGGCTGTTAGAAATGGGGGTCCATAATTGGCAGTGGTATTCACCCTGTCCAAGTAGGGACCCTTCCTTCTAGTCTGGGTAAGAGAATGTGTAAAGCATTTGTACTAAACACACACAGTAAGATAGTGAAAACACTACAAAATGGACACCACACCAGTTTAAAAAACAGCCAATGTTGATCTAATCAAAACAAGACCAAAACGACAAAAAATACAACATATGCAAGCGAACATATGAGTTTCTTAAGGGTAAAGCAAAAATGCAGTTCCTTGAAGTCGATAGCGCCAACTGAGGCTATTGCGGCGTCATGACCAACAAATCCCACACTTCAGTCTAGTCTCGATGGAATCGAGGGCCGGCTACAACGCCTGGGAAGACCCACAACCTACTTGGGAGTTAAAGGGGCCTCGAGGACCTTGTGGCAAAGTGTTGCAGTGAGGTGTCGCTGAAGTCTGACGGCGTCAGTGCTGCACTTTGGTGCAGATGTCGATGAGTCCTCCATGCGATCGTAGTCGGCAGAGCCGATGCTGCAGTGTCTTCGTGGATGGTGCGATCGCAGTGCGGTGTTCGTGGCTTAGGTGCAGTGGCGTCAGTGCGGAGCGCTGGAATCGAAGTCGATGACTTTCGTCGGCAGCCTGAGGCTGGGTTGTCGTCGAGGGCGGCGAGACGGTAACCACGGATGCAGTGCAAGCAGTGGAGCCAGTGACTGTGCTTAGGCAGGGTCGCCAGTGAGACTAACGTTGAGGTCGAAGTCAGTGCGACGATACAGTGCCATGACCACAGTGCAGGCACGGGCGTCTATGTCCGCGAGAAACGTAGTCGTTGGTGAGACCAGGGCTGCGGTATCGTTGAGGTCAGTGCATCACTCTCCCAGCATGGTGGCCACGGTTATGCATTGGTGTCGGTGACCTCGTTGGGAATCCTTTTCTTGAAGTTACAGGCCAACAAACCCCTCCAATGGCACAGAACTGGAATTGGATCCGATTGGCAGGTCAGAACTCCCAGCAGTGGAGTTCAGGTGCTGTAGATAAAGGTAGTCTTTTGTGTCCCTGAGACTTCTTGACAGGAGGTAAGCACACCCAAGCACTTGGAGAAACTTCACAAGCAGGATACACTGCAAAGTCCAGTACTTTTCCTCTCCAAAGCAGAAGCAGCAACTACAGGCCAACCCAGCAAAGCAAAACACAGCAAAGGGGTAATACTCCCCCTTACAGCTCTTCTCCTTGGGAGAGTCTCCTCTTGATCCAAAAGTGTTCTAACAGTCTGTGGTTTTAGGTCCAATACTTGTACTCCTTTTGGCCTTTGAAGTAGGCATTCTTCAAAGGATTGTCTCTGCAGTGCACAAATTCTTGTCTTTTCTGGTATTGGCTCCAGACACACTCCAGGTGGGTGGAGACAGTATTGTGAGAGTGAAGCACAGCCCTGTTCAGGTGTAGGAGACAATTCCTCCAACCACTCTATCTCAGGAAGGGCCATCAGCCTGGTGATGGGCTATAAGAATATGCAAGGCACACCTAAACTCCCTTTGTGTGACTGTCTAGAGTGAATGCACAGGCCTCTTTCAGTCTAAACCAGACGCTGATTCCACAGGCAGGCAGAAGCACAGGATGGTTAAAAGTAGCATTTTCAAGCACACAGCTTAAAAACCATCTTTACTGCCAGTTGGACCCGTTGCAGGTAAAACTGTTGGATGTGTTGGTGTTTGCTTTCTTTGGCCCAGCAATGTTTGGCTCTGGGCACAGTGAAAAGTTACCTGTCAGTCTTCTTGGCCTTTTTTCGTTGTCCAGACCAGCCATCCCTATTCAAATCACTGGTAGTTATATGTTTCCGCGTAAGCCCTTTATCATGCAGCAGAAGTGGTCTCACTTTTCTGATCTTTACCCCATTTGGTCCATTTCACAGTTGTTCATTGCATCTACTCACATTAAAATCCCCACACTGTCCGTCCAGCCTCCCTATACCAACTTTTTATCAGACAAACTGGTTTTAAAGGCTCAAACTGTATTCCTACCAAATGTGGTAATGACTTATCATGTTGGATAAACATTCATCCTCCCGACCTTCTTTGCGCCATCTCATTCCTCTCAAAAGGAAGAGAGACTCCATTGTTTGGACCTTGAGAGGGCACTCAGATTTTAGATTAATCGCACCAAAAAACAATGGGTGGGCGATCAGCTCGTTGTGTGTTTCTGTGGGGTGGAGAACAAGGTGGTGCAGAAATGGACCATCTCTCATTGACAGTTCTCTGCATTAAAATTTGCCGAGCATTGGCTAAGAAGCAGCCTCAAGAATGTCTGAAGGCTACTAGCAGGACATTGGCATTCAGAGTGCCTATCCTGGATATGAGTTAGGCAACTACGTTTGGGTCAGTGAACACGTTCAGGAACCACTGCTGCCTCAACGTCTAGGTCCTTTTGAGATGATGTAGGAACTGAGTTTTTGTTGCAGTAGTCCCCAGTTGCCTGGTATTTGATGCAACTTTGACTGACGTGAACTGGGTTCCTGCTAACCAGGACCCCATTTGGTGCCTAGAAAGGCGGGAAAACTGTATGATAGGCTTGTTCACCTTCAGGTCACTTCCACCCCTAAGGTGGGCTAACTGAAGTGAACGTGAAATTTCTTTATGATGGCAAACCTGGGAACTCTGGAACAAGGTTATGCCCTCTTCCCACCAGAAATTGTCATATAGGGAGTGTGGTGACCTCAAGGGTTAGTAGCTCATTGGCTACAACCTTACCCCTAAATCTGGTATTTAGGGGAGCTCCTGGCACCAAGAAATGAGATCCTGCCGACTAAAAGAAGAAGGACTGAGGAGCCGGGAAAAGCAAGTACAGAAGAGTAGGTACCTGACCTGGCGCCAACCCTGCCGGTCTGTTTGTCTACTCTCGACAATTGCACCAAAGTGGTCTCACCTGCAAGCTGCTGATATCCAAAGCCTGGGAGGACTACTAGCACTTCTCCAGAGACTCAGGAACTCCCGTGGAGCAGCGGAGATGTTCCCATGGATCCTGCAGGTATCAAACACCAAGCTGTGAAGGCTCCGAACAGCATAACACCAACACCGGAAAGCACAACTGCACTGAGCTGCCTAGCCTGAGCTGAAGTGGGCCAATGGTGCTGTCGTGGTCCCCAGGCCCTCTAGATACAAAGCCCACCTTAGACTTGCCCCCTGTGGACTCACCAACACCGCCTGCAGCCTCTGTTTGCAGGCCTTCTTGACCATGAATGCTCCCTGTACCAGAAATCCGACGCTTCAGGACACCTCTACACGCCAGGGGCAACGGGTGCAGAGAAGAGGATCAAAGGTTTCTGCATGTCCCCGAGTATCGTGAAAACTAAGCCCCCCTAATGGTTCAGCCCAACTGGCCTCCCAGTCCAAACCTGCAGCCTCTTTTCACGAAGACAGATCCCCATAGACTTACATTAGGCAGCGACGCTGTACTGCACCTTTGCACCCTGCCGCCCGGTATGACCTCTTGGTGCTGCCTTGGACCTTGCCCAGCACTCACCTTAAGTCCAGGAGATTGGTCTCGTAAGTCGCTGTACTTTACCTGTATGCCATACTTGTTTTTCCTCCCATAGGATAACATTGCAGCTACTAAAAATCCCATTGTCTACTTTTGAAAATGTCAAATATTTCTATCCCAAAACGTACGTAGCTTATCGTATTGATTCTGGTGCCAAAATATATATAAAGATATGTCATTTTTATAAATCGGTGTGGATCTCATTATTGAGTTGTGTGATTCATTTATTGACTGTGTGTAGTTTGCAGATGTTGAACACTCCTCTCTGATAAGCTGCTCGACCACACTACCCCTTAGAAGAGCACCTTGGGATTGCTAGAGCAAGCCCCTGAAATTAAATGAAAAATGTTTTTATAGAGCACGTGAAAGCCTGTGGGTCTCTTGGCGTTGCCAGTTTAAACAGAAAGGGGAAGGGAAGAGAAAAAAGAAATAAAAACTGAAGAAGACCTAACCTAAAGATTAAAAAGACTAAGTCTTGAGATGTTTCCTGAAGGATGATAAAGAGGTATATTTCTTCAATTGTAATAGCAGAGACTTCTGCTGCTTAGCAGTGCCATAGTCGAAACTTCTTCCACCCCAGTCTATTCTCTCAAATGTTGAAATGGCTAAATTGAAAGCTGTGGAGAATCTTAGGGACCTAAATAGAACCCTGCCCACTCACAAGGGAATAGCTGCACTCTTTGCACAGTAAACTTCTTTTTGATATACTATATAAAGAACCAGCTTCCTACAGATGGGTATTTTGAACGCTCGTTTCTTCAGAATTGTTTAGTCTGAGCTATTCCACAGACAATCTGTGGTTACAAGTATCCATCAGAACTAGGTTGCTTACTGTAGGGAAGTGCCCCTTTTTGACGGGGTCATCCCCACTTTTTGCCTGGTATCCAATGCAATTTTGACAGAAGTGCACTGGGGTCCTGCTGTCCAGCTCCCCAGTTACAGATCTTTCCTTAAAACTGTACAGTTTCCCCAATTGGGGCTGTATGACGGAATAACAAGAGCATTTACCACAAATGACTTTACGATGCAGGAACTACGACAGCGTCTTTACAACAACTTTATTTTTTTTTACCAGTAGTATGTCTTTACCACGAATGCCTTTGCCACGGAAATGTAAATATTTTAGAGGTAAGTATAAACGTGTGTGTGTGTGTGTGTGTGTGTGTGTGTGTGTGTGTGTGTGTGTGTGTGTGTGTGTGTGTGTGTGTGTGTGTGTGTGTGTGTGTGTGTGTGTGTGTGTCCCTTTTTCAAGTGTGTGTGTGTAAGTGTGATGGGTTTATACTTAATCAAATACTTTTCCGTAGTAAAAGCGTGCATGGTAAAAGCATTTGTATTGTAAAAAATTAACAGGAAAAAGACCTTGTGGTCGAAACGTGTTGCTGTTAAAACAAATATAACTATTTTCGTGACCACGATCCTGGAGTGAGAGTGTTTCTTGGTAATATACTAGAAAATACGAAGGTTTTCTGGATACAGCGTCTTATGGACATTGTCAGGCTAGAACAGAGAGCTTGTGTGCACCAGTGTCTGCCCAAGCACCGTACTTACCTGCAACATCACGCTGGAGCTGACAGTGTGGCCGAACATCACTGACTGCACAGGTATTCCACTGAGGCTTCTGATGAATTATGGGACTTGTAGTATGGCAGCAGTCAGGCAGGTGACTTCACTATCCACACCTGGGACACTGCACATGTGATGCACCTCTGAGGAAGGCAATTCACCGAAACGCGTCAGGTGCCTCACCATTGTTGTTGCCTGCGCCAATTGAAATAAAGCTTCTTTCTCCAGAACCATGTTATGGCGCTTTTCTGTGTTGATGTTAAAGTACGGGAAATGCTGTCTCCCGCATGCCACGACTGCCCTGCAGGGTTGGGGGCCCCCGACGAGAGAGAGATCGAGAGAGAGAGAGAGATAGAGAGAGAGAGAGAGAGAGAGAGAGAGAGATCGAGAGATATAGATTAACCGGTAAGTTTAACCCCATTTTTTTTGTTAACACAGACTAACACAACGCTTATGAGGACCGGACGTTGACCGTAATGCAGTGTGTAATTACTATTATCCAGTATTAGGGTATCTTTCATAGATTCACATGCTTGAATCATTCCCTGTCGTCGAGATGGGAGTCCATCTCTACGACGGGGAATGATTCAAGCATGTGAATCTATGAAAGATACCAATATTGGCTAACTGTAGTTACAGGTAAGTAACTCATTTCTTCTAACTCCACGCGAACTTTGATAGTAGGGTAGGTTATAAAAGGCACCAAAGCAAGTCTTACTGCACTTTAGTTTTTGATACACCTGCTCGAAAGTACCTAAACACAGTACCTGGAGCAGTCCTCATAACGAACCAGTCATCACAAAGATAGTGTTTGACTGGTTCTGGCAAGGTTAACCCACTCTAAACCCTAAAAATACCCTTGCAATTCCAAAACACAAACTCACCCTAAAAATGCCCTACCCACCAGAAAAACCCTACCCACCCTAATCCCTAAAAACACCCTTTCCACCCAAAAACCCATACCCACCTGCTAGCAGCCGAGGCTGGAGTCACATTACAAAGGCAGCAAGGCCTTTGAAGCTTCCCTCTCGAGCACTGTGCTCATCCTGGGGGAGGTGGTGTGCCACCTCTGCCCAGGATGGGCTTTGTTTCTGGCCTCGGAGAGCAGGGGCTTTTGGACCAAGGTTCCAGAACCATGTCTGGTAGTGGCAGGCTGCCTGATGCCAGTCAGACACCACACCAGGGTTGGTAGGTTTTCAGGGGGCACCTCTGAGTATGTTTCAATAAATCCAACGCTGGCATCAGTGTAGGTTTGAGAGGAGTTGTTTTGTACCAAACACTCCTGGGTTCAGTGAAGCCATCATGGTGCTGGGGAACTTGAGTGGTCTAGTTTCCAACCCATGTACAC
This sequence comes from Triturus cristatus, assembly GCF_964204655.1. NCBI lineage: Eukaryota > Metazoa > Chordata > Amphibia > Caudata > Salamandridae > Triturus > Triturus cristatus. Next base: position 188,758,086 of record NC_140591.1, on the reverse strand, counting down.
TCTATGGCTTCACTGGCACTTACAATATTAAGAATAGACTTAGTTATTGTAGGGGCATATCTGCTCATGCAGATATGTCCACACCTGAGATATAGTGCACTTGCCTTAGGGCTTGTAAGGCCTGTTGAAGGGGTAATTTAGTTATACCTTCAGCAGTGCTGCTTGGCATGGCACACAGGCAGTGTGTCATGTCGACTGTCATTTTTCTCTGCACCAAAGAATGCAGGCTGCAGTTGCAGTTTGCATGGCCTGGGTGAGGGGTTTCTAGGGGAAGCCATTTTAAGTACATGTGCTGGACATTGGTGAAAACGAGTTCCCCCAGCTACTTGATGGCTTCCCTGAAACCAAAGATGTTTGTTATCAAACATCTTTTATTAATGAACCCACACTAATTCCCTTGATGGATTTATTAATACATACACCCACAGGGTACCTTAGAGGTGTCCCCTGAAAGCCTACCACCTTCTAGTGTGCTGGCTGACTGATCCTGATCAGCCTGCCACTACTGATGAGCTTCTGATCCCCATGGGTTGAGGGCCAATGCTCTCAGGAGGTCAGGAACAAAGCCTGCTCCAGCAGTGGGTGTTTTATCCCCCTTCCAGCAGGGTGACCTGAAAATTTGAATTCCAAGGCAGGGGACTTCAAATAGCCTGCCGCTTTTGGTATGTGAATCTGGCTTCCCTTGGAGGGATGCCACCCTCACTGACCAATGGCCCATTTGGTGCCTGGACAGGCGGGAAAATTAGTAGTCAGCGAGGCGTGTTCACCTTCAGGCTAGTTCCACCCCTAATGTGGGCTACCTGATGGGGCCACGAAATTTCAGTCCACCATCTTTGTGATGGCAATATTAGGAACTCTGGGACAGTGTTATGCCCACTTCCCCAGGAAGGGGTCATATAGGGGGCGTAGTGACCCCATGTGTAAGAAGCCCATAGGCTGACACCCTACACTGCCCTAAAGCCTCTAAATTTAGTATTTAGGAGAGCCCCTAGCACCAGAAAAGCAGATCCTGCCGACTTGAAAGAAGAAGATGGACGTTGAAGAGTTGCAAGAACAGAAGACCATCAATTGCCGGCCTGACTGCTCTCCTCGACAATTGCGCCAAAGACGACTTGTCCTACAGCTGCCTGTGCCTCCAACATCCTGAGAGGACTTCCAGCCTTTAACTACGACCCAGGAACTCCCATGCAGTAGCGAAGCTGCTCCCCTGCAGGCACCCCCGAAGAGCTGCGAGGATTCCGGACTACCTAAAAACGCGACACAAGAAGCTCCACTGCATCCATGTCTCCTAGCCCAAGTTGAAGTGGGCCAGCAGTGCCAGGGTCGTCCCCAGACACTCCAGACTCGAAGCCCAAGGTGACCTGTTGTTGCTGCCTTGGGCCTTGCCCCCTACTCACCTTAAGTCCAGGAGATTGGTTTTGTAAGTCGCTGTGAAGAACTTGTATGCAGTAATTATTTTTCCTCCATAGGGTAAATTGCACTGTCATCTTTTGAAAACTATAAATATTTCTATCTCGAAACATTCTTACTTGACCGAAATGATTTTGGTGCCAAATATTATATAAAGAGATGTGGTGTTTTCATAAATTGGTGTGGATCTCCTTATTGAGTCGTGTGCATCATTTATTGACTGTGTGTGCTGCAGATGTGTAACACCGCTCTGATAAGCCTATGGCTGCTCGACCACACTACCCCCTAAGAGATCACTATGGGATTGCTAGAGCAAACCCCTATCCACTTATGAGGGATTCCGGGACTCTTTTCACAGAATACCTCTTTTTCTATATAAAGAGCCACCTTCCTACAATACATTTTCTTGATTTTACCCTCAAAGTAATCTTCAAGAGCTTCACACACAAATTGAGAAGCAGGAATAATAGAATTACAAGCATGAGGCTTTGTAAATTATTTTAGTACTATAATCAGTTCTAGTGTAGGATCGTCATGCTTCTCTGATCTTCTTATGATAGTTCCCTAATGCAAGCTTGTATGCTTTTTTATCAGAGAAAGATTTCGAGACATGCCATCGCGCTCCAGTCTTCTACAACCCATTTTTCACTTTTCAGTTCCTCAAAATACCAAGGAGTGTAGTGTCTAGCCAAGGCAGGGCAACCCTGTTTAAATCATCTGGAGTTGTTAGTGATCCAATTAGCCCACAGGGCTTTCCTCCCCCTAATCCAACAAAAGGCAACTGTTGTCCGGACGGACAACACAACTGCTATGTTTTACCCACAGAAACAGGGCGCTACGCTCCCCCTTCAGTTGTTGACCCTAGTCCAGGGCATTTGGCAATGGGCAATTCGTTACAGGGCCCATCTCAGACAATACATACCAGGGGTGAACAATGACTTTGCAGACCTGCTCAGCAGGATGCACCAACAAGTCCACATGTGGGAACTCCACACCCAACCACTACTCCTGTGCTCCAGTCATTGGGGGTTCCCACACATAGACTTGTTTGCCACTGCCAAAAATGCTAAATGCCCAAACTTTGCCTCCAGGTTCCAACACCCACAGTCCATGGGCAATGCACTATGGATAAACTGGTCAGAGAATATTTGCTTATACTTTCCTGCCTCTCCCACTTCTTTCTTTCGTGGTTCAGCCGCACAGGCAACCATCCCTCACCCTCATTCTAGTAACACTTCTCTACCTCTCTAGTGCCTCACGAGAAGCTGTCTAACAGGTTCTATTTCTCTCTCAAAATCAAGGCACACTCAGACATCCCAACCCCAAACAGCCCAAGTCCTAGAATTTGAGTACTTAAATCTGCCTGCAGAATGCATGACCATTTTTAAGGAGACCCACCGGCCTACTAGCAGAGCATGCTATGCGGTCAAGTGGAAACAGTTTGTACACTGTCTCCCTAAAAACATTGATCCTCTCAAAGGAACATTCCAAGACATTGTTACCTACTACGTTTGTAAAAGTCATACCTCACTTATTCTTCTATCAGGCGTCACTTGGCTGATTTGCTTATCTCCAAAACAGACAGGACACTTTGCTTTTCAAAGTGCCTGTCAACAAAGCCTTCATGGAAGTGCTCAAAGGGATTATCTCACAACGGGTGCCACCAGTTCCTGCGTGGAACCTCAACACTGTTATGACTAGACTGTTGGGCCCTCCTTTTGAACCACTTCACTGTTGTCCTTTCCAGTTCCTTTACTGGAAGGTGGCTTTTCTGGTAGCCATAACTTCCCTTTGGTGTGTTAGTGAGATACAATGAGAGAACCTGGAAGAACCTTTATTCCAACTGCACCATGACAGTGATCCTCAAGACAAATCTTAAATTCCTACCTAAGGATGATTTATAGTTTCCACCTCAAACCATTGAACTCCCAGTGTTTTTCCCATATCCAAAATCAGTAGCAGAACGAGCTCTTCGCACATTAGATGTCAGGAGAATGCTCATGTGTTACATTGACAGTACAAAGCACTTCCGTAAGACACAGCAACTTTTTTTTTCTCCTGCTCCAGGTTGCACAAAGAGTGTGCACTGTCTACAGCAGGTGAGTCACACTGGCTGGTCAAATATGTTAAAGCAAAATGCCCTTTGCCGGTCCCTCCCAGACCCCACTCAACTGGCACAAATTGGGCTTCTATAGGTTTCGTGGGTAATGTAATGTAACAAGAATTTCTAAAGTGCACTATCACCCCATGGGTATCCTGGCACGGAGAAATTGCACATATTTACCCACTGTTTGAATATTCTGCACTACATCCTAGGGAAGAGATATGTTTCAAGCTTCTTCCTAAACTGAAGCAACTCTTCTAATTGTCTGATATTGGACGGGAGATTGTTCCACAGATGGGCGGCCGCAGAGCTAGATGCTCTCCCTCCGAACCTGAAGGTTGTTATTCTGGCAGCACGAACCAGATGAGCTGTGGAAGATCGAAGGTTTCTTACAGGAGAATGCCAGGCAAATGTTTTCTGCAGTGGCAATGGTCCAAGTCCATAAAGGGCCTTGAAAACAATGCATAATAATTTAAACTGAATTCTCTGAGCTAGAGGGAGCCAGTGAAGATCATTAAGAGCCGCAGAGGCGCTACGTGGCCTCTATAAGGCTAACTTTGCGGCTATTGTCAGTATTCTTTGCAGTTTCATAATGAGGGAATTGGGCGCACCGAGTAGCAGGGCATTGCAGTTGTCCTACCGGCTCAAAATAACACTTCTTACCACTAGAACCCTGGCTGACAGAGAGAATTTTCCGCAATGCTTTAATGAGGGGGAAGCAAGTGCCAACTGTTTTGTTCACATGTTTTTCCAGACTCAACTCGTTGTGAAAGACTACCCCCAGATTACGCACCGTTACGGCTGGTGTAGGAGGAGGTAATATTCCTATACTTGACAGTTGCAAAGCAGCCACCTGCTCTACCTCCCACACATTTACAAGACAATACTGTGTGGATATTTTATCACGCCAACAGGCTAACGTTGGTCATTGAGGCCTTTGCATACTTTTTCAAGCTTCTGCAACATACTAAGGCTAGCCACCACTTCTAGAAGGACTGCTTTACAGTCTATGCACAGCATTTGTATCTACAGCTACACATGCTACAAACCAAACATTTTAATTACCCTGTAGGCATCTGTTTGTGGCATGTCGTTCTGTAGGTTGACTTGCGCCTACCCACCTCCGCGAACGCCTTTAGTTGTCGCAGACGTTCTAGACTGTCATCCTTAATCTTTCCTCCACATGACCATCCTTCTGTATCTCTATGCTCCAGCTACGTCCTCACCGTTCGTGCAGGAAAAATAATCTAACAATGGAGCCTATGCCCCTGTGCATTAACCAGCAGTAGTTAGTCACAGTGCAGTGTGACTTGAAAAGACTGCTTAAAAAAACAACAACATGCTCAACTCTAGATGGCAGGAGTATTCACAGCATGTGAGTCAACAGCACTGCATGCCGTGAAAAGATGCTTACAAGGTAAGTAACATTTTCCTTTCTGTAACAAAGTCCACTATTGTCACGCTTTGCAGGTGTTCAACAGAAGCTGTTCACGCTAACTTTAGAAATGTCCTTCAACGGCATTTATCAGTGTTAAGTAAGGCATTTCCTGAGTGAACAATCGTATGAATACCGCTCTGGACTTTGATCATTTTACTTGCTATTTAGCAGGCAAAGTTCTAGCAGCTTTTTTAAGTGCTGTGGCGGGGGCTGGCCATTCAGGCAATGTTGTGGGCTCGATTTTCTAAGGGGCAAAAGGGATAGGTTAGTGAGTTGTATGGGCTGGCCTTTCGAAGAACAGCAAAGTCATCCACTGGAATGGTCTGGCCATTTCAAGACAGGAAAATCTGAGCAGTTACATGGGCAGGCCCTGTGAACAGAGGAAAAGTCAGGCAGTTGCATGTGCTGACCTTTTGAAGGGAGGAAAGTCCTGCAGTGGCATGGGCTGCCCCTTTGAAGGGTAAAGAGGCAGACAGTGGCATGGCCTGGCACTTTATCGTTGTCAGACAGTGTTAAGAAAATATACCTATCACTATTGAGATGTAAAGATTCGTAGGTTCAGCTCCATGTTTGAAGCAGAGAACTTAAATATGTGAAAAAGAAGAACATCCACCTTAACTTTTTATTAGATGTATGCCCCTTCCTCCAGTTTTTGTTTTAAGTAGTTTGAGGTTCTGTGGCTGAGACATACCTTAAAACTGCATGACAATACTAAAATGAATGTAGGTATGGCATTGCTTGTACTCCCCCTGCCTCTGTCACAATCTGTATCCCCGTACAGGAGGTTTTGGTACCTCATGCACATATGATTGTTTTATGCTGAATTAGATAAATTGACTGCAAGTAATATCGCTTATAATTCTGTTTCCTCTTGTCCATTGATTCTTAACCTGTGATCCGGGGACCTCTAGGTCCGCAAAGCCTACCCCGGGGAGGCAGCAGCTGCTTAGAAAATTAAATAGCAAATTAATAAAGTGTATATGCATAAAGAAGAACAATTGAAAATTTTAAAACGATCTGTAAATGTGTAGGAATGTTTAATTGGCGTATACAAATTAAGCTAGTATCCTCAGATTGATTCATGGGAACAGAGCAAGTGCATCAAACTGAATATAGTATGGATGATGAGTGGCCTCGGTTGAATTCAGACATGCTCCAAACTACCAATATAAATACAAATATTAATTTATAATTTTTGTGAAGTAAATCAAATATTTAATTAGCTGTTTTTTTATGAATGCATGTTTCTGTATTATTGCATGTATTGTTTTGTGGTTCAAATCCTTGAAAATTCTTGCGTCTCTGTACGCATCGTCTAGTAGTGACTCAGTGGGGGTTACTGGATTCTAATAATTATTGTGTGGATCCCCTTGTTCCATTAATGATGAAGTAGGGGTCCACAGAAGTCAAAAGGTTAAGAACCACTATTCCAGTTTGTTACCTGTGTGGAATGCATAATTTCCAGGTCGTTATATCCTCCCCAGTATATACATAAATTAAAACCAAGGTGTACAAGAAACACAATTGATTGCTGCTGTAAATAGAGGGTGGGTGCTCCTCATTCAGGGTAACTTGTGTAGATAATCTCCAATGCACTTAAATGCTTAAGTTAATGGTATTGTACTGAACACACCTAATCGTAATTTGTCTTGCGTTGCATTAAAGAGTAATTTCTGTTTTTCCCACCACCCCAGCAAAAAACGCTCACTTTCAGGGACCATCACACCTGTGCCTGTAAAGAAACCAAAGCCAAGTGAGAAGGAAGTGGTCAGTGTCATTGACTTGGAAGAGAACGACGAGGGCGATGTCATCATTGTAGAGAATAGCAGCACTCCTAAGCCATCACCTAACTGTGACATTTCAAAAGTCAAATGTGAAAGCATAAATGCAGAGCCTGATGCAATTCCTATGGACTCCCTTAATAGTGATGGCACGGTAACTGGCACAGCCGAAGCTGCTGGCACAGCTGATGCTGCAACCACATCTGAACAATGGACCATTGCCACACAAACTGAGAAACAGCCTATACTTATTAAAAAAGAAGAAGAATGTCCGGATGAGGACAAGAAGCCTTTAGTGGATGAAAAGAAAATTGCACTTGAAATCCCTAAAGACTCATCAAAATGTGTTGGAGATCCTGAAAGCACAATTTTTGGATTAAAGAGTCTGCTTCGCCTTGCGGGCCAAGAAAAAGAATGCTACTTGGCAAAATGCAGAGGTCTGACCAAGCAGGTGAAAACATTGGAGGCGCAACTATCCGAAATGAATGAGAAGTATGTGAAAAAGGAAAAGGAAGAGCCCGGTGAGCCCATGCTCATTCATAACGTTGATGGCATTAGTAGTCTGAGCCAGGAGCAGATCTTCACGCTCTATGAGAAGGCCCTGAAGGAGGTGGACTCTTATAAAGAGCAGTGTGAAATACTACAGAGCAACAAATCTGAATGTAGGCAATGTGCTACCAGAGCAAGCCTCGAAATCAATAGTGAAGTGGATGAAATTGCACTGCAGCTCGACAGCGTGTTCAGGCAGTTGGATACCTGCAGTAGTGAAAGAGATCAATTTAAACATAAGGTATGTGATTTTTTTTTAAGGTTTACTGTTTGTTTTTTAACACACAATGCAGCAGTCTTTGATATGCAAGCATCTTCTAAACATAAGGTATGTGATTATGATACATTTTACAGAGTTTCATTTCCTTGAATTTATATTTACGGCATATAGACTCACATATAACAATGTTCGTATTGCCAGTCCTTTTGAAATGCACGACCCTTACCATTGACCAGAAGCTGTGTATAAATTGCATAAGAAACCAGGAGAATGCAGATATGCTTCTACTCATGTGCATTCTTTTTCTGGTAGATGCTCTTAAGCTAAATTATCAAAAGCAAAAAACGGACATTTATTTGTCATTAAAGCTATTTCTACAATGGACAGGTAATGCCTGAAACATCCTACTGAGCAGTAATTATGTAGATTTTCTTTGCAGTTCTGAAGAAAAGTCTCGATTCTGTTAAGAGTCCGGAGGCATTAATGCTTTAGCACTTTAATTTCTCCTCTCCTCAAACGGGCACAAATGCTGGTCTGTTCTAGCTACATGACCCCTGAAGCTTGGGGAAAAAGTGTACATTTAACAAAGCTGCACCAGTCCAATCATTAGGAACACGGTCACCAGTACTTGTCCAACATAGCCGCAGCATTTTCTTTGAATAATCTCTTAAACATCATCCTGACCTTGTAATGCATATTCCATGTCAGACTTCGCTTGCCACCTGTATTGTTTGGCTTTGTATATTGTCCCATCTGTATGAATGTGCTCCTTTTGATATAGTTGCCCCCACTTTTTGCCTGGTACATGATGTGATTTCGACTAAACGTGCACTGGGTTCCTGGCAACCATGTCTCCAGTGCCAGAGCTCTTTCACAAAACTGTGCAACTGTTCCCCCAATTGGCAAAACCTTTAGCATCTTCTGTAAGTCACTAGTAAATGGTACCTTAGTACCTAGTGCCTCAGGTACTAAAAAGGGTCATTAAGGGCTGCAGCTCGAATTGAGCCATCCTAAGAGACCCCTCACCAAGCACATGCACGACTGCCATTGCAGGCTGCATGTCTTGGTGCAGACGAAAGTTAAAACACTACATGTCGCACATCCCTGTGTGCCATGCCCCCTACCAGTGCATATATTTGTAAGTCACACTTACAGCAGGCCTGACAGCCTTAAGGCAAGGTGCTAAAAATTATATCTGAGGACACATATGCATGAACATATATGCCCCGTGTGTTGGTCAGTCGTATTGCTGCCAGTGCAGGTCACCAGGGAAGACATTTTAAAACCATGTACTGCACACTTGTGAAAACGAGTTCCACAGATACATGATTGCTTCACTGAAAATAGGGATGTTTGGTTCCAAACATCTCGCCTTTATAAACACACTGATACCAGTGTTGGATTTATCAAAACATGCACTTAGATGACACCTCCTAAAAGCCTTCCAGCCTCTGGTGTGGTTGCTGTCTGGATTCTGCCAGCATGCCACAAGTTTCTGACCACCTAGGGTGAGAGCCTTTTGCTCTTAGGAGGTCAGGACCAAAAACCTGCCCTGGAAGAGGGTGTAACACCCCCTCCCACAGGATGACCTGCTGATATGCCTCCTTGGGCTGGCGAGCTTCAAAGGAGCTGACGCCTTTGCAATGCAAATCTGGCTTCCCTCAAAGGATAGGAAGCCACACCCCCTGTCCTAATCCTCCTTGGCACCTGGACAGGCAGGAAAATTAGTCGGGTAGGCATGCCACCCCTAGGTTAGTACCACCTCAAGGTGGTCTAATTGTGAGGTGGACATACGTTTTCAGAGGTTAACCATCTTTGTGATGGCATACCTAGGAATTCTGGGACAGGGTTAAGCCCACTTCTCACAGGAAGTGGTCATTTAGGGGGCATCGTGACCCCAAGGGTCAGTCGCCCATTGGCTATCAAGCAATGATTTCTAGAGCGCTGCTTATCACCCGTAAGGGTATTCAAGCTCAGGGGGACTGCTGCTGAGAGATGTCAGTCGAACAGTCAGGTGTTTTTAGGCAATCTGCGAACTTCTGTAGGGTGGATGCAGTCCGAAGGTGAAGTGGGAGGCCATTGCAGGTCTTGGTGGCCAGGTAGGAGAAGGTGCGGCCACTGCTTCTGCTTTTATGGAGGCGGGGCGTGTGGGCGAGGGAGAGAGGCAGAGCGTAGTTGTCTGCCGCGTTGGTAGAAGTTCAGTCTGTTGTTGAGGTAGGCTGGTCCTTTGTTGTGCAGGGCCTTGTAAGTGTGGGTCAGCAGTTTGAACTGGGCCTTTTTTTGGACGGGGAGCCAGTGGAAGGCTCTGAGTTGTAGGGGGATTTGGGCTCTTCTCAGGAGATATAGGATGAGCCTTGATGCAGTTTTTTGGATGGTTTGCAGTAGTTATGAGGTGATGCCCACATAGAGGGAGTTTCCGTATTCCAGGTGGCTTCTGATGAGGGCTTGGGTGATGGTGCGCCTGGTGTTGATTGGGAGCCATTTAAATATTTTCCGGGGCATGTGGAGGGTGAAGAAGTAGGCTGAGGAGACAGTGTTTATCTGCTTCTTCATGGTGAGCTTGTTGTTGAGTATGATGCCAAGGTTTCTGGCTTTGTCTCAGGGAGTGGGCGTGTGGCCCAGTTCTGCTGGTCACCAGGAGTCATTCCATGGGGAGGTGTTGCTCCCGAAGACGAGTTCCTCTGGTTTGATGTTGTTGAGTTTGAGGCATGTGTTTTGCATCCAGCTGGCTACGCTGGTCATGCACCCGTGGAAATTGGTTTTGATGTTAGTGGGGTTTGAGGATAGGGAGAGGATGAGCTGAGTGTGGTCAGCGTATAATATGATGTTCATACCATAGGATTTTACTAGCGTGGCCAGGGGGGCCATGTATGTATTGAACAGGGTTGGACTCACTGAGGACCCTTGTGGAACGCTGCAGATGATGTTCTTTGGGCCTGAGAAAGGAAGCGATCAATTTAAGGCCATTTCCTTGGATCCCCATCTGATGGAGTCCGTGTTGGAGGGTGTAGTGTGACACGCTGCGGAGAGGTTGAGGAGGACCAGGGCTGGGCTACTACCCTACAGTCTACTAAATTCAGTATTTAGGGGATTCCCTGGCACCAGAGACGCTGATCCTGATGACCAAAGAGAGAGGACACAGAAGAGCCGCAGAAGAAGACTGAAGAGAGCACCTAACTTGGCCTCAGCCCGTCAGCATGTCTGCAGCTCTCATCGAAAACTGCACCAAAATCAACTCGTCCTGCAGCTGTTGACTCCAGTAACCTGGGAGGACTGCCTGCCTTTGAAAAAGACTCAAGACTTCCAATGAACAGCGGACCTGTTCTTGAGAGACTCGAAAAGAAAAGACTCTGAGGCCTCCCGAACTGCAAAGACCCAACACCTGAAACAACCACTGCACCATTCGCCTCCGACCCGTGTTGAAGTGGGCCACCGGTGTCAACAAGGTCCCCCCAGCCCTCCGCAGCTCCAGTACATCATGGTTTCACCCCTCCCAGACGACCCAATGACGACTGCAGCCTCTACATGCAGCCTCACTGGACCAAAACTTCTCCAATAAGAGAAAGCCAAAGCTTAAAGTCACCTCACCACCTGGCACCCCAGGTCATTGAAGAAGAGGACCAAAAGTGTTACCCCCTAACCAATGGTACCCAACACCCCTTCCCAAATCCCCCACCTCCCCCAGAGGCTGGAGTCCACTAATTGGTTCAGCCCGACTGGCTTCAGAGCCTGCAGCCTCTTTTTTACAGAGACCGATCCCCATTGAAATGCATTGGGCTCCCGACGCTGATTTACTCCCTGCACCCGGCTGTCCTCATGCCACTGATGGTGTACAGCTGGTGCTGCCTTGGACCTTGCCCACTACTCACCTTAACTCCTGGAGATCGGTCCTGTAAGTTGCTGTACTATACTTGTGTGCAGAACGTATGCTTCCTTCCATAGGATAACATTGCAGAACTCAGAAATTGCACTGTCCACTTTTTAAAGTGAAAAGAATTTATATTTGTAAACCTACTAGCTGAACAATTTTTCTCTGCTGCCTAAACACATATGAAGATACTTGCTATTTTATGAATCTCCTTTTTGAATTGTTTTGTCATTTATTCTTACACTCCTCTGTGTTAAGCATGAGGCTGCTCAAACATACTTTGGGATAGCATAGCCAGCCCTGTCCACTAGTAAGAGAACCCCCAGACGCTTTATATGGTATTTCAGTTTATTGATATATCACATAAAGAGCCTGTTTCCTACACCATCCTTGTACAAAATATTGCATACCTTTACCACGCCGCAAGGCTATACATGCTAAGTCCATCATTTACAATATACCACTTTACACATTATGTAGCTATTGTGGCTCAGGGAGATTAATTCTTGCCTTCGTGTTCATAATAGAATCCATACTTTACTTTCTGATGACTAGAAGATCTGATCACTAGCAGAAACTGCATTTTACTTCATGACCAAAAAAGCAAACAACGCCCTTTTTGAAAGCTTAGTTACCAGCAACAAGGCTTACCTAATCAATGACAAAGGTTTTGATCTTATCGCCCTCCAAAAGACATATCTGAGGAAGCTGGGGGAGCTGCACGTAAAAGCTGCTTTAAAATTCACTGCTCTGACAAAACAGAACATAGTCCTATTCTTTCATAAGGTCCTAGGCTTTACCCCTTTAGCCTGCAAAAACAGGGAAGGGTGTGTATGTACTGGTTCAGGATCTCCATGGGGAAGAATGGCAATAGCTACAGTGTATGCTCCAAATGTTGGCTAAGATATCTTCTGGTGTCCTTTGTTTAATATGTCTGTAGGTTTAGTAAGGGGAGACCTTATAGTCAAGGGGACTTCAATTTATTATTGGATTCATCGAAAGATGGTTCAGGAGCATACTCCTCTCACTTATGAACATTCTGCAAAGCACTTAAAACCGTGATACAATCACAAGGCCTTCACAACCCTTGGAGCAAAAAACAAAATCAGAGGGAATATACCTTTTTTTTCCCGACATCCTCAGAACATACCTGGGAATTTTCTATTCCCTAGTTAATAGAGACTGGAACAAATAGTGTCCAGGGCCATGACTCTGAGATGCACTGTTACCATTATACTTGGACTATGCCGTGGATTAACTATGCCTACTTGGGAGTGATGACAAAATACTCACAGGTGTAAGCGGATTTTGCATCTCTCATTAATTCTGGTCCTAGTACTGAGAGCAAACATCAGATCCTAGAAAGAGGATTTTTTTTTTTAGCTCAGCCTCCCATGGGAGATCAGTCATGCCTGCATTGAGGATGCCTTCAAGGCTGTCATAACAGGCAAGTTTGAAGGGCCCGTGGCCAACTGAAAAACTAAAAAGGATGAAGTTGAGTCTACTGGAAGAAGACTACAAAAAAACGAGTGAGCACAATGCCCAACCCATCTGAAAGAGACACGTTAGTGATAGATTCCTTACCTTACAATATCCCCAGGCGTTAGACTGGATCCGGAAAGTTTTTCGTCAGCAGTACACCTGCGCATCGATAGGTGTCGTCGTACGGCTCCGCATACGTCGCTGGCGTCGTAGTTGCCGAGATGGCGTCGCTGGAGCTACTTAGACTCGCCCACGCGCGCTGACGTCAGTTCTTTCTTTTTCCGTGCCAGCAAGCGCAGATCCGGAGAGAGCGGTACCCCCAGTCATTTTTTGACTGAGTTTTTGGAACTTTTTGTCTCTGTTTTCAGGTATATATATCACTCTACAGGTGCATAAGGATGCCCTGTTTTAAGTCCTGCGCGGCCTGTCCCCGTACGATGTCGGTGATGGACCCGCACCGTGAGTGTCTCTACTGCCTGAGGCGCGACCACGACTCCGGGTCGTGCCCCCACTGCCGGGCCATAGCTCCGAAAACTTTGCGGGAGCGGTCCCGAAAGTGTCTGGAGGCCCGGGAGTCGGCTCCGTGCCGTTCAAGGTCCCGGTCCCGTGGGAGGTTGAGGGACCGGCCGCGGAGCCATCACCATAATTCGAAGTCTTCGCACTCGGAGTCTGGTAAGGCGAAGCACAAGAAGGCAAAGAAGCATCGTAGCTCTTCGCCATCCCCTAGCCGGTCGCGCGACGCGGCTAAGGGTGCAGGTGGCACTGCCCCTGCGGAGCCTACGCAGTTGCCGATGGCCCACCTGCCCTTTCCGGGTCCATCAGCCCAGCTGCAGGAGTTCCTGTCAGCCATGGCGTGTGTCTTTGGACCATCCGGCCCTGCCGGTATGCCTTCGGGCCCCGCGGGCCCTGCTGGGGGTCCTTGTTCTTTGACGTCACCGGCTCCGGCCACGACGTTGTCGACGACGCCAGCCTCGATGCCGAGGGACCCCCGTAGATCCAGGCCTGGATCTCCGTCCATGCAGGTTGGCCCTGTACGACCTTCACCGGCATCGACGGCGCCGCCGCCGGCTGAGGCCCCGGCCGATGCCGTCCCCCTGTTCCCTCCCCGAAGTGGAGCCGGTGCCGGAAGGGTGTCTACCGACGCCAATTAGGAACATCTATCTCTATATCCACCGATGTCCATATGTTCCACCTGTTCAGCAGGCTGTGGAGGACGGGGAGGACTGGGAGGGGTTTGAGGACCCTCTCGCAGCTCAAGTGAGTTAGACCCGGACTGGTATGAGGATCCGGGGGATGCAGGTGACCCGGATTATGCTCCGGAACCTGGCGCACTGTCTCTTTCTACCGTGGCTACGGAGGAGGGTGGTTCATATTCTATGGTGTTGCGTAGGGCAGCCGAGGCTCTCCACCTCGAGCTCCCTACTGTGGCCATCAGGACTAACCTCCTGACAGAGGTGCTTCGGCCAGCTTCTGCTTCTACAGAGCTGCTGCTGCCTTTTAACGATGCACCCTCAGGCGTTCTTTTGGGCACCTGGTCCAGGCCCAACACAGGGGCTCCTGTGAACAAGAACGTGGCCCAGTTTTCCTCTCCCAACACCCCACCCCCGAGAGGTGGGCCATCCTCGAGCGCGTTCCATTCAGCACCTCCGCACAGGGAATCCAAGAAACTGGAGCAGTTTGGGAAGAAAGTTTTTTCTTCCGCCAGTTCAGGCTTGCGGTCTGTGAACACCGCATGTCTCTTGGGCCGTTATTCCCATTCTGTGTGGGATACGGTTGCGCAAGTGCTGCCTCAGTGTCCGGTGGAGGCTCGGACGATACTCTCCCAAGTTATTGCTGAGGGGAGAGACGCACCATCCGTTGTGGTCTTGACACTGCTGACTCGCTGGGCAGGGCGATTTCAACGACAGTGGCGCTACGCCGCCACGCCTGGCTGAGGACGACTGGCTTTTCTGGGGATGTTCAGAACACGTTGATGGACATGCCCTTTGATGGCACTCGCCTGTTCGGTGATAAAGCAGATTGCGTGCTGGAACGTTTTATGGACTCATGGGCTACGGCCAAGTCCTTAGGCCTTTCGGTTACACGCACTCCTTCTGCTTTTCTCTCCTTTTTGTGGCCAAGGAAGGGGCGCCCAAGCACGTTTGTTTCAAAGACCCAGGCCTGCGCAGCAACAGTCTCAGCACAGCCGCGGACGTGGGACCCGTAGAGGCGGGTCACGGGTCCAGTGTGCAGGTCAGTCCACCACCACCCACTGCTGCTCCTGCCTCCAAACCTTCCTTGTCCGGTGTTTCAGGCACACCAGACACCAGTGAGTAGCAGGATTTGCCCTCACCTTCACCACTGGCGCACCATCACATCGGACAGGTGGGTTCTGCAGCTTGTCCGCAGGGGCTACTCCCTCCCCTTCGAGACCATCCCTCCAGCCATGCCACCTCAGTACCACCGCATGTCGGGGGATCACTTGACACTTCTCCAGCATGAAGTTGCGGCCCTCTTGGCCAAGGGGGCCATAGAGCGCATTCCGATGCCAGAAGTAGGTCTTGGTTGTTACTCCCACTACTTCTTGGTTCCAAAGAAGAACAAAGGCCTGCGTCCTATCTTGGACCTTCGGAATGTCAATCACTTCCTCCGGATGGAGAAGTTCAACATGCTCACACTTGCTCAGGTCTTGTCTGCCCTCGACCCGCAAGACTGGTTGGTAGCGTTCGATCTGCAGGACGCTTATTTTCATATCCCTGCCGGCCCACCGGCGTTACCTGCGATTCATGGTTGGGCAGGAGCATTTTCAGTTTACCGTGCTCCCCTTTGGTCGTACAAGCGCCCCTCAGGTGTTCACCAAAGTGATGGCGGTGGTCGCAACTCATCTGCGCAGATCAGGGGTATCAGTCTTCCCCTATCTCGACGACTGGCTGTTGAAGGCGGGCTCTCCCCAAACAGTCGTCTCCCACCTCCAGACTACGGCCGACCTCCTGCATTTGCTGGGGTTCTGCATCAACGTGCCAAAGTCGCACCTGATTCCCTCTCAGAAGCTCCTCTTCATTGGAGCGGTTCTGGACACGGCGCAGTTTCGGGTCTATCCTCCCGAACAACGAGTCCGGGACATTTGGGATATGATACCGATCTTTCAGCCCTTCTCCCGGGGTTCGGTCAGGACGACCTTGAGGCTGCTGGGCCTCATGCATACTGCTCACCAACCATGCCAAATGGCATATGCGGGCTCTGCAGTGGGACCTGAAGTTCCAGTGGGCGCACCATCAGGGGAATCTGTCAGACTATCTCCAGATCTCGGAGGGCACTGCACGACAATTGCAGTGGTGGCTCACGGATCAGCATTGGGTCAGCGGCAGATCCCTCTCCCTTCCCCAACGGGAGCACACAGTGGTGACGGATGCGTCCGTCCTGGGATGGGGAGGCCACATGGGAGAGGCGGAGATCAGAGGCCTCTGGTCTCCGGTGGAGTTCCTGCTCCATATCAACCTTCTGGAGTTTCGGGCGATCCTTCTTGCACTGAAGGCATTCCTTCCCTCTGTGAAGGGGAAGGTAATGGTGCAGGTGTTCACAGACAACACCACCGCCATGTGGTACTGCAACAAACAGGGCGGGGTGGGGTCGTGGACCCTGTGTCAAGAGGCTCTACGTCTCTGGACATGGCTGAAACGTCAAGGCATTTCCTTGAGGGTTCAACACCTGGCGGGTTCTTTGAATGCCACGGCGGACGAACTCAGCCGCAGATGCATGATGGATCACGAATGGCGTTTTCACTCGGAAGTGGCGCAAGGTCTCTTTCAACAGTGGGGAGAGCCTTGGTTAGATCTATTCGCCACCGAAGAAGGAATTTCCAAGGCGGCACACTCTCGGCGACGCTTTTCGTCGCGAGTGGAGTTGCGGTCTGTTGTACGCTTTTCCGCCTATACCACTTCTACCCAGAGTGCTGAAGAAGATCAGGCGTGACCGGGCCCAAGTCATTCTTGTGGCCCCTGTAAGAAACTGGCTCTATATATACTACACCAAAATGAGGTATAGTGTGTATAGAGTCCAGTTGTCCCCAGAGGTAGGCATAGGTTAAAGTTAGATAGAACCTTACTCTCTATCTAACTTGGTCGAGCAGTAAGGCTGTATCAGAGGATAGTGCTAAGCATTTGATGTACCCACTCAGTCAGCAAATGAATTCACACACTCAAGAACTGAAATCTAGGCCAATTGTGTTTGTATACAAATATACTGTTGTTTATTTTTAGAACCAAATAAGCCTGGTACAGGTAAGCATTAAATACTTTTCAGTAATAGGTTACTGGATATAGAACAGTGTGAAAATGCAATAGAAATTGTACTTTGTTTGATTTACAGGGGAGCAGTAGTATGCAACACTTAGCAAATACAGTACATTGAAATGAATAGGCTTTTTCAGTAAATTGCAGGTAAGTTACTTTTTACGTTACTTTTCTAACTCAGTGCTGGATACCTAGATTCCGCACTGGGACATTTCCTAGAAACGGGTAACTAATTATGTTTTGGTTATTTGCATCAATTTTAAAGAATATTTTCAGTTTTCTAAACTCCACACTTAGGAAACTTTTTGGAGCAGTACATTGAAATGAATGGGCTTCTACAATAAATTGCAGGTAAGTTACTTTTTACGTTACTTTTCTAACTAAGTGCTGGATACCTAGATTCAGCACTGGGACATTTCCATGAAACAGGTAAGAAATTACATTTTTGTTAGATGTACGATTTTTAAAGAATATTCTTGTGTATTTCAAAAGTTGACACAAACTTTTTCACAGAGAACCACCAGTGTTATCCTATGGAAGGAAATGCAATTCACAGGTAAGTTACTTTTACGTTACTTTTCCTACTCAGTGCTGGATACCTAGATTCAGCACTGGGACATTTCCTGAAAGCAGTTGAGAAAATGCGTTTTGGTTATTTGTGCGATTTTTAAAGAATATTCTTAGTTTTCAAAAGTAAACACTTGGAAACTTTTTGGGAGGAAAAGTGTCAATGTTATCCTATGAGGAAAAACAGGTTATCGGTTTTGAGGTAAGTACTCTGTCTTTGGAGTTGGGGTTCTGGGTTTAGACTTAGGGGTTTCCCAGGGTCAGTGATGCACTGTTGTACCCTCAGCAGCACTAGGGCGGCCAGGTGCAGAGTGTTGAGGCCCAATGTTATCCTATGGAGGATAGGGGGACTCTGGTTGGTGGCTGCTGGCAAGCAGGCCACACGGGGTTGTGGGAGCAAAGCTTCTAGGGTTTAGCTCAGGGCAAGTTGGGAACCAAAGCAGCACCAAAGGTGCACCCTCAGCGGCACTAGGGCGGATGGGTGCTGTTTTGAGGTCGAGTGCCCTGTTGATTTCAATGTATATTCTCCCGGAAAAAGAAACACTGCAGGCTCGGGGACAAGGATCTTCCAGGAACGACCACCACTTCGAGGGGTTAGTTGGGATGTTGAGGGTTGGTTAGGCACCGTTGGTTTGGGCAGGCTCCGTTGGTTTGGGCACACAAGGCCGTGGGGCGTCGGGTGCAGGGGTGTCTTGGGATGTCGGATTTTCTCACCCGCTCTGGTCGTGGTAGGGGGGGTCCTCTGGATTGCGGCTGCAGGTGTCATCAGGAGGCTTGAGGCAGGTCAGGGGTCGCCGGATCTCGGGTCAGGATCGCCGGGGGGACCTCCTCGGGGTGTTTTTCTACTCGAGCCGGGTTCGGCGGGTGCAGAGTGGGATGGATTTGTGGGTCCTGGCTGACACCAGAAGCTTCAATTTAAACACGTCCGGTGTTCACGGGAGAAACAGTCTGGAAAGTGAAGGCAGGCAGGTCTTCCGGGGTTTGTGAGGTTGCTGGCTGCTGGACACGCCGGGATTTCGCAGGAGCAGGTTCGAGAGGAGACAGCCCTTAGAGGTCTTTCCTGATCACAGTGCCCTGGGTACCTGTAGTACCATTTACCAGGTGCAGACCTTGGCCAGAGATGCCAATTGGGTTAGTTTTGGGGAAAGAACACAGGCCCTGGGAACCTGATTGGCAGGGACCCGGGGCACACCAAGAAAGAGTGCATCAGTAGTCTGGCAAAAGGTGGGGGGTTACTGCAACAGAAACCCACTTTCCTACAGCCCCGGACTGGGCTCGAAGAGTTTGGTATCCCGAGCTACTCAGTATGAGCATGGATCCCCGATCCGAAGAGGCAGTCGGGAGGATCTTCTGTCGCAGCAGTAGTGGGCGGTCCTCCACCCGAACCTGTCCAGCCTCCACCTACATGCGTGGAGATTGAGCAGCGATAGTTGATTCTGTTTGACTTACCTCCTGAAGTCTGTGATGTCATTCTGGCAGCCAGGCGTCCCTCCTCTAAATCGGTATACGCCTGCAGGTGGAACAAATTTGTGGCATGGTGCACAGCAAAGGCTGTGGATCCCCTTTCTGTCCCTCTTTCACAGGTCCTTCTGTTCCTTCTTTTTTGGACCGGCAGGGCTCTGCTCTGGGCACTATCAAGGGCTACCTTTCTGCAATCTTGGCCTTTCTCAGGCTTCCTGATCAGCCCTCTCTCTTCAAGTCCCCTGTTAATAGATTTCTCAAAGGCATTACTCAACTTTTCCCTCCTATTCCGTTTGTGATGCCGCTGTGGGACTTAAATCTGGTACTTACCTTTTTGATGTGCGCTCCTTTTGAGCCGCTTCCCAACTATCCTCTTCGTTTATTAACTTTGAAGACTGCTTTCCTGGTTGCCATCACCTCCGCTAGGTGCGTGAGTGAGCTCCAGGCTCTTTCCTGTAAGCCTCCTTTTCTGTCGGTTCATCCGGACAAGGTTGTGCTTCGTACACATCCTTCCTTCTTGCCAAAGGTTGTCACTGCCTTCCACATTGGGCAAACTATCACCTTGCCCACTTTCTTTCCGCCTCCACACCCTTCCAGAGAGGAAGAAAGGCTTCACCGTCTGGAACCAAAACGTGCGCTTTCATTTTATTTGAATCGCACGCAACAGTTCCGGGTGGATGATCAGCTCTTTGTCAATCAATCAATCGATCAATCAGAGTACTTGTAAAGCGCGCTACGTAGCCGTGAGGGTCTCAAGGCGCTGATGGGAGGGGGGTGCCGCTACTGCTCGAAGAGCCAGGTCTTGAGGGGTCTTCTGAAGGCGAGTAGGTCTTGGGTCTGCCATAGGTGGGCAGGGAGGGTGTTCCAGGTCTTGGCGGCGAGGTAGGAGAAGGATCTGCCGCCGCCGGTCGTTCGTTGGATGCGGGGGACAGCGGCGAGGGCGAGGCTGGCGGAGCGGAGCTGGCGGGTGGGGGTGTAGAAGCTGAGTCTGCTGTTAAGGTAGTCTGGTCCGGCGTTGTGGAGTGCTTTGTGTGCGTGGGTGAGGAGCTTGAAGGTGATCCTCTTGTTGACGGGGAGCCAGTGTAGGTCTCTCAGGTGGGGGGTGATGTGGCTGCGGCGGGGGACGTTGATCAGTCGGGCGGAGGCGTTTTGGATGCGTTGTAGTCGTCGTAGGTGTTTAGCTGGGATTCCTGCGTACAGTGCGTTGCCGTAGTCCAGTCTGCTGCTGACGAGGGCCTGTGTCACCGTTCTTCTTGTTTCGGTGGGGATCCACTTGTAGATCCTGCGTAGCATGCGGAGGGTGTTGTAGCAGGAGGAGGAGACGGCGTTGACCTGCTTAGACATGGAGAGGGAGGAGTCGATGATGAATCCTAGGTTGCGTGCATGGTCGGTGGGTGTCGGTGCTGTTCAGTGTGGTCGGCCACCAGGAGTCGTCCCGGGCTGAGGGGGTGGGTCCGCGGATGAGGACCTCCGTCTTGTCCGAGTTCAGCTTCAGACGGCTGCTCCTCATCCAGTCGACGACGGTCTTCATTCCCTCGTGGAGGTTGGTTTTGGCGGTGTGTGGGTCCTTGGTGAGGGAGAGGATGAGCTGGGTGTCGTCGGCGTAGGAGATGATGTTGAGGTCGTGATGGCGGGCCACTTGTGCGAGGGGGCCATGTAGACGTTGAACAGAGTCAGGCTGAGGGATGAGCCCTGGGGGACGTCGCAGATGATGTCGGTGGCTTCGGATAGGAAGGGTGGGAGGCGGACGCTCTGGGTTCTGTCGGAGAAGAAGGACGTGGTCCAGTCGAGGGACTTCTCTTGGATTCCGGCTTCTTGGAGGCGTGTCTTTAGGGTGCGATGGCAGACCGTGTCGAAGGCGGCTGACAGGTCCAGGAGGATGAGGGCTGTTGTTTCGCCGTTGTCTAGTTGGCGCCTAATGTCGTCTGTGGCGGCGATGGGGGCTGTCTCGGTGCTGTGGTTTCATCTGAATCCGGACTGGGGCGGGTCCAAGATGTTGTTGTCTTCGAGGTGGCGGGCCAATTGTATGTTGACGATTTTCTCGATGACCTTCGCCGGGAACGGGAACAGGGAGATGGACCGGAAGTTCTTGAGGTCCTTGGGGTTTGCCTTGGGCTTCTTGAGGAGGGCGTTGATTTCGGCGTGCTTCCAGCATTCCGGGAATGACGCTGTTTCGAAGGAGTTGTTGATGACCATCCGTAGTTGTGGTGCGATGGCTGCGTCTGCTTTGTTGAATACGTGGTGTGGGCACGGGTCTGACGGGGATCCTGAGTGGATGGAGTTCATGACATTGCGTGTCTTGTCGTCGTTGACGTTGGACCAGGAGGTCAGGTGTTGGTGCTGGTGGTGTTCGCAGGGGAAGTGGAGTCTGGTGTAGTCGGGGCGGTCGTGGTGTTGAAGCTGTCGTGGATGTCAGCGATCTTGCGGTGGAAGAAGGTGGCTAGTGAGTCGCACAGTTCTTGTGAGGGCGGGATGTCGTTGGCGCTGGGGTTGGAGAGTTCCTTTACGATGCTGAAGAGTTCTTTGCTGTCGTGTGTGTTGTTATCCAGGCGGTCTTTGAACGGGGATCTCTTGGCTAATCTGATGAGGTGGTGATGTCTGCGGGTGGCGTCCTTGTGGGCTGCGTGGTTGTCCGGTGTGCGTTCGTGGAGCCATTTCTTCTCCAGTTTCCGGCATGTGCGTTTGGAGGTCTGGAGCTCGTTGGTGAACCAGGTGGCTCTCTTGCTGGCGTGGTTGTTGGAGGGTTTCTTGAGCGGGGCAAGGGTGTTGACGCAGTCGTCGATCCACTGTTTGAGGTTGCAGGCTGCGGCGTCTGGGTTGGTGGGGTCGGTGGGTGGGTTCTGGGCGAGGGTGGTGATCAGCCGGTCTTCGGTGACTTTGCTCCAGCAGCGGCGAGGCAGCTGTTGGGTGTGGTGGTGCGGTGGTGCGGTGGTTGGTTTCTTGAAGTTGAATGGATGCAGCGGTGGTGTGGTCGAAGGCGACATGGGTGCTTGTGGCGAAGACGGGGTCCAGCGTGTGGCCGGCGGCGTGTGTGGGTGCGGTGACGAGTTGTCTGAGGCCGAGGTTGTCGATCAGGGTGGTGGAGTTGGCGTTGTTGTTGTTCTCGAGGTGGAAGTTCAGGTCCCCGAGGAGGATGTAGTCCGTGGAGGCGAGGTCGTGGGTGCTGGCGAGGTAGTCGATGGAGTCGCTGAACTGAGCCCGGGATCCGGGGGGGTCTGTAGTCGAGTGTTCCTCTGAGGGTGGTGTTGGGATCGGTGTGGATCCGGAAGTGCAGATGTTCGGCGGTGTTGAGGGTGTCGTCTGCGTGGGTGGCGACCTTGAGGGTGGGCTTGTGGACGATGGCTATTCCTCCTCCGATTCCGTTGGCGCGATCCCTGCGGGTGATCTTGTAGCCGCCCGGGATGGCTATGGCGATGTCGGGCGCCGAGGAGTCATTCCACCAGGTCTCGGTCAGGAAGGCCACGTCTGGGGCGGAGGTGTCGAGCAGATCCCAGAGCTCGACGGCGTGTTTTCGTGCGGAGCGGGTGTTGAGGAGTATGCAGCGTAGGTGGTTGGGTCCTGTCCTTGGAGGTTTGGTGGCTCTGTTGCAGGTGAAGCTGCAGGTGCGGCAGGAGAAGGGTCCGCTTCAGGGCGGCCTGGAAGCAGGTGTGGTTTCGGCCGGCGTTGAGTGCGTGGAGGGTGCAGGCGTCGTAGCGGAGTCTGGTGTCGTGGCGTTCGCGGGGTGCAGGGGTTCTGGCGCTGGGCGCGGTCCAGGCGCGGATGGGCGCAGACGGGCTTGCCTCAGGCGCGCCAGCGGCGCGGCCGCCCAGCATCCGGCATATATGGGGAGGTGGGAGGGAGGAGCAGCTGGGAGGGGGGAGGCAGGAGCAACGAGTGGACAGGGGGCGGGGCCGCAGGGGGCACAGCGGCGGGGAAGCAGTGGAACAGAAAGCAAAATGGGGAACAAGAGGGGAAAAAGAGTGGTACAGAAGGCAAAAGGGGCACACAAGGGGGGGAAAAAAACGAGTGGCACAGAGCACAAAAACGGGGCACACAGGCACAAAAGGGGGGGAACAAAAACGAGTGGCACAGAGCACAAAAACGGGGCACAAAAGGGGGGGGAACAAAAACGAGTGGAACAGAGCACAAAAATGGGGCACAGAGAGGGGGAGCAGTGGCACAGAAGCCAAAGGACACTTACCAGCGAGGCAGCAGGGGCACACAGTCGGAGCTGCATGGAGGGGGAGCGACCTACCAGGAGGGTCAGGGGTCGCTCACCTCACCGTGCAGTATCCGGCATATATGGAGAAATGGGAGGGAGGAGCAGCTGGGAGGTGGCTGTTGGCTACATAGGCGCCAAGAAAGGCCGGGCTGTACACAAGAGTACCATCTCCCGCTGGGTCGTCTTGTGTATCAAAGCCTGTTATTCTCTCGCTAAAAAGGAACCTCTGGTGGGATTGCGCGCCCATTCTACCAGGGCGACAGCAGCTACTACTGCATTGGGACGTGGTGTCCCCCCTGCAACACATCTGTCAGGCAGTCACGTGGGCCTCGTTGCACACCTTTACTAAACATTATTGCCTTGACAGTCAAGTCCGGAGAGACGGCTTCTTTGGCCGTTGTGTTCTCCGTGACTTTCTGGTGTGATCTTGGTTCGCAGACCCACCACCGGGGTTGGTATTGCTGGGGTATCTATTCTAAGGTAAAGAATCTATCACTAACGTGTCTGTTTCAGATGCACAAGTTACTTACTTGTGTAACGATATATCTGTAAGAGACATTAGTTAGTGCTAGATTCCTTACCGCCCCACCCATCCTCCCTGTTCTGCGAACTGATTTCTAGGGTTAAGGTCATCCCTTTCAGGGCCCTAGTTTCAATGCGCCAGTGGTCAGGGTATTGCATGGCTCTGCGTTCCTGGCGTGAAAGTCGTGTACAGAACTGACGTTGGCGCGCGTGGTCTAAGTAGTTCGAGCGACGTCATCTCGGCCACTACGACACCAGCGACATACGCGGAGCCGTACGACAACGCCTACCGACGCGCAGGGGTACTGCTGATGAAAAACTTTCCGGATCCAGTCTGACGCCTGAGGATATTCTAAGGTAAGGAATCTATCACTAACTAATGTCTCTTACAGATCTATCGTTACACAAGTAAGTAACTTGTGCAGTAGGTACTGGCTTCACAAGGTGATAGCCCTACGAGGGAAGCTCAACGAGCTAACAAAGTACAGTGGAGTTAACACTTTTGCATCTGCAAATAGCTTCCTAAGAGCAGGGCAACAAGGATGTAAATGCATCACGCTAAGCAATTAATACGTAAGCTGGAGCAGAAATGCATAGGCAATATATTACTCTTTAAAGGGCCATTTCCGAAGATAAGCAACTAAAAGATTTTCTAATGGATACTTGAAACTGCAGATTCCTTACCTTTTGAATATCATCAGTCTGTCCCCGAAACTCAAAAGCAGTCATACTGCTCTCCAGTAGGTGCTGTCGAGAAGCTCGGTACCAACGTTGTCCTGCTCCAAAAGTGATGAGCAGGGCTTCATATAAGCTCCACCTAGGAGCACTGACATCAGTTTCTTTCTAAGCCCTTATATTTGGCAAAGTGGCTTATATACTCTCTATACTTGTATGTTTTTAGATGGGGAAAGGATTCCATTCCACAGAATGGGGAGGAAGTATCTGCGGTTACAGTATCCACCAGAAAGAGCTTCACTGAAGGTTATAACTTATTCCGCTGATGAATACATCTAACCGCAGAGTACTCGCCTTGTGAATAAGTGGAAAAGCAGCACCTTCCCCAGGTTTTGTGTCAGTGGAATGGCTCAGTCCAACAGTCTAAATGCCCATCCTGACTGTCAAGGCAATAGTGCTTCGTAAACGCACCACACTGATGCCCATATTGCAGCCTGATGGATATCCAGGACTGGGGGCCAGTATATTTTGACACTGTATCAGATGTAGCAATGTAAATAAATCAGGCAAGGGTCGGAAAGCCATAATTATTATCCCTTGCAATCACTGTATTTTTATGAAATAACTTTTGACTAAAAATCAACAAAAATTATTATGTTTAAGTCTTTGTAGGTGCTGTCAAACAAGGTGTAAGAATCAAATTTGAGTGTGGCAAATATCCAGCTCTGTGCGTATCACCTCAAATAAAACGTGTTTTCTCACTGGATCCTGGATTTTTTTAACCTGTTCAAGAATTGAATATGATGGAGGACCCAAAAAAGACTGATTATTTTAGTGTTCGGAAACTCCTCCCACATTACAGACTTTTGCAGATCTCAGAAAAATCAGATCATTTAAGGATTTGCATGGCTCCAAGTGGCTGCTTATGAATGAATGAATGAAATTAAATTTATAAAAGCGCGAACTTAGCCCAAGGGCATCAAGGCGCTAGATGCAAAACCATCAGAGGACGGGAGAAAGGGAACATGCTCATACTGAAGGACTACAAAAGAGCCAGGTCTTTAAAGCCTTACAGAAAAAAGGTCGCAAGGCCTCACTAGAGATGTTCAAAGGCAGGGAATTCCACAATTTGGGCGCCCTGGTGGAAGAAGCTCTGCCGCCCCATTTCGCCTTCTTGAACCTAGGCACAACAAGAAGGTTTTTGTCCGCGGACCGAAGAGACCTGGAGGGGGCATAATGACAGACGATCGACTTAATACCCTCGGGACCAGAATCATAAAAGGCTTCATGAGTCAAACAAAGGATCTTAAAAATGATCCTATCATTCATCGGGAGCCAGTGCAGAAGCTTAATCGAGGCTGTAGCTGAATGAAATCTAGAAAGATTCAAGACCAATCTGGCCACTGCGCTCTGCACCATCTGCAACCGATGGATGAGACCTTTATTAATGCCCAAATAAAGGGCATTACAATAATCCAGTGTTGAGGTTACCAAGGCCACTACGACCTGCTTACGTGATTCAAAGGACAGATAATGGGAAATCTTTCTAAGAATCCTAATGATACCAAAGCAGGTGGAAACAGTCCTGTTTACCTGCAGCCTCAGAGAGAGAACATTGTCCATGATCACCCCTAAGTTTTTCCCATGAGAAACTGGACAAGGACAGACCCCCAGCGCGGTCGGCCACCAATCACTGGACCAGATTTCCTGATCATTCCCGAAGATCAAGACCTCTATCTTTTCTCCATTCAGCTTCAGAACATTTTCCACCATCCAGAGGAAAACTGCCTTCATGCAGCTCCTAAAATTGAGGCCGCGTCTTTTAACGGTATGCTTATGGAACAACTCTTATCATATAGTGTGCTTGTTCAGGTAATTAAAAAATTATGGAAATGCAGGAGTGAGGAGCTTCCTGCTAACACTCTTCTTCAAGATATTTTAACACGTGGCAGGAGTCGGAAAGCCACACTTATGTTAAACTGTGAAATTACTGATCAAACTAAGACTTGTTTAGCAACACTATGAGGCAGATGAGAGACTGTGTTTCAGGGACAGTTCACAGATGGAGAATGGATACAAATTTGAGAGCATCTGGCTGAAATATCCAGAAATGCACAATTAAAATTGACACAGTACACGATCATCTGACAATACACAGATTGAACAAGATCTGCCCAGAATCCAGAGTCACATGTCCCAGATTTAGTGTGTTGAATACTAATCTGTTACACATGTTTTGGTATTGTACAGAATTGTCTTCTCTGTAGAAGGAGGTCATGGATATCTTGTCTAAAATCACAGGGTGAATGGAGCTGATGCAACTAAAAAGATGTATCCTGGGACTTCGTACCAGGCCCAAAAAAGCAAAATTGTAATCTAGATGTGGGCCTAATACTAGAGTTGCAACAGGTAGCCATGGGTTGAAAGGCCCCAGCTCCATCCCACTTTGTGGATTGTTTGGTGGAAATTATTAAATGGGCTGCAGCAGAGGGGCTTGTGTGAGAAGCTGGCCTGGTATATTTTGTCCACTAATGTAAGTGGGCGCCTTGCACCAGTCCAGACAACCCTTATGGTGATTTAAGAGGTCTTAGACAACCTTGGAAAGCTCTCTTATTGGTAACTGTGGAGAGCAGCCTTCAGGCTTAGTCTTGAAGGAGTGTATACCAGCTTCTTTTACCAGAATGCAGTCTTATAGTATAGATTAAGTGAAAAAGAACCACACTAAGTATTTATAAAAATTACATTCCAATATCTCCTGCAAGGAGATTAACACAGTGCACACAATACTTTAGCAAAGAAACTCCGTAAATAGCACACATACACAGTGGCCCCAGGAGGAGACCCAACAATATACTAAGAAAGTGGTATAAGAACCACGGCTTGAGTCAAGACAGTGTCGAGAGGACGTAGAAGTACTGGGACCGCAAGGAACTACCCAAGGTGAGTAGAGTAGATATGGGCCCAACGGGAAGCGGGTGCAGTGTGGAAACACTACTGCGTGCTCCGTACAACTCTGTGTGCAAGTCACGGTTGGATTTTTAAAGATTAAGGACCCTTCCCAGTGGACCCTGAAGAAACCCCTTGGAAGACAGAAGGTTGGAGAGCCACCCCACCAATGGATACCCTAGTACCCACATTACCTACACCAGGGAAGCCGGGCGCATACGTGTGAAGATGTGTCGGAAACCCCCGTCAAAACCAATGAAGGACTTCAGGAAAGTGCTGCTGCTGGAAGAGGAGTAAGTGTCTGTGGGAATCCAAACATGGATTCTTGAAGAGGAGTACCTGAAAGCATAGGGGACAGGGTCTATGCCACTAAGGAGTGATCAGGAGACTTGGAAGCCCAAGCTTTGCAACTGCAAGTTGGATGCGGTGCACAGGGGTTCGGTTAATGCAACCCCCACAAGGGATACTGGTCTCAAACTTGGTTAGAGGGCATGGCAGGCCTCGGGACCTGTGGAAAACCACCACCTGTGTTGCAGAGCCCACGGAGTCCGGAGGAGCTCAGGGTCTGCAGACCGGTCAACTTGGTTGTGATGCCTGCAATTGCAGGGGAGTGACTCCTTTTCTCCAAGGGAGTTTACTTCAGGTGTCTTTAATGCTTCACAGGCTTTGGAAGGTTCCTGTATGATGCACAGGCACAGATGATGCAGAAGACTGGAAGGGAGACAAAGTCAGGCCCAAACGAAGTCCAGAGTGCCCAGACGGTAGAAGTGCAGTGGTGTCTGATCTGAATCTTATCCCACGACGAATCTAGGGACCTACACCCAGGTAAGCCCTTAAGTGCCCTAGGGAAAGGGTTGTGAAGATTCAGAGAACCCTCCCAGGGGATGGTCCGGAGAGGGGGGAGGTACTCCCATGTCCTTTGTCCAGTTTCGTTGCAGCTGTTTTCAAGATGGTCATCGCCTAATTACCCGGTGTCCCTCTGTATAGTATATGGCTGCTTCACTGACAACCCGGGATAATGAACTCCGCAGGCTGCAGGGGTGTCCTGCTCATGCAGGGGCACCCTCTCGCTTAGAACCAAGCATCCTGCCTTCAGGATTGCAAAGGCCTGCCATAGGGGTGACTTATAGGTTTTAAGTGCAGTGACCCTTAGATATAGTAAGCATTACCTGTATCTTAAGTAAGTGGTGCAAGCACCAACTTACACAGGCTGCAATGGCAAGCCTGTAGATCCATTTTGCATGGTTTCCCATGGGTGGCATAATGCATGCTTCAGCCCATGGGAGACCTATTTCCTGGGTACCTTAGTACCATATACTAGGGACTGTTAAGGTTACCCCAGTATCCAATCTGGTGTGTACCGAAGTACTCAACACAACAATGTAGGGAGAAAGCAGATAGACTGGGGTCCTGATTAGCAGGATCTCAGTCAGACTAATCAAAATACAGCTTAGCACCAGGCACAAAGTAGGGGTAACCATAGAATTAGATCCTACTTTCCTACAGCTTGCGAACAGCTATGGGACGCAGGGCCAGAAAACAGTTGGAGGTGAATATATGGGATGCAATTATGGTGAAGGTACAGAATAAAAATAATGAGATGCCTCAGGAGGTCGCATGAGGTGCATAGCGATAATTGTTATTTGATCTCACGCACCAGGTGGTGCAGCATGCTGCGCAATTGGGGGGGGAGGGTGCTGGTATCAGCTGATGGAAGACACAGGCTCTCACTGGAGGTTTTATCTTGTGTCCTTTGGACACATAAGTTAGTTTTACATGCACTGACTAAAGGGTTTTTTAGATATTATTGTTAATAGGATACTGTTAATATATCGGCAGTGACCATATTGAAGAATACTAGTGAACATGACCATTGTTGTTATCCTGTAACTGGATAAAAATATTTTTTAAATACAATCCCACCCAGACACAGATTGGAAAAGAGCCAAGCTAATGGAAAAACACAACAGACTAGTAATGACAATAAGTGGTAGCTATTAGTTCACACAGGCGCATTGTTCTCTGCTTACTAATTTTAGTTATTTTATCTTTTCAGGTTCTGTTATTGGAATTTGAAAAAGCTCAGATGTCTCAAAATATTGAACTACTCAAAACAGAAGCCGAACAGTTGAAATGTGTCCTAAAAGACATGTCTGAAGAAAGTGAACAAGCAAGAAGCCGTCATGAAGATGGTGCAAACCAATCATCTGAAAGGTATGCTTTTCCTCCCTTAACATGTACTGCAGTTGAATGTTATTTTACATGTTTGTAATGTTACAATAAGGGATGTCCTTATCTGCATAGTGGGGCACATGAACATAACATGCACTTTTTGAACTTCATCTCAACCCCTTTGTTTCACTTGATTCAATAGGATGTGGCTACACAAGCTGCAGGTTGTATGCTCCCATTGAATTTCAATAATTTAGGTCCCATGAAAGCCCCTCTCTGAAACACACCTGCACATATTGTCTTGGCTCTCCCTAGATATTGTCTTGCCTACCTTCAATTATTTTGATTCACCTTTCTACAGAAAACTTTTAAATTTACTTTGAGTACCCTCTTTTTTGGATTTGGACAGAATGCTTATGGTTATACAGCCATGGAGCCATGGAGCAAAAAAGCCTTTAAAACCAAGGCAAGTCTCCCTTTATCAACACAGTCCCACTATAATCAGTAAAGTTGTTCTTCCTAAACATGTAAACTGATCTTCAAAGAAGGGTCTATCAGACTGTATTCTGGTTGATAGACATAACACTAGAGAAAACCTTCAGGTGAATCACTTGCCTAGCACTGAGCTTGGACACATAGCCCAAAGTGCAGCTTTTTCAAAGTTATTCTGACTGAACATCTGATTTTGATGCTCTGTCACGGGCTCATTGGTCCCATGGTCTGCAGTAATGTGCTATACATAGTGCTGCAGCGCACTAACCCAGTTTGGTGCCAAAGCAGAATCTACTGCAGACCTTGATGATGAGAGGAGGACAGCAGCAATTTGCCACAGCAGTAGATGTTCTTCCCCTTCTGCAATATTCATACGGTGACTTTCCACTCATTCCTCCTGGTGTAACCCAATCTGCTAAATAGGAGCAGTTCCAGTTAGTTGAACAACAGGCACCAAATGAGGAGAGAGATTAATTGTGAAGAATGCTTGCGCTCTGCGGTTAAAATAATTGCCTCCAAATGTGAAGTCCAAGAAGTCCTAACAATTCCATAGATTCACATGCTTGAATCATTCCCCGTAGTCAAAGTGGGAGTCCCGCTGTATCATAGAAAGTATTAGTCAATGATATTCATAGCAGTTAATGTAAAAAAAAAAAGATTTCGCTTCATTAGCTTATCATCATCATTTAATAAGAACCTCAGTTCAGCTAATCAGGCAACACCACCCTTTAGAACCCTCACCACAGAGGCTTCAATCGCTTTTCTAGCACAAGTGGGATATGAGAACACCAGAAGATCAGGGGAGACTTTATAGAAAGGAGGGTGGGTCGCATTTGCGTCTATTAAAGATACTAATACTGGAGAACTACAGTTCTCTCGTAGGGGATTCCAAAAGAACAGCGACACTCTTTTCACCCCGTCACCGATGTCCTCGACGGTGACCTCCTAGACTTCGATCGGGACCGTAAGCGTTTTCTGGGTGATAAACTCCTCTCAGACCTCCCACGTTCACTGGGGGTTGAGCTCTGTAGGAAGATGTACTTCCCCTTTGCTCAGAGGTCCCACTGGTTACCTGCTGTGTTCTGCTCTCTTCTCTTCACTGCAGGCGAATCTTCTCCCTGTCACGCAGGGTACGTCTGGAGAAGGTCTTGCAGATGTCACTGGAGCTAGGAAGATGAGAGAAAGGCAAACACAGAATACAGACTTCATGAAAATCTGTTATAGCTTTTTTTCTGCCACACCTAGGGCATTTGTAGAAAAGAGATGGCATTATGAAAAGAAAAAAGGCCTTTTTCCTCACAAAAAACACTTTGCTTCACAGAGGACAAAAGACGTTGAGTGAAGCAAAAAGCAATGATATTTGAAGAGTTAAATTGAAGAAAAAACCTAAAAAAGTTGAGTTCAATGCTCCAAGGGTCCTGTCAGAAGGAACCAGAAAAAAGAACTGAGGTAACTACCTCTGGCTGAGCATGATGGGATATTAGTGGTCTCTCTGCTCTTGAAGGCACCGTTTTCTTTTTCTATACTTATAATGGCAGCCTATGGGCTACAGGGTCAGGCACTTCTTCATATCTTTCTATTCATAGCAAAAGGCTTTGTGAAGGTTCTTTTCCTGTGCTTTTATAAAAAATATATTTTTTTAAGAGCATATATTCTCACAGTCCCTTACAAGATGAAGAACTCTGACCTCTGTGGCCTTTTCCTAGGCGGCATTATGACATTCTTAGGTGACTTTTTCAAGGCCTTCCAGAAGAAAGGCGAACTTAATAATTTAAGAACATTTTTGGATAAAGTGCTCCGGGGTCGCCGCACAAGGGCGTGACTATTCATCGCTTATGACTATCATGGAAATAACCCTACGAGAGAACTAGAATTACAGGTAAGGAACTATACCTTACAAGTAAGTTACTTATTTTCTTCTCCAGTATTTGATTTTCCTAGATTCACATGCCTAAATCAGAATAGTCTACAATTAATACTTGCAGTTAGTTAAATTATCAGAATATAGTGGATGGTGGAGCATACATTTATATATGGCTCACATTATTAAAATAGATGTAGCAACACTGCTTGTTTCATGGCCACTTCACTTTTGTCAGAGGAATCCAGGCAATAATGCTATGTGAAGGTGTGCCTGCTGGGCCATGTTGCTCACAACATATTTGCTGAATAGGCACCCTGGCAAAGAGAGCTGTGTTGGTAGACAGCTCTGGTAGAATGAGCCTTGACTTTTGCTTGTCAATGGTTGTCCAGCCTGTCTGTGACAGAATTGGATTGCTGCTACAATCCATTTTGCTATGGTTTGTTTGGAAACTGGGAATCCTTTTCGTAGGTTTCCATAAGCGACTAACAGTTGATCCGCCTTGCGGAATTGTCTAGTCCTGTGTACGTAGAACTTAACGTCCAAGGTATGCAAATATTTTTCTGCCTTAGTTTGTAAATTGCAAAGAATGATCTCAGTATTATGGGTTAATTCAAATGGAAATTCGAAGGGATCTTTGGTATAAACTTGGGACTGGTCCTCCGCACTACACTGTTTTGTTTGAATTGCAGAAACGGCTCTTTAAATATGAATGCTGGAATGTCAATGACCCTTCTTGCTGACACAAGTGCTACCAGCAGCTCTGTTTTCTATGTTGAGTATTTTAAGTCTGTCTCTTGAACGGGCTCAAATGGGGCCTTCATCAATTGCCCTGACACTGTATTAAGGTGCCAAGTAGGACTTTTCGTTATAGGAGGAAACACTAAAGAGGCCCTTGATAAATTGCATGAACAGTCTGCTAGACCATAGCAAAGGTAATTTGTCCGATCTTCTAAATCGTGAGATTTCTGCCTGGTGTACTTTGAGGGGTGGGCCAATCCAGACTTTGTCAAGTGGAGTAGATACGGGAGGAGTTGTTCCGCAGGTGTTGAGATAGGATGAACATTAGCTTCATGTGAGAAAGTGCCCTCTTTCTGAATTGTTGTCCTCACCTTTTGCTGAACTGCTGATGTGCTTTGACTGAGTGTGCCCTGGGTTCCTGCCAATCAGGTATCCAGGACCTATGTTCTTTTCCTAAAAATGCATTGAAAACAAAACCCAGTTGGCATCTCTGGCCACAGGTCAGCCCATTGTAAGTGGTACCACAGGTACCCAGGACACTGTGACCAGGTAAGACCTCTAAGGGCTGCAGCACTTATTGTGCCACCCTTAGAGGCCCTGTACCTTTACACTCTCACACTGTCTTGGTGCAGAACAAAGTGAAGTCGACATGGCACACATCCCTGTGTGCCATGCCTACAGCCCACTGCCCTGGCATAGATTAGTCACCCCTCTAGCTGGGTGCCCTATACCAGTGGTGAGGATACAGGTGCATGAGCCCTGTAGCCCTAGTGTCTAGGTCCATGCTTAGACATTGTAAGTGCAGTGCTGCCATTAAGAGTATATGGTGCTGGGAGATTGTCATTATGAACTCCACAGCACCATAATGGCTACACTGAGAAGTTTGGTATGAAACTTCTCTGCACATTAAGCCCACACTGATGTCAGTGTGGGATTTAATGAAAAATGCACCTAGAAGGCAACTTAGAGATGCCCCCTGAAAAACGACCTACCACTGGTGTCCAGGCTGCGTGGCTGCATTCAGCTGCCATCTCCAGACATGTTTCTGGACCCCTGGGTTGAGAGCCTGCTGCTCCCGGGGGCCTGAAACAATGCACATCCTGGGACAAGGTGCCAAGCCTCCTCCCCCAGGATGGGCAAGGTCCGCAAAGGGGAAGCTTCAAAGGCTTGCCGCCTTTGTGAGCTTCCCCAGGCCACTTGCTGCTTTCAGCAGCTGGTCCCCACTGGTTCTGACCCCCAGTTTGGACGGTAGGACCGGCGGGAGAAACAAGTGAGAAAGAGAGGTGTTCCCGCCTCTGCCAACTCCACCCCTCAGGTGGGGGAGGTGAGGTGAAGCACAACTCTCAGTCCCCGCCATCTTGAAGATGGAGGGACCCAGCCAACCAGAGTGAGGCATATGCCTCCCTCCCACTTCAGGGTGGCATAATAGAGGTGTACCCACCCCAAGGAAGGGACCCATTGGTCCCAACCTTTACTTACCTATAACGCCCCAAAATCTAATATTTAGGGGGCAGCCCGAACCTTGCTTCCTCAGACAAGAAACCAGAAGAAGAAAAGAAAAGCTGAAGGACCGAACAGCCGTGCCGAAGCTAACAAGAGGAGGTCGCCCACTGACTTGGCCATAGCTCTATCGGCCTGTCCCCACCTCGAACCTGCAGAGGCGAGACTCTGGTGTGTCCAGCAGCCTCAAGAACCCCGAGCACCTGCCGTCCCTTCAAAAGAAAAGACTCTGTCTCCTGTGAACACCGTATTTGTTCTCCAACAGACTCCAGGTCCCCCAAAGTCTGCAAGTATGCACCCAATGCCCACACCCCGAGCTCGAGTGACCCAACACCAAGAGGTGGTCTGCCCGGGGTGCTAACCCGAGATCCGGCGACCCCTGACCTGCCTCAAGTCTCCATCCGACGCCTGCAGCCTCAAACCGGAAGGTCCCCCCAACCACGACCAGGAGCTGGTAAGAAGATCCGACCCTAAATGGCACCCCTGCACCTGACGCCTCGCGGCCTTGGGTGGCCCAACCGACGGTGCCTAACCAACCCCAAGCATCTCAACTTACCTCTACAAGTGGTGGTCGCATCCAGAAGACCTTCGTCCCTGAGCCTGCAGTGTGTTTGCAAACCGGAGACTCTCCATTGAAAGCTACAGGGCTCCCATTTGCCCTGAGTTTAAATCCAGGAGCTTTGCTCCTATAACCCAGTGGCCTGCTCGTCTATAGCCACCAACCGGACACCCCCTGTTCCTCATTTGATAACATTGGGCCTCAGCACCCGGCCGCTCTAGTGCAGCTGAGGGTGTAACCAGAGAGCATTCTTGACCCTGGGGGACGCCCAAGTCTATCCCCAGAATACCAACTCCCACAGCAATGTACTTACCTGCTAACCTTCATAGGATAACATTGACTGTTTTCCTATGAAAAGTTTCTAAGTGTGGAGTTGGAAAATCTATGAAAACCTTTAAATCTGTGACTAAATAACCAAAACGCTTTTACTTACCTGTTTACAGGAAATATCCCAGTGCAGTATCCAGGTGTACTGCACTGTGTAAGAAAAGTAATCTGTAAAGTAATCTACTTGACATTCTACTAAAAAGCCTACACAAAGTTTATATACAGTATATCAAAAGCATTGCATTACCAGTAACTCAACTGTAATCAAACCAAAGTGTATATACAATTGCAATTCAAACTGTTGACAAACTGCATTACTACTGTAAAGTATTTATTGCCTACCTGTGCCAGGCTTGCTTGGTTCTAGAAAATGAAATAACTAAAAGAATAGTTTATTACAAAACCAATTGGTCTGATGTTCAGTCTTTAAGTGTGTGATGTAATTTGCTGATTGAATGTGTACAACAAATGCTTAACACTACCCTGTGTTACAGCCTAACTGCTCGACCACACTACTACAAATAGAGAGTAAGGTGCTATCTACTTTTACCTCTGCCTACCTTTGGGGTTCCACTGGACTCTGTGCACACTATACCTTATTTTGATATAGTATATACAGAGCCAGCTTCCTACACATCATGACACCAATAACAGAAACGCTTCCATTTAAGTTTGTGTGTTTTATGGGTGTCATCGTGCTAGCCTTTGCAAGAGTCTCTCTGCCAGAATATTCAACTGTGCAAATTCATTGAATTTAGGAACCAGGTCCGGTTGAGT
This sequence comes from Triturus cristatus, assembly GCF_964204655.1. Lineage (NCBI taxonomy): Eukaryota > Metazoa > Chordata > Amphibia > Caudata > Salamandridae > Triturus > Triturus cristatus. The sequence continues at coordinate 188,722,162 of NC_140591.1, read as the reverse complement.
TTTGTGGCTAGCTGTGAGTGCTTGAGATTGCACAGAGCAGTGTCACGTGATCTGGGCAGAGCCAGCAGAGTGCTGTGTCTTCAGCATTTCCCCCAGGTGCTTTTCCAGCCATTTTGCTTCCAGAATTTGTTGTCGGCCATCTGAGCTTGCTGTCGGACCAGCCCACTGATTGGGGGTCTGATTTTGCCTTTCCTTTTGCCGCACCCGATAGGCGTTTCCTGGGCTGAGAACAGAGCATTGATGGGGACTGACTCTACTGGTCCAGCTTTCCCCACTCTGCTCCACCGCAGTTGCGTTGGGGGATTCAAAGGCCCAAGAGACTCCAAACTTGCAGCCTCATCCTTAAATGCAGCTGGATCGGCAGTGCTGATAAGGGAAGTTGGATACTACAAATATCCAAGATACTAATGGAAGCCCCGATTTTAACACCCCACAACACCCTATAAAATGGCTATTTTTCTTCTGTTAGCAGGCTGGTGGGCAGCGCCATATATATGTAGAATGACGGAGTTTGTAGGAGAAGCTTTCCAATAACTCTGGTGGTTTGTCTGAATTTTTTGACATCTTTTGGAGCCTGCAGTATTGAATTTTCGATGACTTGTGCAATTCAGCAACCAGAAAACTGATGACTGTGAATCTAGTGCCCCAAATAGAGGTGAGAGCTGCTTAATTGGGCGCTTTACTCTGTGTTTTACGTGTGCCTGTGACAAAGTACGGAAGCCCGATTTAGGGTGGTGGGAGAAGCAGTAGGCATAGAGTCCTCTGTAAAAAGTGGTCCCTGCATCCGCGGAAGCGTCGCAGCTAGCATTCCTGAGATCATCTGAACCCTCGTCGTTACGCAAGATATTGGAAGCAACATCCGCTTTGCCTGACTCTTTAGGCACGGATAAATTAATCCAATATAGCTTAATTTAAACATTTTCCACTTCTACAGCAGCTAACTACGATCCAAAAGACTATGTTGATCAATTGAGATTCCTTATATCTCCATTGTAGTGGGTGAAGGCGGCGATCAACTAACCAAATTCTGAGATGAAAAAGTCACTCTTTCCTATATGACAATTAAGGATGTAAGGAATGGGGGAGTCGGGGTAGGAAGGGGGAAGGAGCAATCTATGTGTATCACTGTTCACGCTGCCTCTGTTATGAGTTCTTCTTTTGCATTGTACGTAGCTCATCTGTTTTTGACGCCTAGGTTGTGTGGGCGATATAAGTTTCCATGTACGGCTAAGTGGCTGGTATGCGGTGGCAACTGCCCCTTCTCAAGTGACGATACCAGAACTGATAAGGACAATGTAGCCGGCTCCTAAGCAGGTGGTGGTTGGCACATAACTCGAATGCAGGTTATATTATCTTGACTGCAGGCGCGGCTTAATAATCTGCACATGCTTATGAATCTCTGTGTGTAAAGTATGCTGCAGTAACATGTATTCTTCTACCAAAACAACAAAACAATAAAAACAGATTTGCAAAAAAAAAGATGTAAGGAATGGCTCCGTTGTAATGAAATGGCAATGAATGGTTCAAACAATCAAGAGAAGTAAAAAAACGTCAGCACACATAGGTGCTTTAGAAGGGTTAACATCAATACCAAAATTATTTCCTATGCTAGCCCCTATGGTGTACGGAAACAGGAATATATCTAAAGGAGATAGTGCAATGTTGGATGCGGATCAAAGTGAGATCACAACACTCGCCACAGCAGATCAAACACCCAAAGCTGCAATGAGTATAGAAATAAATAACTCTGCCCCCATCATCGAAATAAGTAATCAGCTGGTAACTCCCGAAGCTGCACCTATTTAAGTCTCTCCAGCGAACTTTGCATTAACTGACATTGAATTGAATCAACTCCCTTATACAGCAGGAAGTAAACCATTGATAGAGAGACTAGTGCTATTCAGTAGTAAGCCAAGTAATTTATCTGAGATCAAAGTGAATTCATCCCGCTCTCCTGACTTTGAGTTATTAACATCACCTCAGCCTGCAAATGAACATGCAATTATTTCCGAGTCCTTGCTGTCTCGTTAGAGGATACTCTGGTCTACATTGTCATTAGTGGCAAAAAAATACAACTAATTCTGACCAATCACTAGAAATTCAAACTGTAATTCTGAAAATTCGAACCTTTCAGAAGGACTTGCCCTCCGTCTGAAGGGCAGGTATTGGCTTGGGAGTTCAAATTTTCAAAGAAGGCAGTAGACTTAAAAATACTACCTGCATGGAATACCATCAAAAAGTCAAGTGTAACTCAAACGGGCAAAAAAAGCGAAAAGTCACAGAAGAGAATAAGGAAGGAGTAGGAATAGTCCACCCTTTACATATGCTATTCGCAGAACCAACACCACATCATGAGACATGTAAAGAGATTGCCACTCTTCCTTACTCTCTGCTATTTATTTGCTCTTAAAGAACAAGTTATTTGGAAGATCCTCCTGTGACTACTTCCATTCTTACAACATCAGAACTCAGCTCTAGGAAAGCTAATAGGATTAAGGCAAAAACTAAGCCTGTGAAGAAGAAAAGTGCAATGAGTAGAATCACCAAGAGGATGTCTCGAAGAATAAGGTTTGCTCTAATCAACGTCCACATTAGTGCTGACAAAAATGGAGTAAGTAGTAATAGAGCTGAAATGGTAAACTTACAGAATGCCCAAGCATAAAACTTGCCTCTCCTTCCACCTGCAAAGGATGTATATGGGCAATTAAATCCACTAGCCCCCAATTTTGTAAGCACTGTTTCAGAAAGTATGTCCCCTTTACATGCAGTTTTGACAACCAGCTCTAACCACAGATTGTCTCCAGCAAAGCCAACATTAAATCCATATCATATTCTTGAGATATCTGACCTCTTTGCGAATGGGGAAGATCCACTAAATAGACAACAAAAATATAAGGCTACTGTATAACTTTCCGCAACTTCAGTACCTATCTTCTTCATAAATAAAGCTGGTATCCTTTCCTAATAATCTAAACTCTTCCACAGCACATGTAGAATATTGGTCCAATGTGATTCCCTCAATAGTGCTGCAGGAAAGTGAAAAACTCCACAAGAATGGCTTTGAAGTAATGGGAATACATCACAAGTCTTTTGCCCCACAGTCTCGACTTGACTATAATGGTCACGAGCCTGATTGTAGATCAATGGTTACACTTAAAATAAACATTGATAAAGGAGGAAGACAGATATGCATCCAAAGCCAGCCCAAAGTGGATCATTCTAAAACCGATGACTCCTGGTCTTGACTCTCTAGGAATCTGAATTGCATTAAACAGTAACCCCAAACTTACCTTTTAGCCGTAATGGTGATTATCTCCTTGGAACATGGCTGGTTTGGAAACATACAAGTTGCACAGTGTGTTGAGATTTTGGCCAACTGTTTGTCTTCAAGAGACTTGGTCCATTGCTAAGTTTAACTGGGACAACTATTTTGTCATCAGTAATATACAGTGCATTAAAATAAACTTATCAAAAGCAAGTGCTCACTCAGCTGATATTTTTTATCCATTTAACATCTATGCCCTGCCTGGCTTAGAATACAATATACAGCTGAAAGTGCTATTTGATTTTATAGAGTCTATCCTTGTTGCTACAGGAAATTACCAAAATATGATAATGGGTGACTTTAATGCAAACATTTCTAATGCTGCGATAAACGTGCATAGAAATGCAGAATTGGAAGAAGTCCGTCCCTGAACCGGTCTTTCCCCTGAAAGATATAGGCCGATAAACATGGAAGTATGCTGCTGGAATCACTGCCCGGAATAAATTGTGTGATATTAAATGGAGGAACTGATGGGGATTTACCAGTTACCTTCACCAGAAATGGGTGGCTACTGGCTCCTATATTATCGATTACATAATAACCAGTCACGATCTATGTCAGAATTACCTGTTCTTTAAAACAGAGTTCATGCTAGGTAGTGACCATGCTATATTATATTGTGCACGAAAATTACAAGTACAAATAAAATCATCTTGGGCGCTAACAGAATGAAACGGGGATGCTCTTGTTGCTTGTAATTAAGGTTGAATTATTTGGAACACCAATAACATGTCCAAGTTAAACACAGTAATAATGTTACCTTGTTCCCCCCATCTACTTGAAGGAAGTAACCCTATGTCGATCTATGAAAAGATAATCACAGAAGCTGTTGATGAGATTCAGAGGAAGAGTGCAATTCGCAAAGATATCTGGTATGTCTACAAAATGAGTTAAAGGAAGTAAAAGTCTCCCGGAAGCTGAATAAGCTTCTTCGTTTAAAATTCATTGCCCCCTCGCTTGGAGGGGCAAAGAGATCCAAACCCTTCGAAGGGTTCTAAAGAAAACTCCCGTCTGAAACCAGATAAAAACATTATAGATAAGAACTGGGTCAATCTGCTGCAAGCAGCCCAACAAAAGAACATAAGTTTATGTGCAGTAGAAAGAAACTGGCTGCTATTCCAGTCCCACCGAATGAATGGATCAATTACTTCACTGTCCTGTATGCAACTATTTCTCTCGTGACTAACTGCGAGGTTGTCTTCAAATCTACTTCTAAGCCTAATCTACCTGTAACTTCTCCCACGGCGAGGCTGTTAGAGATGTATTTAAGAAGAGCAAGATGCACAGCAGCAATGGGACCTGATAAAATCCTCATAATTGTCCTGCAGGGTGCCCCTGAAGGTTAATGTAGGCTCCTCATTACCTTGTTTTCATCCTGCTATGCAACAGGACGTATTCCTAGTTCTTGGTCAGGACGTTTGGTAGTCCCTCTGTATAAAAGATTTTCCCACCTAACTCAGTGTTATTACCGTCAAATCGCACTGCTAAATGCAACAGGGAAGATCTTTGCATCAGGTGTTTTGGACCAACTTAAGGACTGGGCATACACGAAGGGGTGATACAATTAGTTCAAGCGGGTTTTAGATCAAGGCATTCAGTGACTAATGATATTGCTCCTGTGCAAACGATTATCAATGAGTACGGTGTGGCTAAATCTCAAGTTGTATACTGCATATTTGTTGACTTTTCTACAGCTTTTGATAGCGAAGTTGATAAGCCTGCCCTCTGGAAGAAACCACTTAGATTTAGGATTCCTAGTGACTTATTAAGACTCACTGTTGCACTTCATACATCTATGTTGTGCAGAGTCCTAATGGGGAGAGATAAGGGCTTGACTCCAAAGATTTTAACTCAAAATGTCCTGAAGCAGGGATGTATTTTAACCCCACTTCTGTTTTCCTTATTCCCAAGAGATCTGTCTGTCTGTTTTAATAATGTTAATAATTTTCTACCTAAAATTGCACTTTATAATATACATGTTTTAATGTATGAGGATGATGTTGTCATTTTTGACTTTACTCCCATTGGCTTCCAGCGTAATTTGGATGTGCTCTCTGAATGTTCGGAGGCAAATTTTATGAAAATAAATATTACTAAAAGCAATGTGGTACCTTTTAGAGATAAGAGACTGTACCGTCCTTTTGACTGGAAGGAGAGTGGCAGGTCTGTGGAGGTGGCCACAACCTATACATACTTAGGAAGGGTATTTTCCCAAACCTTATAGAGCACCACACACTTTACTCATTTAGGTGGCAAGGCATCAGCACACTTAGGTGTTTAAAAAGATTATATATTTCCGCGGGTAAGAGAAATGTTTTGTTGTGATGAGCATGTTTTTGGTTTTCGTGTTGATACAACAGGTCGCATTGAAACCGGTGCAACACTCCAAATGGGGGTTAAAACCATCATAGTCATAGCAATGACAATATAAATGAACACATAAGCTAGTATTGACATTAGTCTCACAAGAAAGTTCTCATATTGGGCCCACCTCCCCGTACCATTCCCCGCGAACCTATTTATCCCATACTTAAGTGTGGTTAGCCGGACATCCAAATACTTCATATACTGGCTTTTCTTGCTGAGCACACCACTCCAACCCCCGCCTCCACTGTGACAGCATCGAAGACTTGCAAGATTTAAAGTGAGTCACAATGTCCCTTTAACCACAAGCAGTGCAGCCCCCAACAGTGCCCGATCTGCTCCGGTCCCCCCTACACCATCAAGTACCCCTAGTAGTAACTGTAGCGGAGAGAGTTCTATCTCCAGACTCAGGACCACGGAGAGTTCGGGGACAACCCTTCTCTAGTACTGTTGTATGTGAAGACAGGGCCATGTCATATGAAAGAAATCAGCGGGAACATGGGAGCAACGAGAGCTTGAGGGACTGGGAACTAAGCCTACCTAGCAGGAGGCCAAGCCAACCTCCCCAGTGTATTTTAAGTGTTTTCAAGGTGTCAGGAGCATTAATAATCAGTGTGCTGTATATTTAGGATATTGCCCCTTTGCCCAGTGCTCCCATCATTGCTTCTAATGGGCTGAATTCTGGGACCGAAGTGCCTCGGGGAAATTAACCCACAGAGCATGCCGTACTTGCAGGTATTTGTGAAATTGCGTTCCGGACAAAGAGTATGCGTGTTGGAGCTCTTGAAAGGAAGACATATGGGAACCTTTCCAGACATCCCCCAGCAGTATGATACTGTTGACATCCCAGCGGCTAAACCCCTCCAAGGACGCCGTCTCCCTCAACCATGTGCTGTGCCATAGGGGAGTTTGTTGTGTTAGTTTGGATCACCACCTTGTGTGCAGATGGGCTACCCTCCAACCTCCAGCGGGGTCAGTTCAGGGGGTGTGTAACATTGCTAGGATTCAAAGGAAACCCACTCCACTGAGCTCAAGTTCATAAGCAGGGTCAGACCATCCACCATGAAGCCAATCATTAATGACCAATAAGTGCGACATCAGGTAGTTCAAATATAAGTTAGACATGCCTGTCTGCAAGTTCCTCTTTTGACATGGTAAGCCCCTACTTTGTGCCTGGTGTTGATGTGGTTTCGATAGTAGTTCACAGGGTACCTGCCAACCAGGTCCACTGTGCCAGTGCTTCTTCCCTAAAACGTATTTCCCAATAAGCCTTTCAGGCCCCCTATAAGTCCCTAGTAAAAGGTACCTGTGTACCAAGGGCATTGGGACTCAAGAGAATCCCTTAGGGACCCCTCACTTAGGCCATACAGACTGCCACTGCAGCATGCATGGCCTGGTGCAGACAAATGACAAAGTCAACATGGCGCACTACCTGTGTGCCATGCCAGCTAGCACTGCCTAAGTTATAGGTGCGTCACCCCTCTAGCAGGCCTTACCAGCCCTAAGGCAGGGTGCACTATATCCCAGATGTGGGTATATCTGTATGCACAGACATGCCCCTACAATATTGGGATCTATTCCTTAATATTGTAAGTGCCAGTGAAGCCCTAGAGCATACATGGGCTGAAAACTCGACAACCCGAGTTCAACAGCATCATGATGGCTTTACTGAGCAGAGGAGTGCTTGGTACCAAACTACTACGTACAATAAACCCACTGACAGTGTGGGATTTATTGTAATATGTATTCAGAGGGCACCTCCGAGATGCCCCCGGAAAACCTACCAACCCTGGTGTGGTCACTTACTAGCTTGAGGCAGCCTGCCACACACAGGCATATTTTTAGACCCCTGGGTGGAGAGCCTCTGCTCTGTGGGACCAGAAACCATGCACATCCTGAGCAGAGGTGTCACAACTCCTCCCTCAGGAAGGGCACAGTGCTCGTAGGGGAAGCTTTAAAGACCTGCCGCCTTTGTGATGTGACACCCAACCTCTGCTGCTAGCAGCAGATGGCAGCCCCAGGTTTATACCCACAACTTTGGGTGGGAAAACCTAAAGGCCAGAAGGTGTGCCCACCTTTGTCAACTCCACCCCTCAGGTGGAGGAGGCGAAGTTGAAGTTAAGCACACTTTTCATTCCCCTTCATCTTGAAGGTGAGGGGACTCCTCCAATTAGGGCTGGTCTATGCCCCCTCCTACAGGAGGGTGGCATATTAGAGGGTGTAGTCACCCCACGTAAGATGCCCACTGCCCCTACCTTCTACTCCCCTAAACGAACCCCTAAATTTAGTAATTAGGTGGCTCCCCCAAACCTAGAAGTCAGTTACGTGTGACCTAAGAAGGACGAAGAAGATGCTGTGCAGCGAAGCCTGAAGCGGAAGACTGACTTGGTCCCCGACCTACGAGCCTGTCTGTAGTTTCCGAGACCCTACAAGAAGACGACGCCTGTCCTGCAGCCAGAGACTTTCAGAAACCCGAGGAAGAGTGCCTGAGCTTTGAAAAAGACCAGAACTCCAGAGCACAGCAGTTCTGTTCCCAAGAATCCAACACAAAGGACTCCGGTGCTCTGCGGATCAGCCACTTTGCACTCGACATATACGACCTATGTCCAACCATCCCAGAACAGGTTCCCCAACAATCCTGACCTCAAGTCTAGCGTTGGCTGGCAGCTCCTGGACTCCCACGACGACTCCTGCAGCCTGAATCTGGAGGCTCCCTCTGACTGCGACCGGTTCCGGTAAGAAGACTCCGACATCTAAAGGCACACCTGCACCCGAAGCACCTGCACCTTGGTGACACGAATCGACAGTGGACCTACAACTCTCTACATCTCTACTTAACTCTGTTGTCGTTGGTCTCCCTCCTGCATCCCCTGGTGTGACGCCTGCAGCCTGTATGTTGAAAGCCGACTCTCCATTTAAAAGCTTTGCAACGCTGAATTTGCACCCTGCACCCAGCCGCCCCTGTGCCGCTGGTGGTGTGTGTGTGGTGCTGCTTAGTGCCCCCGGTGCTTGACCTAACCCCCAAAGCTTGGCTTCTGCAACCGATCTACTTAGCTACAAGCAATGTGGCTTCAAGCACCCCCAGTCTCTATTGAAATGCATTGGGCCGAACTACAATTTTGACCTCTGCACCTGGCTGCCCATGTGCAGCTGGTGGTGCAGTTTTGGTACTCCCCCTGCCCTTTGCTGACCTATGGTCCCGAAGACTGAAATTGTAAGTGTTGTTTCTGATGAATACATCTGCCTGTGGATTCCTTACCATTTGAAGAATCCCAATGCGCAGCATTCCACGGAAACCTTTCTTTTCTGCTCTCATGTCGACGAGAACGTCACAATAGAATGTCTCCACACGCGACCCCGCTTGACGTGATCGTAGCAATAAGAAGGCCTCTTCAGCGTGCCGACATCACTTCCTTTTTTATCCGTGACGGTTTTTTCCCAGGCTCTTAATTTCTGGGGGTTTCTTTGTTGCGGATTGTCAAGACTTTGTAGCCATCAAGGATGACTACTCCGAGAAAATCAGGTTTCAAGCCATGCAGACAACGTTGGGGCCAGATGTCTATCACTGACTCCCATGAAGACTGTTTATAGTGTCTATGGTCAGACCACGTCCTCGGACATGCACTTCATGCAAGCGCATGAATCCTAAACTGCTGAAGGTGAGGGAGGCCAAATTGTTCATGTCCAAGGCCAACAAGCAGAAAAGGGGTTGCAGGAGGTCAAGGACCTGTTTGAAGTTGCCAACTCCACACACTTCGGGGTCATCGAAGAAACGTAAGAAAAAGCAGCGGCATGGTTCTTGGCATCGCTCATTCAAGGATGAGACTCCGTAGTCGGTTGTCTGTGTCCCAGATGCCTTCGCAGGGATGAGATCTTGACGACTCCTTCACCTGAGGTGACTCAGGCCACGTCTCCGAGAGCGGTGACTCTACCGGCTCCAAGAGATGCAACTCCTCCACTGTTGCCGAAGTCGACCACTCCACCTCTGACTCCGGGGTCTCCACGCCGCAGATGGAACAATTTAGTGCCTCCCCGAGCAGCTCCAGAGTGTAGTACTGTATCCGATGTATCCTGCTTTCGCGACTCCGGGTCGGGATCTGTCGCATTTCTTTTATACGATGTTTGGCTTGTGTGCCAGAGCTGCAAACCCTACAGGGGCACCTGTTATATGTTATAGCGATTTGTAGAGCGCGTGATTACCAAGTAGGAGTTGATGAGTAGGTTTCTTACTGCGTCCTCCAACGATGCGACAGGCTTGACGCTTCGATGCAATGCATGACAATCCAGTTATGATGTGATGCGTGAAGACCCTTGATGCACTGCGATGATTTCAGCCGCGTCCCCTTGATGCGTTGGTTCTTCTCCAACAAGGCCTACATCAGAATCGGTGCGGTGATCTCGAAATTCGGAGATCGGTGCACAGGATTTGTTGCACGGCAGACACTTCAGCTGTGAGCAGGCGCTACGGCGATGCGTCAAAGTTCTTCTCACACTGCTGCGATGCGTCAGAAACAGGCGATGCGTTGATTTTCACAGTAAGTGCAGTTTCCAGTACAAAACAACCTCCAGAGGTCCAAAACACTGTCAGGCAATTCTCAGCAGATCAGAACTCCCAGCAAAGGAGTTCAGGGGGGACGGGGAGGGTGAAGTCTTTGTGTCCCTGAGACTTGGAACAGGAGGCAAGCTCAATTTTAAGCCCTTGGAAATCTTCCTCGAGAAGGGGACGCAGCAAAGTCCTTCTCCATTTCTTGGCAGAACGTAGCCACTGCAGGCCAACCCCAGACATCAACCAGCACAGGGGCAGTATTCCTCCTCAGTTTCTTCAGCTCTTCTCCTTGGCAAAGGTTCCTCTAGATTCCTAGATGTGATCTGAAACTCTGGGCCCCTCTTTCTGTAATACAAAATCCTTTGTTCTCTGTGGCAGAGAAGCACTCTGCCCAGCCAAACTGTCCTCTCTGGTACAGTTTCCTGGCATGAGGTGGAGACAGCATTCTGGAAGGCAGACCATGCCCATTCAGGTGAAAGGAAATCTCCTCCTCCTACTCTAAATGCAGCCCAGGTCTATTCAGCCCAGCCCTGACTCATCCAGTCTTCTGGAGCCACTGCACATTCCCAGCCCCTGTCACTCCAAAGCCAGACAGTCAATACACATCCTAGCATAGGCACACTGGATGGATGGCTAAGCCAAAAAATACCTACTTTCTAAAAGTGGTATTTTCAAACACAGAATGTAAAAAACACCCTCACTAAAAGATGCATTTTAACATTCTATGTTCAGGCATACCAAACTTTATCTTCTTACCTTCTTCCCAGGGGCAGTTATGTTTTTAAGATGTTATAAGCAAATCCCCCATTCTATCCTACAGGACAAATAGCCTTTCAATAGTGAAAAACTAAATTGGCAGTATTTCACTATTGGGGCATGCCACACACATCACATGTCCTACCTTTCACATACACTGCACCCTGCCCACAGGGGTACATTTGGCCTACCTTAGGGGTGACTTGCATGTTGACATGGCAGTACTAGACTGCACACAAGCACCGCAATGGCAGGCCTAAGACCTTGTTGCAAGGCTTCTTATGTAGGTGGCACAAAAAGTACAGCAAGCCTACTAGCACTATTTGTTTTACAGGCCCTGGGCCCACACAGTGCACTGTACTAGGGACTCAACAGTAAGCCAAATATACCAATCATGGAAACACCAATCCACAACAACAATTTACAAAGGGAGCACTTGCACTTTGGCTCTAAACAGCAGTAGCAAAGTGCCCAAAGCATCTAGACCAGTAAACCAAAGTCCAACACACAGCAAAAACACGGGAGGTAAAGGCAAAAATACAGGGGAGACCCACGCCAATGATGCCAGGTCTAACAAGGGCCCTCCATTGGTGCATCCGCAGACAGTACTTTCAACAGAACGGAGATCTTGAAGAAGTGGTCAGAATCTCCAGAGAGACTGCAGCGGAGCTGATATGGTAGAGTGTTCCAGGCAACCTGTCTCAAGGGAAGCTGTTTCAACCTCTTGCTCCGGTGGCCACAGTGAGAACGGATGCCTCAACTCTAGGGTGGGGAGCCCATCTGGGGGATCTGGATGTCAAAGGTCTTTGGTCGCCGGAGGAAAAATTGTTTCACATCAATCTTATGGAATTGCGAGCAGTAAGTTTGGCTCTCAAGGCCTTCTTTCCCTCCCTTCGCTTTCAGTCGGTTCAGGTCCTAACGGACAACACTACTGCGATGTGGTACATCAGCAAACAGGGAGGAGTAGGGTTGTATCTTCTTTGCAGAGAGGCTCTGCGTCTCTTGTCCTAGGCTCCGGACCATCAGATTTGCGTAATTGCAAATCATCTGGCCGGAGAACTAATTGTGCATGTGGACAGTCTCTGTCGGCAGTATTCGGCCGATCACGACTGATGTCTCCATCCGTAGGTGGTCCTTCACATTTTGAGGATGTGGGAGTTTCCTCAGTTAAACCTGTATGCCACTCACAAAAACATGCACTGCCTGACGTTCTGCAGTCTCCAGTATCCGATGCGTTGAGCGTTGGGGGGACACGTTTCAATTAGATCGGTGCTCACAGCTTCTTTGCGGGTTTCCTCCCATACCCTTAATTTCTCACGTCCTGAGAAAGGTTCGCCAAGACTGGGCTGAAGTCATATTGATTGCCCCGGATTGACCATGAAGGGTCTGGTGCACAGACCTTCTTTACCTCTAATTGCACCCTCCGCTCCATCTCCTTCTCAAGACAGACCTCCTCTCGCAGTCACTGGGGCAGGTTCTACACCCCTACCTCCAGAGCCTGCAACTTCCTGCATGGAAGATTGAACAGGGCAACCTGAGTTCTTTCTCTCTCACTGGATGTGGTGGAAGTTATATTATCGGGCAGAAGACACTCCACCAAATCTGTCTATTCTGATAGGGAGGCCAAGTTAGTTAAATGGTGTGGAGAGAGATCGATTGATCCTTTGCAGGTCCATTTATCTGATGTTCTGAGTTTCTCCCTTTCCCTAGAACAACAGGGTTGTGCAGTAGCTTCCTTCAAGGGCTACTTGTCTGCCTTTCCGGCTTTTCTCTGTTTACTAGATCAGCCCTTGTTGTTTATATCTCCCATAGTTATGAGATTCATTAAGGGTCTCACAAATAGGTTTCCTCCCATTCCTTTTATCATGCCTCAGTGTGATTTGAATTTGGTTCTCACTTTCTTGAAGGGCTCACTCTTTGAACCATTATGTAGTTGTCCCTTAAGGTTTCTAGCTTTTAAAACTATATTTTTGGTTGCAATCACTTCCGCTAGGAGGGGGAGTAAGTTGCAGGCTCTTAGCTCCAAGTCTCCTTTTACATCATTCCATGCGGGTAGGATGGTTGTTAGGACCAGAGCTGCTTTCCTGCCTAAGGTGGTCACTCCTTGCTACTTGGGGCAGTCTATCACTTTACCCACTTTCTATCCTCCCCCTTCTAAGGAGGAGAGACTTCATCGCCTGGATCCCAAGAGGACCATCAGCTTGTAGCTGGACAGAACCAAGGACTTCAGATTGGACAATCAACTCTTCATTGGTTATGTGGGCAAGATGAAGGGCAAGGATGTCCACAAAAGAACTCTGTCCAGATGGATCAACTTCTCTATCAAGATCTGCTACGTCTTGGCCAAGAAGGTGCCTCCTAAAGGTATTCACGCTCATTTTACCAGAGCGAAGTCGTCTTCTTCGGCTTTAGCTAAAGGTGTTCCTGTGGTAGACATCTGCAAGGCAGCAACTTGGGCCTTCCTCCACTCTTTTGCGAAGCACTCATGCTTGGATTCGGAGGTGAGGAGGGATGGCCAGTTTGCACGTTTTGTGCTGCAGGATTTTTTGGTTTAGGCAGGCAGGTACCCTCCACCGGGAGCAGTGCTGCTTGGTGATTTAATTCAAAAGGTGAGGAATCCACAGGCAGATGTATCTAACAGAAGAACAAGTTACTTACCTTCGGTAACTCTTTTTCTGGTGGATATAGTATCTGCCTGAGGATTCCCCACTGATCCATCTGCCTCCCCGTTGCCTGTCTGCTTAAACCGGAAAAAAATAAAAACAATTATCAATGTATATCTTATGTGATTTATTGTTGGAATCATGTGACGCTTGGAACTAGGAAATGTCTATGATGAAGAATTTCAAGTTATGGTTGTGTTTGCTGTGTATACTTTTTGAAAATGTTGTTGGTTCACCCGTTCACCTCAAAGGCACGAAAAATATGGGTGGAACTGATGTCGCATGCGGACGAGGTCTTCTTATGGCTCCGATGACGTCATTCGGAGTCGCGTGCGGACCCGTTCCATTGTGACATTGTCGACGTGGGGAGAAAAGTTTCCGCGCAATGCTTTGCATTGGGATAATTCAAAAGGTGAGGAATCCACAGGCAGATACTGTATCCACCAGAAAAAGCGTTACCGAAGGTAAGTAAATTGTTCACTTACCTGGTTAAACTGATTATTGTTTTCCTCCATAGGATAACATTGAACTGTTCAGAATTTGCATCAGGTGTTGACTTTTGAAAGTTGGAAGTATTTTTTGTTAAAGACATACTTATTATGAAGATCTTGGTCCTAAAATAAAATACAAACAAAGCTTATATTTATAAAATTGGTGTGGATTTTTTGAGGTTTGTGTCCATTAATGGTCAATGTTGTGCAATAAACGTCCTACACTCCTCTGTGTTAGACCTAAGGCTGCTCACCCACACTCCTTCTAATAGAGCACTTTGGGTTTTACATTAAGCCCTGTACACTTTTGGGGAACCATTGGACTCTGTGCACGGTATAACCATTTAGTGGCATACCATGTACAGAGGCAACTTCCTACAGTGCCCAAGACACCGTCATAGGGGGCACGTTGGCAGGTCCCTAACACCCCCCATGGCCGTGAGTTGACCATAGAAAAGCAGTCTCCACCGAGTCAATCCCTTGAAACCAATGGCGAGGAATCATGTAGGGGTAATTTTGTAGAAGATAAGGAAACCGTGCTAATATCATTGTTCGGGGCATATGAGCTGCTGCAGTCACATTATTGCATTAGATCGCCGCCTAGTGTTGGGTCCGGATGTTGCACGTTGTTGTCTTGGAGGAGTCTTCGAGATCTCTCGAGATGGGTGACTCCTCCCCTGGACTACAGTGCGCATGGACAGCTCCTCCATCGTCAGATTGTTTTTTTCCGTTATCGGGTTCGGATGTACTTCTGCGACGCCAACTTCGACTCCGAAGTTTTTCAACTTTATTCACAACAAATCAAAGTATCTCGACGGGATCGCTCTCCGGTCGATGCCCTACAACTCTACGGGACTTTATTTCTCCTATTTTCATCGACACAGGCCTCCGGGCCTATCGACGCCACGTGGGCCTCGGGCCCATGGAAAGGACCCCCTTCAAAAAATGCCCCCAGTGTGGTGCTAAATACCCACACACGGATCATCACCCGGTGTGCAACAGATGTCTATCTCCGGAGCATAAAGAAGACGACTGCTCAGCCTGCGCACTTTTTCGTTCCAAAAAGACAATCAGGAACCGAAGGGCCCATCGACAAGCAGCAGCACCGGACGATATCTTCGATGACCCCTCGGATGCCGAGGACTCGGACGACCTACAGCTCGTCACAGTTGAAGAATCGGACTCGGATGACCCAATCCCAGCGGGGCAGCACGTGAGTACCGATGCCCCTGTCCCAATCACCCCACATAAGTCTCCGGTCAAGACATCGCCACAAGGCCTTCGTCACGATCGAAACATCCCTTCGGAAGCCCCACCCTCGGGCCCGGCTCCGAAGATCATAGAAAGGCCTTCCGGTAGCTCGGGACCGAGCAAACCGTATCTCCCTACAACAAAAATGCCTTCGGCGCAGCGAAAACCACATACGGCACCAATTCCGGCTCCGGCGCCGAGAGACTCGACCGTTCCCAAAAACGTCGAGCCGAAAACGGTCGATCCCAAGAAAAATATCGACCCGAAAAAGTTAATCGACCCGAAAAAGACTAACGACTCCAAAAAGGTCACCGAGCCTAAAAAACAGATCGAACCCAAGAAAACGGTCGATCCGAAAAAGGACGTCGAAGTCAAGAAAGCTCCCGAACCGAGCAAAAACAAGGTTCCCGAGCCAAACAAGTCGAAGCCGAAGCCTACAAATCCTTCGACTCCCAGTAAAAAACACCAAAAATCTTCGGTGCCGAAAACACCAAATTCAGAGGAGGAGCTGTTTTTTCCGGATCCAGTCGATCCAAAACAGAAAAGAATCATCATAGACCCTAACACAGGTCATGTGGTGCTCCACAAGAGGAAAATTCATCCTGCCTTACCCTCTCCTATTCCTCTAAAAAGGAAGGACATTGCTACTTCTCCTATTAGGCCTCTTACCCCTCCTCCTCTCTCTCCTATTCTGCCTTATGTGCCATACACACCCCCCATGCCTCCACAGCCTGAGGGGGACCCAGATGAGGACATAGATAATGATCCACAAGACCCTTATGAAGATCCTGATGACACAAATCCCAACCTGGACACATGGGGAGACCCATATTCACCAGACAATAACACACCTCTTCTAGACCCCACACCATATCCTTCAAAACCATCCCCTCCTGACGACACCATTGCATTCCATCAGTTAGTAGACAGGGCTGCTAGTTTCCACGGGGTAGATATGCATGCTTACCCTCTGGAAGAGGATTTCTTGCTGGACACCTTCCCGACCACAGAAAGAAGTGTACGCACTTTACCCATGCTCAAAGGGGTTTTAAAACATTCAACAGAAATATTCCCCATTCGGGCTAGAATACTCAACCCTAGACTGGAAAAGAAATTTAGAGCAGCACCCTCCAACCCTACATACATCAAGGGTCAACTACAGCTGGACTCTTTAGTAGTAGCCAATGCACGAAAAAGGGCTAACTCACAAACCACTGGCGATGCTGCACCACCAGAAAAAGAGTCCAAACTACTGGAGGCATCTGGGAAACGGGTGGCTTCACAAGCAGCCAACACCTGGAGAATAGCTAACACACAAGCATTGTTAGCTAGATATGACAGGGCACACTATGACAAATTAGAGGAGCTGCTACAACATTTCCCTGACCCATATAAACAACAGGCAAATGATCTTATCCAAGAAGGAAAGTTCATCACCAATGCCTCAATAAAGTGTGCTCTAGATGCAGCTGACACAGCCTCTAGAACAGTCAATACAAGCGTGATGTTAAGGAGACACGCATGGCTTCGCATATCTGGGTTTCAAACCTGAGGTGCAGACCACTATTCTCAATCAACCCCTTAACCAAGATTTCCTGTTCGGGCCTGAAACAGATGTCCTACTAGACAAAATGAAAAAGGATACTGACACCGCTAAATCTATGGGTGCACTGCAGTTTTATCAATCCAAACGTTCCTTTCGTAGATCCTCCTATAGAGGTACAGGGAGAGGGAATAATACACAAACCTCTCAACCCTTCCAAACTACCTCTCAAAGCACATTTCACAGAGGCAGAGGAGGATATAGAGGAAACAATACTAAAGGCAGAGGTAACAACAACAACCGTACCTCCACCACTCCCAAACAGTGACCTCTTACACCTGCCTCCAGACCACTTAACACCAGTCGGAGGCAGATTATCACAGTTCCTACCTGTCTGGGAATCCATCACCACAGACAGGTGGGTGAAGCAAATTATCCATTCTGGTTACTGTCTAGAACTTACATCTACCCCACCCAACATACCACCCAAACACAGACCAATGTCACAGGACCATACCATACTATTACAACAGGAGATCTTAGCAATGCTACAAAAGCACGCTATAGAACCAGTTCCCCTGCAGCAACAAGGAAAGGGAATTTATTCTCTCTATTTCCTAATCCCCAAAAAAGATGGCTCCCTCAGGCCCATTCTCGACCTTCGTCCCCTCAATCAATATATACACTCCGATCATTTTCACATGATCACACTCCAACAAGTACTACCACTACTACAGCAAGGCGACTTCCTCGCCACGCTAGATCTAAAAGATGCATATTTTCACATACCTATTCATCCCGCACACAGGAAATACCTCAGATTTGTAGTGCAGGGACAGCACTACCAATTCAAAGTCCTACCTTTCGGGGTAACAACAGCACCAAGGGTGTTCACAAAATGCTTAGCAGTAGTGGCAGCACATCTAAGGAGACAACATATTCATGTGTTTCCATACCTAGACGATTGGCTGATAAAAGCCAAATCACATCACCAATGCCTGCAGCACACTGTGACCACAATCCATCTATTACACAATCTGGGATTTTCCCTCAACTACCCAAAATCCCATCTACAACCCTCCCACATACAGCAGTATCTGGGAGCAACGGTGGCAAAGGCTTAACCAGCTCCAGCCAGGATACAGAACATTCAAGCAATGATCCTAAAATTCCAACCTCACACTCTTTTGACAGCAAGAGTGTTTATGCAACTCATAGGCATGATGGCATCTTGCATATTCATAGTCCCACATGCTCGGCTACAAATGCGTCCCATACAAGAGTGCCTAGCAACACAATGGAACCAGGCTCAAGGGAAACTAAAGGACCTAGTGTTGGTAGACAGTCGTACCCATCGCTCTCTGCAGTGGTGGAACACACAAAACCTTTCAAAAGGACGACTGTTCCAAGAGCCAGTTCCACAGGTAGTGTTGACAACGGACGCATCACTCACAGGGTGGGGAGCCCATCTACTTCAACGTACAGTGCAAGGTCTATGGACACCGCACCAGAAAATATACCACATAAACTACCTAGAGTTACTGGCAATCTTCCAAGCAATGAAGGCTCTTCAAAAACACATAGCCAACAAGACTGTCCTAGTCCGGACGGACAATATGACAGCAATGTTCTATATACAGAAACAGGGGGGGACACACTCTTTGCAGCTATCACAACTAGCGCAAAGGATATGGAGATGGGCCATTCCACAAAACATCCATCTTCTAGCAGAACATCTCCCAGGAGTAAACAACCAGATTGCAGACCTATTGAGCAGACACAGTCAACAGATCCACGAATGGGAAATTCACCCAGAAGTCCTACTCCCATTCTTTCAAGCATGGGGACACCCAGACATAGATCTGTTCGCCACAAAGGAAAACGCAAAATGCCCATCCTTCGCTGCCAGGTTCCCACACCCGCAGTCGAAGGGCAATGCGATATGGATGACCTGGTCTGGCAGATTTGCATACGCTTTTCCGCCAACCCCACTCATTCCATTAGTGGTACGCAAACTAAAGCAACAAACACTTACAATGATCCTAGTTGCTCCCACATGGGCACGACAACCATGGTACACAACACCCCTAGAACTCTCGGTAGTCCCTCATCAAAGACTACACCTCTCTCCAAAACAACTCGCACAGAACCATGGAGAGATACAACACCCAGACCCCAATCAAATGAACCTAGCAATCTGGCTCCTGAAGTCTTAGAGTTCGGATACCTTGACCTGCCTCCTGATTGTATGAATATCATCAAGGAGGCAAGACGTCCCACTACCAGAGCCTGCTACGCAAACAAATGGAAAAGATTTGTTATTTACTGCCAAAATAATCAAATTGATCCACTAGACGCTTCTGTCCAAAACATAATTTGTTATCTGCTACACTTACAAAGATGTAATCTAGCATATTCATCTATAAGGTTACACCTAGCTGCTATTGCAGCATATCTCCAAAACAGACAACACGTGTCTCTTTTCCGAATACCACCCATTAAAGCATTTATGGAAGGGCTCAAAAGAATAATCCCTCCAAGAGCTCCACCTTCCCCAGTCTGGAATCTTAACATTGTACTTACTAGACTTATGGGTCCACCCTTTGAGCCTCTACATTCTTGCGAATTACAGTTCCTAACATGGAAGGTGGCATTTCTAATAGCGATCACCTCACTGAGAAGAGTAAATGAATTGCAGGCACTCACAATTCAAGAACCTTTCATGCAAATACATCAAAATAAGGTAGTTCTCAGAACCAACCCTAAATTCCTACCAAAGGTCATAACTAGTTTTCACATTAACCAATCAATTGAGTTGTCTGTCTTTTTTCAAAAACCACAGTCAGTAGCTGAAAGAGCACTCCACACACTGGATGTCAGAAGGGCTCTACTCTACTACATAGACAGAACTAAACCATTTAGGAAGACAAAACAATTGTTTGTGTCTTTCTGTCAACCTCATAAGGGTAACCCTATTTCAAAGGCAGGGATAGCCAGATGGATAGTTAAGTGCATTCAAATATGTTATCAAAAAGCTAAACGCACATTAACTATTCCCCCAAGAGCACACTCCACGCGCAAAATGGGGGCATCCATGGCTTTTCTAGGGAATATCCCCTTAGAACACATTTGTAAGGCAGCTACATGGTCTACCATACATACCTTCACTAAACACTATTGTGTTGACGTGCAAGCCAAACAACAAGCTTCTGTAGGCCAGGCTGTCCTTAAAACACTTTTCCAAACTACTGCAACTGCCACCGGTAACCACCACTAGAGGAGGAACTGCTATACAGTCTATGCAATAATGTGACTGCAGCAGCTCATATGCCTCGAACGGTAAATGCTACTTACCAGTATGCATCTGTTCTTGGCATGTAGAGCTGCTGCAGTCACATGCCCACCCTCCTCCCTGGTGCCGAGCACAGTTGCAGTACTATCTTACTTAAATACATTTACATGGACACCTTTTCTTTCTATTACTATCCTCCATCTTTGCCACAATGGCGAAAGAACAATCTGACGATGGAGGAGCTGTCCATGCGCACTGTAGTCCAGGGGAGGAGTCACCCATCTCGAGAGATCTCGAAGACTCTTCCAAGACAACAACGTGCAACATCAGGACCCAACACTAGGCGGCGATCTAATGCAATAATGTGACAGCAGCAGCTCTACATGCCAAGGACAGATGCATACTGGTAAGTAGCATTTACCTTATATAACTCTATTCTCCCCATGACATTTAATGGGAATGTCTGCCATCTTTTAAAGTCTTCCTTAACTTTGCAAGCAACAGGAGCAATATTAAGGGGCCACCTCAATTGTGAATTCAGGGCCAACCGAATAGCCAAGTAACGAAAGCTGAGGCGGCGTATTGGTATAGTCCCTCGCCAGTCTATACAAGCTTGTGAAGGAGCCAGTCATAGCAACACCGATTTGGCGGGTATGCACGATGCAAGAAGAGTTGCAAAGACTTTTACCCGATTAACAAGGAAGATGGTACGATAATCAGTGCAGGAGACCGAAAGAGGGTGCACAATTATAGCCTGATCCAGCTCTTTAAGGAAAGACCCAACGCTCTACCGTCTCCTTGTAAAGGTTCAGGAGGTGAGGGGCGAAGATGTCTCTATATTTGACGTAAAGTCAGTAGGATACCCATTCAGGGCCAGGCATCTTCTGGCCGCCATTGTCGATATGGCCTCACCTATCTCCTCCAACATGATGGGCTCCTCCATCTGATCGCGCTCAGTATCCGAGAGGAAGGCCAGCTGCACCTCGCCAAGGAGAGGCACATCCACCTCCGCCACGGTACATGGAGTGGTCACATAAAGCGACTAATAGTAATCTGTGACACCCTGGGCAATGGCAGGAGAGGCATGGTGGGCGAGGCCGGCATAATGTATTATCTTTGGGATAACCATACTAGCCAAGGGCCGGCACTCCAACCAATATAGTAACTTTCCATTTTCATCCATAAACCCGTGCAGTGAACGCCCGTCAGATCTGTTTTGCCTCTTGCAGGGAGAGGAGTCTAATCTCCTCTTGGACCAATGCCAAATGTCTAGTGGCATCAGCATTTGGCGCAGTGGCATGTTGCTTTTCTATTTGAAAGGCTTGAGTTTCCAGTTGCGTGACACGAAGGTGCCACGATCTTTCGGCTTGCCTAAGTATGTTCTTAGCGTTCCCCCCTAACGGTGGCCTTACAGGCCACCCAAAGAATACCTGGCGATTGCACTGATCCAGAGTTAAGTTGGAAATAGAGCATTACTTCCTGCCTTACTGTGTGACTGTATGTATAATCCTGAAGATACCAGGCATTAAGCCACCACATTGGGTGGTGGAGTGCACTAAGGTTTACCAATATGGAGCAGTAGTGCGGCATGATCAGAAATCCCACATGGAAGTATCTGTATGTGGGATACTTAAAGAGCATCCGGTCTCTGCTAGATCCCTGTCCACATTTAATTTTTTCACGTCTTATTTCAGTTCTTTGCCCAAATGCCACACAAATTCTCAACCACTCACTAGATACAGCTATGTTCCCTGAGTCCTGGAAACAAGCAATTGTATCGCCTTTGTCAAAAAAAAGCCAGCATGGAGGTGACTAATCTAAAAAGTTACAGACCTATTTCCCAACTCCCCTACCTGTCCAAAGTCTTGGAGAGACTGATCTATCGTTAACTAACCGACTACTTTGAAACAAATGAGGTTCTGGATCCCTCCCAGACTGGCTTGCGAGCCTCCAACAGTACTGAGGCCACTTTGTTAGCCGTACTAGACAACATTAGACTTTTATTAGATCAGGGTAAAGCTACCGCCTTGATCCTTTTGGACTTGTCAGCGGCATACGATACCGTCTGGTAGGAGCTGTTGCTGAGAACTCTACATGAAAAGCACTGTACTCCAAAACTCTTCAATGGTTCAACTCTTTCCTGCTGACCAGAATCATACTGTACAAATGGGTACTTTCTCCTCCAACCCCAAAACTATTAAATGCTGTGTTCTGCAGGGAGCTTCTCTCAGCCCAACCAGATGTAATGCCTATGTCTCTCCCCTGGCCATGATTGGGAGGAAATGGGGTTTTAACATCTGGTCATACGCTGACTATACACAGTTGTTGATTGCATTTGAGGAGAATCACGAGACTACCAATAGCAACTTGAACAACTGCCTTTCAGCAACCCATTGTCTGAAATTAAATGCTGACAAATCAGAGATACTGCTTTTTGGTAACGCACATTCAATCTGGGACTCAACCTGGTGGCCCCAGTCATTGGGCACCTCTCCTGAGCCAAAACGCGTTGGAAAAAATCTGGGATTCCTGATACGTTAAACATGCAAGATCAGGCTTGATCTCTGTGTGGTAAATGTTTTGCCATACTAAAACTATTCAGGAGACTTTTTCTGTGGATCCCCCTGAATTGGAGGAAAACTATTACACAAGCCCTGCTGACCAGCAATCTGGACTATGGGAATGCGCTTTTTGTTGGCATGGCTGACTACCTCTTTTCCCATCTCCAAGTTATTAAGAATGCTGCAGCCAAACTGGTTCACAACAAGACAAAGTATATTTCAGCTTCGGCCTGTTTGAAAGAACTTCATTGGCTGCCTATGAGACAGAGAGCCAAGTTTAAACTACTATGCCACGCACACAGAGCGTTACATAAACTGTGCCCTAGAATTCTGCAGGATAAATTGGACTTTTACAACCCTGCGCGCGACCTTAGGTTCAGCAACCACGCACTAGCCTAAACCATCCACATAAAAAAAGTTAGAGCGGGAGGTCGCTCCGTTTCTTATTTTGCAGCTATACTGTGGAACAAACTCCCGCTAGAGCTTCGTATTACCAAGGGTCATGTGAGATTCAGAAAGAAGCTGAAGACGTGGTTCTTTTCAGGGCTCAAGTTTTTATGTCCATGAATTATTGCACTAGACCAGATGCCTTGGGTCATATGTCACAATCCCCCCCTAACAGGTTTCTGCTTATCCTAGCGCCGTGATGTCCCTTGGGATGAATGTCGCGCTTTACAAATAATCATGTCAATGCGTGCACGTGTGTGTGTGTGTGTGTGTGTGTGTGTGTGTGTGTGTGTGTGCGTGTGTGTGCGTGTGTGTTTTTGTGTGTTTGTGTGTGTTTGTGTGTGTGTGTTTTTGTGTGTGTGTTTTTGTGTTTTCTCCAGATCCTCCACTCATCACAGAGATCCAATGTGGTCGTCCATTTATTAAGTGACTGGGCTCTAGTACAGCGCCTATCCCAGGCAGGGCCGGTGGAGTCCATTGAGGGATCAAGGACTGCATTAAAGTTGCCCCCTATAAGGGTAAGGCCAGCTAGCAATTGTGCCGCCTCATCAAGGAGAGTGGTCAGGAAGGAGTCCAATTCCACTGGTGGGCACATAAATGCATAAGAAATTCAGTGAGCTTCTTTCTAATGAGCCTGTTAGGGCCAGATACCGACCCTGGGGATCTGACCCGGTTTGGGTCACTACCTTGGGAAAGGAGCTTCTTAAGAGGATTGCCACTCCAGGGGACCCCCTGGCAAACCCGGCATGATGGACTCTGTAATAACCATGCAGAGCGAGAAATGGACACTTGGCACCCAGGAGGTCTCTTGGAGCATCAAGACTGAGGGAAAGAAACGCTGTGTATAACGTAACACCACAGAGTGCTCGATCTTATCTAGAAGACCATTAACATTCCAGGACATACCATTATATGGCGTCACAGTGGGATGTTAGATGACAGTATAAACAGGAGCAGGGAGTCCTCATACTGTGTGTGTCAGGTTGTGCAGAGCACCCCATGAGGATACTTGAGTCAATGAGACCTGTCGCCATTTACACATTGTCAGGTCAACGCGACAACCTAAGGGGAAAAAAGAAACCTAAGCAAACAGCGGAACAATAACAGACATGCATATTGTCTGCAAACCCCATCCCCCGCTTCCTCTAACCCATACTTCGCCTCATCCCCCCCGAAGAAGCATCTGTCACCTTGTAACAGGTACCCCAACTGGAAAGCAAAGTAGCTTGACTAGGTTTGGAGTGGTGGACCCCTCCTGGTAATAGGATCAATGCAGCGCAGCACCAGCCGCTACACAAGCAATCTTCAAATGGTCACTTCTGATTTGCTGAAACCTTAACCAGTTGTTGCCCAAACTCAGGCCATGTACAACACTGGCCGACAGGTGAGGAAGTTCAACTTAGGCATTCTTTAGGTTGAGTCAGTACTTGTAGGACCCTTCCATCGTTTAAAGAGGATTCTGATCTTTGCAGCCGTTGATGAGTGTGCTAAGGGTGAGGCGGTCCCA
Organism: Triturus cristatus; assembly: GCF_964204655.1. Taxonomy (NCBI): domain Eukaryota; kingdom Metazoa; phylum Chordata; class Amphibia; order Caudata; family Salamandridae; genus Triturus; species Triturus cristatus. The sequence goes on along the minus strand of NC_140591.1, from coordinate 188,697,416 downwards.
GCATTGCGCCTTCTTGGCAAGTGTTGGTTCTCTTCCGGCGCTGAACAGTTTGCCGCCATGGGTCGATGATTGGTGAGGAAATGAAGGCGATGAGTGAGATGTGTGGCTTAGTTGCTTCACCTCTGTAATCAGCCTCCTTTCCAGGCTGATTCTGGGGTCTCAAATAAATGGGTTTACTCTTGTGTTTGACTTTTCAGTCGTGCTGGGAACAGAAGTATGTAGGACAATTGAAGAGCCCTGAGTTTGTTAAATGGCTTCTTATGATCTACGTTTGCTTGGATCTCCTGGGTGTAATCTTGTAAAAATTAATATGGTGGAGTTTGGATATTGGAGGTCTGCATGGGCTCTGGCTTCTCTCAGGATACAGTCTCCAGCCTTGAATTTGAGAAGTCTCGCTATCATGTGTCGTCGCTATGCACCCAGAGGAGGTTTAGTGGCAAGCGCCATGTGGGCCCATTCCAACGCAAACCAGGGGCAAAGTTGTAAGAGACATTTTAAATTACTTTTAGATACCTTTCAGGTAAAGATACCCCCTTTTCCCTCTCATGTTCTTCAACTATCCCAATAAGTAGGTGGTACATTTTAAATGTATTCGAAGGGAGGCTCCTTCCGAAAGATAGTATTCCTGAGCCAAGCAATCCCCATCAGGCATTATGCTTCGTTTTACCTTCTCAGCACCTATTCTAGATCCTTGGCTAAAATGATCGGATGGGAATATAACCTTCTCAATGCATCCAAAGGCACTTTAAGAGCCCTTCTGAAGGACTAATTTCATGTTTGCAGCCCTGATGAAGCCTCTGTAAGGTGAAACGCGTTTGCTGTGCTCTGTTGGAAGTACACAATAAAGTAAAACAATTACATAACCAACCAAGACCCACAAGCATCTATACAGTGTCCAATGTCCGTTGTTATATGTGTTCTTCAACAAGTGTTTTCCTTTGCCTTTCTATTTTCTGTACTAAAATGTGTCTAATGTATGGTCAACGTGCAGCTGACCATTGAGATGGGCAACTATTTTTCTGTCTATTGTTGTGACTACATCAGGTGGTACGGCTTTGAATTCCACGGCTGCTTTCCTTTCTTGTTTAGTGTGCATACTTTTAACATTAATCTGGAGACTGCAATAGTGAACTTTCAATATTCCATCGCCAATTCGCAATTGTGGACGCCAGCACAATTACAATTATTCTTGGGAAATGGGATGGCCAGACTAAGCTATTTACGAGAAACCATATTCTGGTAGCCTCTCTTTTAAGATGAACCAAGGATACTTAGTTCACATTAGGCCAGAGCACTAGGCCTTTTATAATAATATTATGACTGGGTATCTTACCACTAACTTTTATCAAGCACTAGTCAGATAAAAGATATGTTGGGAATACGTGTATATGTGATTAAAAGCACGGAAGCGGATTTGAAAACCTTTGTTTTTAAATACAGTGCATTTACAACAAATGATCTGATTGCCTTAGCAAAATCACCTTCAAATTAATTTGTATGCTACCATTTCTACTCATTTTAGAAATTATTTATTAATGTATTAGCAGTGTATTTGTATTGAGATTGCTTTATGTCTTTAAATCATTTAAGACTGTATATATTGCTTTCTCACATGAGATCTAAATCAATAAATTGATTAAACAAGGAGCCAGGCCGACAAGTGTAGTGATGTCAGATGCGGATGAAGTAGTTGGCCGTGGTTAATCATTAGCAACATTGGTGTGGGCTTCAACTGAATGTGGGCCTGTTCTGAGAGGAGCAAGAGTTTTGTGAACCAGAATTATCTGGGTCATATGGAGCAATCGGGATTAATCTGCAACGTTCCATCTTCAGTTTCTTGAGGAACCTCTGGATTAATGGGTTCCGGGGAAAAGCGTATGCCTAGATCCCAGATTATCTGATCAAAGACTCGTTCCCCCAAGATTCTTCCTGTGGGTGCCAGCTTACAAAAAAATTGCATTTTCGATTCTCTTTTGTCGCAAACCGGTCTAGGTTTAGTTTGCCCCAACAATCGAATATGTCCTCCAGAATGTGCTGATTGAATTCCTATGTGTGACAGCTGGCATTTGTCCTGCTCAATGTGTCTGCTAGGACATTGGTCACTCTGGGCACATGATTTGCCTGTGTTATTTGGTGTTGCAGAACCCATTTCCAAATTTCCTGTGCTTGTTGTGACAGGGCTGATGACCTTGTGCCTCCCTATTTGTTTATATAATGCATGCTGCATATGTCCTTGTGAATTAACACTTGTAAATGAGTGCCCCATCCCTCCTGGGACACATCTGTTATTTCGAAGTTGGAGATCTGTGTAAGAAATCTTAGCCCCTTCGACAGGTTTACACTCTGTGCCAACATTTTCTTGGATGTTTCCATGATCGGAGTAATCCTAATGATGTCGTCGAATGACCCTTGAATCTATAACCATTGTTGGTCTAACTCCTCTTGAAATGGTTGCATGTGAAGGCAGGCGGCAATCTGAAATTGGTGAAATGCAAGATGATGTAGTTCCAACGAGTGATTTTTAAAGTTGAACTGAAACCGATTTTTTTTTCTGCTTAATTTTTGTGCTTGTTGTTGAATCATTATCTTTCTTTCTTGTGAGGCGAATGCCTTGTCCTGGTTCCCATCTAGAATCGCTCCAAAGAAAGTCAAGGTTGTTGACTGTGCGAGATAGGATTTCTGTTTTGTTGACCGTGAGGCCCAAATCTTTGAAGTGTGTGAGACAGGTTGCTGTATCGCTTGTTGAGATGTGGATTCCTTTATCAACCAGTTGTCGAGGTATGGAAATTCCTGCACTCCCTTTTGCCTCAAGTGAACTGCCACTGGAGCCAAACATTTGGGAAAGATGCAGGGTGCCGATTTCAGCCCTAAAGTGTGAACCTTGAATTGGTAATTGGTGCCGCCTTCCTTGAATCGTAGGAAATTGCAATGATTTGGGTGTATTGGAACATGGAAGTATGCATCCTGGAGATCTAGCACTGTCATGTGATCCCAATGATTTAGAAGATGCAGGATAACTTGCAGGGTGACCAGGCAAAAGGATTGTTTTCTTGAATACTTGATGGAAATCCTGACTTTTCTTTATCAGAAAGAACTTGAGTCTTAACCAATTCCCCTCTGGGTCTTCGGGACCTCTCCTATTGCCCCTTTTCTTAGCATGGTTAATAACCTATGCAGAAGTTGTTTTAAATAGAAAGGAGGTGGCCCATTTGAGGGGGGTAGCTTGGTGGTATTTGGTGGTTTTGTGATGAATTCCAGCATGTGCCCAAGCGTGATTGCATCCAGCACCCGTCTGTCTGTTATGAGGGTCCATTGAGTGATATAAGTTGAGATTCGATCCCCAAGTTGTTTCTGTGAATTGCAGGGCTTAACCAGCACCATTGGAAAAAAGTCACTGCTTTCTGGCAGTTTCTCTTCCTTGGGGAGGCAGTTTACGTCTAGGTGCTTGCATGTATTCCACTGTAGGTGGCTGTATTGCTGCTGGGAATATTGAGAGCAATACTAGCTTTGAAAGGTCTGGTACTGTTGTCTGTATGGTTGAAATCCTCCTCTGTAGGAGTATGATCCTCTGCCCCTGGCTCCTCGAAAGGGCTGTCTCCTTAACTGTAGTGTTCCCAAGGATTTGGCGGTATCCGTGTCAGTTTTTATGGTCTAGGGAGCATCATGAACATGCTTGCCAAATAACACCTCACCGTCGTACAGCATATCCAGGATCTTACTCTGTATTTCTGGCCCGAAAGATGTTGCCTTCAGTCATTCCTGTTTCCTGTTGATAGTTGCACCAGCCAGTGGTATGAATTCTATTGACGACGTATCTATTGCGCAGTCTATAATTTCAGCAGAAGTTCTCTCTCCTTCCTGGCAAATTTTTCCTGACTTCACTCCTGGCATCCTGTGGCAAGAGGTCAATGTATGCTGCAATGTCTGACCAAATCTGCCTATCGAAGCATCCTAATATCGCTAAACGCTTCCCTATATTATCCAGCCTATGGCAGTTTCGATCTGGTGGTGTTGTAATGGGGGTAGATGGATTCTTTGAGCGATGCTGAGCCGCTTGCGTTAGAACCCAATCTGCCTTGGAATGATCAATTAAACATGCCAGTGAACCGAAGCACCCTGTGCTTTATACTTTTTATCCAGATTAGGCAGCACTGCCGACATTGTAGCTGAGTAGATCATAGTCTTGATGCTTTCCTCCCATATTAATTCCACGATAGGTAAGGCTTTGATTAATTTTTTATTTTTTTTTCATGTTCTCCTTTAAATTGGAGTGGAAGCAATCCGATTGTTTGGTTGTTGTAGGAAGCTGGACTCTTTTAGCTGCCCTTTCCATAAGGTTGTGGAAGCCACTAATGTCGTCTGGTGGGGAATCTACTGGTGGTGGCACAGTCTGGGATGGCGTTGGGATAAGCTAACAAACCTGTTCATTTGGAATTGAAGCAGTGCCTCTGATGTCACCTTCCTTCCTGACCACATTTGTGGAAGCAGCATCATCCACTGGTGGTTCAGCAAATGTACTAGCCAGTGTGGGTAATGAGGTCACTTGCGCTGTTAATATACACAGTGTGCGCGTGACCGGAGTATGGATTTGTGGTGATCGCATTGGTCTTGGTGCTTACAGTGGAGGAGCAGTTGTTCTAGGATCTGGAAACCTTTTATAATAATCATGGAGCATGTGTTGAAGATTATTGACCAAAATCAGTGGCATTTGTACTGACTCTGCCTGTTGACTATAACCATAGTATGTAGGAAGCAGGCTCTGTATATACTGTGCCAAAATAAGGTACAGTGTGGTCCGAGTCCAGTGGAACCCCAAAGGTAGGCAGAGGTAAAAGTAGATAGCACCTTACTTTATATTTGTGGTGGTGTGGGCGAGCAGTAAGGCTTTATCAGAGGGTAGTGTTAAGCATTTGTTGTACCCACTCAATCTGCAAATGATGTCACATACTGAGACTGAACTCAGACAACTTATGTTTGTATAAAATATGAAGTTATTTTATTTCTAGAACCAAGCCAAGCCTGGCACAGGTAAGTGAAATTAATGCTTTACAAAATATTATGCAGTGTTTACAAGTGAAAGAAAGTTCTAATGCAGTTCTTTGAAATACAGGTAATCAAGGTATTGAAATTACTAAATAGATGACTTTTTAGTTACTTTTTAAGTGACTTTTTTTTACTCAGTGTGATATGCTTAGATAACACACTGAGACATTTCCTGAAGAAAAGGTAAGTAAAATCAGTTTTGCACACTTATAATTTTTCAGGTTTCCATACACGTCAACTCCAAACTTAAAACATTTTCCAGAGAAAAACAGTCAATTCAATTCAATTGTAACTTTATTCGGTTATTAAAACAAAACAACCATGAAAGTACAAATAAAACCACATGTTTAAAAAAAAAAAAAATGAATTCATCCAATAAAACACAGTAATCCCAATGTCATCATAAATCAGGATATTATAGATTTCCGAAGTTTAAAAACATTTTTAAGAAACGCAGAGATAGATACAACAGTTAGAATGTTATCTAATCTTAAAACAGCTAAAAAGGCAGGACGACAACGATTTACTTCCATAATCTTTAATATCGGCGCAATCCATCTTCGCCTATGTATTAAAGAAAAGTTTACAGAAGAAGAGAATGTGAATGTCTGACTGCTCAGACAAATCATCACATGGGCATTCATTTAAATGTTTCGACCAGTTATTCATTTTAGGGAAACTAAGTGACCTGAATAATAAGTTTAATCTGAAACGAGTTAGTAAATACCTCTCGTAATCACTCATTTGTAACATAACATATGGATGCATTTTGCTTGTGATCGTTATTAGCTGGTGTGCGACCACCGTTTTTTTTAACATTTCAGTGGCGGTTCTGCACTCTCCCAAGTATTTCATGCACTTTTCCTTCAGGGCTTTTCTAGGGATATCGTGCAGAAAAGAAGGATCGTCATAATAATCTGCCAGACCCATAGCCATAAGAAATTTCTTCACATAGCTTAACCATCCAACCTTGCCGCTTTTATCTAGCCTCATCACATCAATCAGGGTTGTACGGTTAAATTCGCATTCCTCGGTGGTCCAGACCCTATGCCATAACAGAACCGGGGCGACCTTTATGATATCTTCTAGATATGGTTCCCCCAGTTCAGCGTGGCAAACATATGTGGAAACACTTTCTGGAACAGCTAAAAGATATTTCATGAAGGTGTTTTCTACCACCTGCAGTGACTTCACATTTGCTTATCCCCACAGTCCTGCGCCATATGTGGCGATCGAAACACAGGTTGCTCTATAAACGGTTAACAACTCCCCAATTGGTTTCCTGCCCATCTTATTACTGAAATTTTTTAGAGCCATTATCGATTTACAAAACAGTAACCTTCTTGTCTTAATTGCATTATTCCATAAACCAGTGTGATCAAATAGAACGCCACGGTATGGAAAGGTTGGAGTAAAATCAACTGGGCTAGAAGCAATAAAAACTGCCTTTCTCCTTCTGTTAGCCCCAGGGCCACATGTCAAACAGAAGGTCTTTGAGCAATTTATCCTCAAGTCAAGGCCAACCATAAAGTCAGAAAAGGAAGTGACTATACTTTGTATGGCCAACGGTGTCCTACCCATGAGGACCGCGTCATCGGCGTACAATAACGCTGGAACTGATCTTTTTCCCACCATCGGCATGTCCTTGCATTCCTTTAATAGTATTCTCTCGACGTCATTAATGTAAAGCGTAAAGAGAAAAGGGGCCAGGACACAACCTTGCCTCACTCCCCTTGCAATACTGAATGGTTCTGTACATTCTCCATTTTTTTCCGTACCTGACTGGCACTTGCCCCTGAATAAAGTTCTTTGAGAAAATGTATGATCGACTTTTCTACCCCTAAATTCTCGAGGATCTGCCAAAGTTTGCTATGGGTGACGCAATCAAACGCTGATGTCCAGTCAACAAAAGTTAAAACAAGCATTTACAATGCAATGGTCTCGGCAATATTATAGGTAGAGCTATTCGTATTGCTCATTATTTTTTTATTATTTTTGTATCCCTAAATAAATGGCATTGTCATTTCTATTGGCATTAGCTTTTTTGTTGCATATGTGATACCTATTGCATTAGCAGAGAGAGAGTGGGGTAGTGAGATAGAGAGAGAGGGTGAGGTATTGAAATAGAGAGTGAGGTAGTGAGAGAGAGTGAGGTAGATAGAGAGTGAGGTAGTGAGATAGAGAGTGAGGTAGATAGAGAGTGAGGTAGTGAGATAGAGAGTGAGGTAGAAAGAGAGTGAGGTAGTGAGATAGAGAGAGTGAGGTAGTGAGGGAGAGGGATGTTGTGAGGTAGTGATATATAAGCATAGAGTGATGTTGTGATGTAGTGAGATAGAGAGAGAGGTAGTGAAAGAGCGAGTGAAAGTGAGTTAGTGAGATAGAAAGAGTGAGGTAGTGAGATAGAGAGTGTGTGGCTCATCGATTCCAATATAATATACTTTAATGAACTCGAGTGCAACTCGCCCCACCCCCGACGCCATAACCACACTCTTAAACCGTCTACCTTACCGAAGCACATGAATCACATTGAAATGCCTTTTACAAATGCCTCAGCCTTTCTGCTCCAAGCTCGGCAGACGATCCCTTGCCCCCACGTGTGCACCAATTACTCATTTAGCCCCCAACTAGCCTGCAGCTTCGATCCAACGGGAGGGGGGGTGGGAGTTTTGTGAACACAGACAGTGGGTGGGGGTGGGAGCAAAGCAACAGAAATGTAAACAAGCACAGCACGCGAAAGTGAAAACAACCGCATTTGGACCAAAAATACACACACTTCAATAAAATATGTATTGCTATCCATAAAAGGCTGGTAGGCCTGGGTACACTCAATTAGGGAAGGAAGGGTGGGCGGTCAAGGGATAAACGGTAAGAAAGGGAAGGCAGCCAGGGGATAAAATGCAAGAAAGGGAGGGCGGGAGATAGTTAAAAGGGAAGGAAGGTGTGTGGGGGGGAACAAAAGGAAAGAAAGAGAAGACATAAAAAATCATTCAGTCAGATACATTTTTGTGAAAAGTCTGGTTAAAATTTGCCAACAGTGGTCAAAGTTATTAGGAAATAAAAAAAAACCTTTTTAAATGCTCTATGCATGTAACTATAACTAGAGAGGCAATATTCCTGCACGTGTGATGGTTTATAATAATGGGTTCAATTTTACATCTCACTCATAGCTCTCCGTCACAAGTTTTCTGGTACTACAAAATATTCGTTATCGCTTTGCTACGTCAGGGGTTGCATGAAGCACGCCCAGATGGGTGTCTAGAACACTTTGCAAAAGGTAGATGAAAGCAGAGATGAATGTCATCGGGAAGGAGTACAATTTCCCGAAAAAACTAAGTGTTGTGTGAACCACTGACCCGAACAATACTAACTATGTCGGATTCGGAAGATATCTGACAGGATCCCAGCCTCACTGCGCTGTACATGCATTAATGCACATAGAATGGTCCGTTTCCGGAATTTGGCTAAAGAGTAGGTTCTTGGGTTAACAAGCGGGAAAAAAAGATTACACATTTTTAACAACCATATAATTAGTTAAATAAAAAAGTATGCGCGAAAAGTAACCTACTTATTATCTCTCAAGTTGCCACCTTTAAGCACGAACGGTGTTTACCTGTTGGGCTACGAGCTTAAATTAACACCACCTCTTCGCCTGGCAAAACACTGAAACCCACGAAAATAAACATGACTGCATTTGCGTACCTTCCTCTCCCTTCAGTCTATTGCAGAGGGGCCACGCGCTGTCCATGAGTACGGCGCGTGCACCTCTGCTATCGCCTGCCATGCTCACTCGTTACTAAGCAACAGCGGGCAGGGCCTCTCGAGCAGCGGTGTCGTAATCCATGGAATGACGTAATGTATGATCAGAGTGCACACATAAACTTGTCTCTGAAGTTTTATTCAATGTTATATATCGGGACCTGAATGCGTAGCTACATGAAAGCGTGGCCATCTCTGGACATCTGGGCACCAAATAACAGATGTTTATTTTTACTCATTTTAGTGACCTCCTGGGGATAAACGTCTGCGTGTCCCCACTAGGATTGAGACGTGTGCCCTTGGGGCTAAACAGTGGAACCCTGAGTCAACCGGCTACCTGATCTTGGTGGTACAAAGTGCTCTGCCTAAGATCAAACCGTGACAGCCTCCGGTAGCCATGACTTTGCTACAGCTGTATGCTGGCGTCGAGCCTGTCATACGGGTCTCTCTAATCCCAACAGCATCGACGAGGCCTCCCACATTCCCCCCTACTAATCGCTCACGATCACACGGTATAGTCAAGTGTGGGAGCCGGCTTTAGAAAACATATCACCTCCTGCCCCATACCTGGTGCTCGAAGCTGTTGAAATGAGGAAAAGGCGCTGGGCGGGCAGAGGTACCTGCCTGTGACCGTGTGTGCAGGCATCCCTCCCTGCGAGGAAGCGGGCACCCAACGGCCTCGGGGCTAACAGGTTGTACGATTGAGTGCGCCATGTCCTGGTGCAGGGAGTGAAATTGAAGGAAGAACTTCGGAAAATACAGATATTTTGAGTGGCTGTAAGTCCAGCAAAACCGGCCCTTGATACTTGTGCTCTGGGAACTACACGTTTCAGCCTCAGAGCGTAAGTGTAGGACTGCAGGTCATAGAATTCTTTTGAGAGGCCTATTGCCAGGTGTTACTGGCCAGTACGCCCCATAGGACAACAAGTCCCACAATGCATTGAGCTGGATGAGGTGTGACCCCTGCTGGATGAGGTGTGACCCCTGCAAGATGCGCCATGAGGCCCGTCATTCTGTCCACCGGGCCTGTTTCTCATATCATCTACCTCGGATAAAGAAAGAATGACATTTAAAATTTGTTTTACATTCCCGTTTGTACCTATTCAGATTTTCCACATTTCATTAATTTAGTGGCGAAAACGGATTAAAACATCTCGAAAAAGTGACACCCCCTTCCCCCCCTCCCAGAGCCTTGTGTGGCCTCAGAAATCAGTATCGGATCTTTTGGCGCTTCGCGCGTTCAAGTGAACCTGTGCGCGCGCGCGCTGTACTGGCGCCTACTGTTAATTTCGTTTACCTACAGGGTTTCAGTAAGACACACATAGACAGACATACAAACTTGAATACACAAAGAAACATTCAGATACCGAGCGGGAGAAATACACATGTAAACAGACACACACAGAAACATTAAAATACAGAGGGAGGGGAAGGCACACTGTCACATGTGTAAACTAACGAACATTGAAACAGAGAGAGAGAAAAACAAACACATTCACACGTAAACTAACAAACATTCAGATAGAGAGAGAAAAACGAAGGCACGCATGTAAACGAATAAACACGCAAACATTCAGACTCAGAGAGAGAACAATGCACGCAGTCATACAAACACATTCAGAGAGAGAGAAACGAAGTCACACGAAAACAAACGCACACGCTCACAATAATCAGGTACAGAAAGAGAAAAGCACAAAGATCCTCATGTAGGCACACACAGGGAAACATTTAGATGCAGAAGGAGAGAAACGCAGCCATAGACCCAACGCCGCCCCGCTCACACAGTGAGCTAATGTGGGGGTCGTCGGGTTATCGTATAAAAGGGTCCCTGGTCCGGAGCCCGGCACGTGGGTGGAGACCGCAGGGTGCGCCGGTCCGGGAGAAGGCGAATCCCTTCCCTCGCCGCCTCCTCTCGCTGCTCAAAATGAACCACAATATTGATTCAAAGTTAGGTAAACACTGCGCACACCTTCCTTGCAGAGAGAGTCTGGCTGCCTGAGCCGAGAGAAGCGAAGAGGAGGAAGGGCAAAGTTCAATGGAAATCATCATGACGTGATGCACTTCCGAACAGACGCCATACGTTTGAGAGCACTTCGAAAACATTCTCGTAGGAGTGACAAGCTCATTGCGTGACAACACCGCACGGCTTCATTAGCACCTTCAAACCGAGGGGCAGGGGGAGAGGACAAGCACACCACTGCCTTTCTCCGAGGCGAAGCAGAAATGCCTCGGAGAAACGCAGTGGCGTTTTCAGATTCGGGGGCGTGTTTCTTTTTCTCTCCTCTTGCCATTGGCTGGAGGAGAGAAAAACACGCCTGAGAAAGGGCGTGGCTAGAAAGTGGAAAGAACAGCAAGGAACACGCCCCCGAATCTGGAAAAGACGGAGCCTATTTGGAGGGACGGCTCTCTCCTCCAATGGCTGGCCTCCGTTTAGGAAGCCAGCCAATGGAGGAGAAGCTAAAAGAGAGGCGGGCTAAATAGCCACTCTAGAAAACATTAAATCTCCGACTTCCGGTTCTGCCTTTGGCAGACCGGTAGTCCTCGACCTAAACATGCTGCCACCCTTAGCTTTGGTATATTTTTCTATGAGGATGTGCAGATTCAGGCACTGATCAATGGTGCTCAGGCCTTTCCTGAACCCGTACTGTAAATCACTGATTATTTTATGTTCATCGGCCCATATTTGAAGTCTGTTTAAAATTACACGACCGAAAATCTTAATGGTGGAGTCTAAAAGCGATATTGGGCGATAACAGTGACAACTTGCCCTATCGCCCTTATTAAATATCGGAACGATTATAGACTCACACCAAGAAGATATGTAGCATTAAAGAGTTGGGTAAGAATCGGGCCCCAGAGGTCGGTGTTGTTTTTATATAGGTCCACCGGAACCCCATCGGGTCCAGGAGCTTTTCCCCCCAGGCTAGCTTTTAAACTTGCAATTACCTCCACTAAGGAAATGCCCGGGTCCAGAGTAGTCTTCAGATAATGGGAGTCCTCCCATATATCTTCCTTTGCTAAGATGTCTTCCCCATGACTCACCATAGTATATAATACTGAGTAATGCTTCACCCACTCTGACTCTGTAATAGCTACTTCTATCCTGGCCGTAGTGTTATCGTTTAAAAAAGGGGCATTTACTGCTTGCCAGAAAGCAGCAGTATCTCGGCGCATAGATGCCTCACACAATGCATCCCAGGCTTACTTTTTTAAAATGTCTTTTCTTTTTTTCAAGGACTTCTTATAAATATTTCTCAATGCCTTGATTAAGATGGGATCTTTATCGGGGGATTTTAAAGCATGTTTGAGGTTACGATAAGCCTTAGTACAAGCCGTATCAAACCAGCTTGTTTGCTTCTGTTTAGGGTTTTTCAATTCGACCCATAGACTATTTTTAATTTGTGTGGCAATTATTAATTTTTTTTTTATAAAGTCAGCATCATCGATATTCCCATCCAGACAAGTATCAAAATTTTTAACACAATTTACAATCAGGTTGTGGAGGAAGTCATCCGGGACCACTTTCGTCCACTTTAAAGAATAACCATTTTTTCTATGCATAGCAATATTGTCTAGATAAGGTTTACGAGTACAACTTCCACGTTGATCTTTGGACCTACTCGTAATTTCTAAACTAAGGGGAAAGTGGTCACTCAGTGGGTTGTCCAAAATACTGAATGCCTGTACCGTTGCCCCGTGTCTAGTACACATCAATATAAAATCATTTGTTGAATTTACCCCTCTGCCATTAAATGTGGGGTAGAAGGGTATTTCATGTCCAGCCATTCTATTCACAAAACCCATGTCACAGTCAAAGATAATTTCATTTAAGAGGTCCCCGCACTTAGTGTGCTCGAAATGACTTAAACTAATGTCATTATCTAGCATTACTCCACAGGTTCCTCTTTGACATATTGAACAGTTAAAATCTCCATCCCATATAACACAAACATCTTTAGCTCTCCCGCCCAAAGTCGTTTTTATATCATTGGCCATGGTTTTTAAAGTATCATCCACGGCCTCTGCGGGGACATTATTATAAAAATTTACCAAAATCAAACTAGACGCTTTATCAACAATTATCCTGATTATGTGGTAATACGTATCATTAAAAACGAACTCAATTTTAATACATTGAAACATATTTGACACATATGTGCAAAGCCCGCCTTTTGGCTCTGCCGTGAGAAGTACTAATAGCAGGAGAGAAAAAAGTTTTATAACCACATACATGATGTGCCACCGTGGACCAGGTTTCTTGTAGACTAACAATCAAGTATTTATTAACTAAGTTAACCCAATTTTCGTTGCTCAATTTTGAATTTAGGCCTGCTATATTCCAATACAAAATTGACCACGTGACATTGTTAGTCTCACTATCCAACACATCCCTGGGACCTCCAGTCTCTTGCTCAATCACTAGGGATATGTTCGCATCCATACTACTCTCCTTCGGTGTGTCCACCTCAGTCCTAATACTTTTACTGTGTCTAAACCCATCATCCACCTGAATGTTATTTAGACCCTCATTGACATAACCTCCCTTTAATCTAACATGTCCTTGTGTTGATATATGGTTATCGGAGGGAGTATCCATACCCAGTCAATCAACATCCTCCAACCCTTGCAGCATATCGAAATGGTTAAATGTAGGTATATCAAACCTGTCTCTATTGCCGATCATAGGTCCCCCTTGCTTCCAAGAGGTTGCTTTCAATGGGGCTAAATGTGTAGGTGGATAAAAATTACTCAAATCCAAAGTTTGGATACCACCGTTATATCCCTGGTGGTTCCAATCACAGATGTACCTCACTGCCCGTCTATCTCTAAAGTTGACTATTATGCAGTCACCAGGGAGGTCCTTTAATTTGTGTCCAACCCAATCTACTCTCCGAACATGTACAATTTCAGCATGTATTTTTCCTGGGAGGGGTCTATTAGTATTCAACCAAAAAATAAACTTATTTTTCAGCTCTAGATAGGTTTCCCTTTTGTCCCTTTTAAGCTTGGGCACCCCAGACAGTACCACAGTGTATGGTGTGGATTGTGGGGGTAAATCAATACATGGTTGGACAATCTTCACTTTGGTCTTACTATAATTACCTTCTTTTTAATGTGTAGTTTTTTCTACGTGCTCCCCCTCTACCCTGTCTTTTACTGACTCCCCCTCAGCTTCTTTTCGTCCAGTTCTGTTGCAGTGCGATAGCCTATTTCTCAATGATAAATCGTCTTGTACATGGCCATCAGGACTCCTAATTAGAGGGTCAATTGAACTAAGGGGCACTACTGGGATATTAACAACTAAAGGTGGGCCTAAACCATTTACTTCTAGATTGCTAGGGATCGGCAAATTTGCCGCGAGATTTTTTAATGAGTCAAAATTAACTAAGGCCATCTATTCCAGACTCCCTATTTTTTCCGTAAGATTTTAATTCTTTCAAGTAGAGGTAATATTAAAGATTTCATTAATTGTTCAAATTGGGCCATAAGACCTTCAGGAATTTGAGGCGCTGTTCCCTGGGCTTGGGGAGATGATACTAACGGGGTACTTGGCGTAAAATCTAGGGAGCTTGGAGCAATACGAATTAATGGTAGTTGAGACTGCGTACCTGAGATACCGACTTTTTTTGATGTTTTAGTTTGTTTAAAACTCCTGTTCTTCTGGTGAATACCCCCTCGCTTCTTCTTAGGGCCTAAACCTAACGCTTTGTTTTCTGCCTGTAGAATAGATTATACGCTAGGACTATTCACTAATCCAGCCCTCGTTTCTATCTGAGGGGAGTAATCCTCTGATGTATTTGGTGTGGGAAGTTCGTTGGACCCATTAATAAAACCGAGCTCCATACTAGGCCGCCAGGTCAAAATTTGAGAATAAGTTTGATGGTGATATTGGTCACTAAACCCCACCAGTCCACCACAGTTGTTTATTTGAGTTACTGGGTGTTCCGGTGATGCTACTAAAAGTATAGGGCCCAAATACGAACGCTTGTTTAAAGAAGGTTCTAACAACAAGCGTCGTTCTGTAAGAGCAATTTCATGCTCCAACACTGTTGCTGCCCTTGTAATAAACAAATCTAGGGTACCTTTAACTGTCCCGCCTATAACACCAGAGGTACACTTCCTCCCTTTCCCTGATCTTAGTGCCATTAAATCAAGCCAATAGTTCCCTCCAGCCACAGCAAACGTAACTACACAGTTGCAATATCAAACAATGTCAGCAACGAACTCACTTAACGACCAATGTTAGGAGGGGGGGCCTCCGCCGGTCTCTGACGGGCTCAGACGGGCCCACCTTTGGTCTTCGTCCTCGCTGAGTCCCGCATGCGTCCCTCGTTGACCCCGCCTCCCCAGGCAGCACCAGCTGAAATGAGTCCGGTATTACACCCTGGGACAGTGAGTCCCACCAGGGTGTGTGAGGGACAGCCCCCTCCTCTTGCCGACGGGCTCCAGTAGAAACGTGGAGAAAAAACGCCAGAGCTCCGCACCCCGGCTCCTGCCTCACCAACTTCTCTCAGCCTACGTTAGCCGGTGAGCCGCTGTTGATTTTTCAGTGAGGAAACTACCAATTAGTTTGCGCTGCTGACTTTCCTCGCATTAGAGCAGCATGACGGGCTCAGAGCTCTCCTCTCAGCTCAACTCTCCAGCTCATTAGGTTTCGGTGTGCACGGCCTTTCTCCCAAGCCCGGAGCCATGATCGAAAATGCACCTGCTCATCGATCGCTTGCTTACCTCACCTCGCAGACCAGCGCCCAGCGTCCAGCTCGCATTCCGTCAACAGTCAAAAGATCACCAAGTCACTGAGGGCACCCCCCTCTCTTATACTTCACACCTTATTCCCACCTTGTTTTTTGTTTTATGTTTTTGGTTTGTTCAGACCGTCGCTGCCTCCAGAGAAACCCCCCTTTTTTTTTTCTTCCTTTTCTCCGTCCAAGCAGAAATGTAGTCAAATAGGAGTCAATAGGAGTCAAATAGCAGGCTTCTCAGTCCTGCTTTAAATGCCTCCAAGCCATTAGCCTCAGTGCTTCCTGCTTCCTGATGACATTGCAGCAGCTGAGCAGGAAGAAAAAACCAACTCCCCCCCCCCCCCCCCCTTAAAAAACAGCCTTTCGAGCAAGACAAAGCCGCTCACATGCCTCCCTCTTGCTGACCTTGATTAGCGCGATCAAAGGGACGTCCGGTGAATCCACAGCATCGCGGAGCCCCCTCTGAGCCTCTATGCCTCTTGCCCTCAAAACGCCAGCTCACCGGGACCAAAGCACAAAGGTGGGACGCAGGACGCGAGACTAGCTCTCTCCCTTCACCCAGCAGCAGCCGCCAGTAAAACAGGCAATAATTCTTTCCTCCTCAGGTTGTTCAGCGCTGCTGAGCCAAAAGAGAAAAACAGTCAATGGATTCCTATGGAGGGAAATTAAGTTATCGGTTACCAGGTAAGTACTTGGTCTTTAGGGTTGAGTTTCTGGGGTTAGAACAAGGGTTCCCCCAGGTTCGAGGATGCACTCTTGTTGCACCCTCAACGGCACTAGGGCAGCCGGGTGCATAGTGCGGAGGCCCAATGTTATCCAATGGGGGATAGGGGGTCTCCGGTTGGGGGCTGCTTACGAGCAGGCCACAGGGTTGTGAGAGCAAAGCTCCTGGGGTTAGGCTCAGGGCACAGGGAGATCCTGTGTAGCACACAAAGTGCACCTGCAGTGGCGCAGCGCGGCTGGGCACAGGCTACTGTTTTGGCGTCGGGTACCCTGTTGATTTCTATGGGGATTCTCTGGTTTCAACAAAGACTGCAGGCTCGGGGACAAAGAACTTCTGGAGGTGACCACCAGTTGGATAGGTAAGTTGGGATGCCTGGGGATGCTGGGACACCGTCGGCTGGGACACCCAAGGCCGTGGGACTTCAGGTGCAAGGGTTTCCTTAGGCATCTGGTTTCTCTTACCAGCTCCGGTCGCAGTCAGGGGGATACTCCAGAAAGAGGCTGCAGGCTTCGCTGGGGGATTCGAAGCAGGTGAGAGATCACCAGATCTCAGTTCAGGACCTCCTCATGGTGTTGGGCCACTCTAACTCGGGTGGCGGGTGCAGAGTGGCGCAGACTCGCGGAATTGGCCAGAGTCTGTGGGTGAGCAAATCCGGTGTTCGCAGGAGACAGTCTCGGTTTCTTTTTTGTTGGAAGGAATGGCAGATCCTTTGGGTTCTTTAGGTTTCTGGCTGCAGGACGCATCGTAGTTTCGCTTCTGCAGGTTCGAGGTGGGGACAGGCCGGTAGTGAGGGTCCTCCTCTTCTTAGCTTCAACACAGCTGTTCGGTCCTTCTTCTTTTCTTCATGGTCATTTCCTGTCTGAGGCAGCAAGATTCGGGGATGCCTCTAAATACTAGATTTAGGGGCGTTACGGGTAAGTAAAAGGTTGGGACCAATGGGTCCCTTCCTTATGGTGGGTACACTCCCTACAATGCCACTCAAGTGGGAGGGGGCAAATGCCTCACTGTTTGGCTGGGCCCCCCCATCTGCAAGATGGCAGGGACTGAGACTTGTGCTTCACCACACCTCCCTTCATCACTTGGTTTTCCCGCCGATTCTCCTGCCCAAAGTGGGGGTCGGAACTGGTGGGGACCAGTTGCTGGAAGCTGCGAAAGGCCTGGGGTGCCCGCAAAGGTTAGCAAGCCTTTGAAACTTCCCCTTCGTGGAGCCTGCCCATCCTGGAGGGGGAGGTTTGGCACCTCATCCCAGGATGTGTATTGCTTCAAACGCCCAAGAGCAGCAGGCTCTCGACCCAGGGGGCCAGAAACATGTCTGGTGGTGGCAGCTGTTGAGCAGCCACTCAGCCTGGACACTAGTGTTAGGTCATTTTTCAGGGGGCATCTTTAAGATGCCTTCTGTGTGCATTTTTCATTAAATCCCACACTGGCATCGGTGTGGGTTCAATGTGCTGAGAAGTTTGATACCAAACTTCCCCCCGTTTTCAGTAAAGGCGTTATGGTACTGTGGAGTTCGTAATGACAACTCCCAGCACCATATACTCTTAGGGGTACAGGGCTCATGCACCTGTACCTTCACCACTGGTATAGTGTACCCAGCCAGAGGGGTGGCTGATCTATGCCAGGGCAATGAGTTGTAGGCATGGCACAGGGATGTATATATATGTGTGTATGTATATATATATATATATATCTCTGAAAGAGACACGTTAGTGATGGATTCCTTACTTTAGAATATCCCCAGGCGTCAGACTGGATCTGAAAGTTTTCGTCCGCAGTACCCCTGCGCGTCGGAAGGTGGCGTCGTGCGGCTCTGCGTCCGTCGCTGGCGTCGTATGCGCCGAGATGACATCGCGGAGACTACTTAGGCGCCACCCATGCGCGCTGACGTCAGTGCTTTCTTTTTCCGCGCCAGCACGCGCAGATCCGGTTACTGCACGTATCCTAGTCACTTTTTGACTAACTTTTGAGACTTTTTCACTTTCGTTTTTGAGTCTTTGACTCCTGGTGCCACGTAGGGATGCCTGGGTTTAAATCCTGCGTGGGCTGTCGCCGTACGAGGTCGGTGGCCGACCCCCATGGCGTCTGTCTCTACTGTCTGGGGCGCCACCATTACTCCCGGTCATGTTCCGACTGTCTGGCCATGGCTCCGAAGGCCTTACGGGAGTGGTCCCGTAAGCTGCTGGAGGCCCGGCGTTTTCGCTCTCCCACGTCCCCCCATCGGTCTCCGGACGAGGGGGCCGGAGGTACCTACCCCGCGGCTCCTTTGGAGCCTGTGAGTTCCGCGGCCTACCCACCTTATCCGGGTCCGTCGGCGACCACAGCCCAGGTGCAAGATTTCCTTGCTGCCATGGACCGCCTTTTCAGGCCTGGGGCTCCGCCAGCGCGCCTTCGGGCCCCGCGGTCCCAGCTGAGGGCCCTCCCTTCCCTGCCCCGGCGCCGCAAGGTCCTGCACCGGCGGCTCCGGCCCCAGCGCCGCAAGGTCCTCCGCCAGCGGCTCCGGCCCCGGCGCCGCCCGCGGCTCCATTCCTGACGCCGCAGTAGGTTCCGTTCGTTCCACCACCGCCCTTGCCCGGTTTCCCGGACAATTTTGTTCCTGGTTGGGACCCTAATTGGGACACGTAGACAGACCGGCTCGACCATTTTTATATTCCCCTGTCCCTCCCCCACCGCTGCAGCCTGTTCCATGGGCAGTGGAGGAAGGGGACGACTGGGAGGGGTCTGAGGACCCTCTCGCATGGCAGTGCGGGTCGGAACAGGAATGGACAGAAGAGTTGGAGGATGCAGGTGGCCTTGACCTCTCCTCTGACCCTGGTTTTCTTTCTCCTCCTGCTGTGGCTATGGAGGAGGGCGCCACATACACTATGGTGCTCCGTAGAGCAGCTGACACCCTTGACCTGCCTACGGTGACCCTCACAACTAATCTCCTCACTGAAGTACTTCAGCCGGCGGCAAGCTCTATGGAGCCCCTGCTACCATTCAATGAGGCGTTAACTGACGTATTGATGGGAACCTGGTCTAGACCAGCCACGGGGGTTCCCGTGGATAAAAACATAGCCAGGTGTCATTTTTGACAACCCACCCAACTCAGGAGAGCCTGGTCATCCAGGCCTCCACTTCCCAAAGCGCATTCCCAACCGCCCCGCCGGATAAGGAATCCAAGAAGCTGGAACAGTTCGGCAAGAAACAGTTTTTATCTACCAGCTTAGGGCTGCGGTCGGTGAACACCGCGTGCCGTTTGGGCCGCTACTCCCACGCTGTGTGGGACATGGTTGCGCAGGTGCTGCCTCAGTGTCCGGAGGAGGTTCGGACAGTGCTTTCCCAAGCTGTTGCTGAGGGGAAAGATACAGTAAAGTTCGCCATCCGGTGTCGCTGGACACCGCGGACTCACTGGGTAGGGCGCTTTCCACGACAGTGGCCCTCCGTCGCCACGCCTGGTTGCGGTCCACTGGGTTTTCAGGGGATGTTCAAAGTTCTCTTATGGACATGCCCTTTGATGGTACTCGCCTGTTTAGTGATAAGGCAGATAGTGCGCTGGAGCGTTTTAAGGACTCCCGGGCTACGGACAAGTCCTTGGGTCTCTCCACCACGCGCCCGGACACGTCTGCTTTTCGTGGCCACGGAAGGGGCACCCCGACATGTTCGTTCAGCCAGAAGCCTGTGCAGAACCAACCTCAGCACGGACGTGGTTCCCGCCGTGGCGGGACAGGGGGCCAGCGTGCGGGTCAGTCCACCTCCGCTCCTCTGCAGCATCCGCCTCAAAGCCTTCCTAGTCCGAGCTTTGGGGCACACCCCACGCCGGTGAGCGGCAGGATTCACCATCACCTCCCCCACTGGCGTTCCGTTACCTCGGACACGTGGGTGTTGCAAATCGTCCAAAGGGGCTACTCTCTCCCCTTCGAGACTGCCCCTCCAGCCATCCCACCTCAGTTCCACCACATGTCGGGGGACCATTTTGGGCTTCTCCAGCAGGAAGTCACGGCCCTCTTGGCCAAGGCGGCCATCGAGCGCGTTCCTGGGCCAGAAGTAGGACGTGGTTGTTATTCCCACTACTTTCTGGTCCCCAAGAAGGAGAAAGGGGGCCTGCGCCCCATCTTGGACCTCAGGAACGTCAACTGCTTCCTCCGGAAGGAGAAGTTCAAGATGTTGACTCTGGCTCAGGTCTTGGCTGCCCTCGACCCTGGAGACTGGATGGTAGCGTTGGACTTGCAAGACGCATATTTTCATATCCCGTCCTGCCGGCCCACCGGCATTACCTGCGGTTCACGGTAGGCCAAGAACATTTTCAGTTTGCCGTGCTCCCCTTCGGCCTTACCAGTGCCCCTCGGGTGTTCACGAAAGTGATTCCAGTGGTCGCAGCTCATCTGCACAGATCAGGGTTTCCAGTCTTCCCCTATCTCGACGACTGGTTGTTGAAGGCGGGCTCGCCGCAGGCAGTCGTCTCCCACCTCCAGACAACGGCCGACCTCCTGCATTTGCTGGGGTTCTCCATCAACGTGTCGAAGTCGCACCTGAGCCCCTCTCAGAAGCTCCTCTTCATCGGAGCGGTTCTGGATTCGGCGCAGTTTCGGGTTCTATCCCGGGTTTCGTTCAGGATGACCCTCTGGCTCCTGGGCCTAATGGCCTCCTGCATCCTGCAATGCAGTGAGCACAGCATCAGGGCAACCTGTCCGATCACGTCCAGATCTCGGAGGGCACTGCACGACAATTGCAGTGGTGGCTCATGAATTGCGATTGGGTCAAGGGCCGATCCCTCCAACCAGAGCATACAGTGGTGATGGATGCGTCCCTCCTGGCCAATTGGGAGAGGCGGAGATCAGCCGTGGTGCATGATGGATCACGAATGGCGTCTGAACTCGGACGTGGTGCAAGGTCTCTTTCTGCAGTGGGGAGAGCCTTGGTTAGAGCTATTCGCCACCGAAGAGAGCGCGCAATGTCATCAGTTCTGCGCTTTGGAATTTCCAAGGCGGCACTCACTCGGCGACGCTTTTCGTTGCGAGTGGAGCTGCGGTCTGTAGTACACCTTTCCGCCTATACCACTTCTGCCCAGAGTGCTGAAGAAGATTCGGCGCGACCGGGCCCAAGTCATCCTTGTGGCTCCGGATTCGGCACGAAGATACTGGTGTCCTGAGCTACTCAGCATGGCCATCGATCCCCCGATCCAACTGCCTCTTCGGGAGGATCTTCTGTCACCGCAGCAGGGAACGGTCCTCCACCCGAACCTGTCCAGCCTCCACCTCCATGCGTGGAGATTGAGCAGCGACAGTTGACAGCTTTCGACCTTCCTCCCGAAGTCTGTGATGTCATTCTGGCAGCCAGGCGTCCCTCCACTAAAACTGTATACGCCTGCAGGTGGACCCCCTTTCTGCCCCTCTTTCCGAGGTCCTTCTGTTCCTTCTCTCTTTGGCCCAGCAGGGCTCTGCTCTGGGCACTATCAAAGGTTATCTTTCGACCATCTCCGCCTTTCTACGGCTTACAGATCAGCCTCCTCTTTTTAAGTCCCCAGTTGTTAATCGCTTCCTCAAAGGCATTACACACAAGATTCCTCCTGTGCGATTCATAATGCCTCAATGGGACTTAAATCTTGTCTTGACCTATCTGATGTGCGCTCCCTTTGAGCCCCTTCATAACTGTCCCTTACGTCTTCTCACTCTCAAGACGGCTTTCCTGGTAGCTATCACCTCTGCCAGAAGAGTGAGTGAGCTCCAGGCTCTTTCTTCTAAACCTCCTTTTCTTTCTGTTCATCCGGACAAGGTGGTTTTAAGGACTCGTCCTTCATATCTTGCCAAAGGTTGTCACGCCCTTCCACATCGGGCAGACCATCACTTTTCCCACCTTCTTTCCGCCTCAGCATCCTTCAAAAGAGGAAGAGAGGCTCCACCGTCTGTGCGCTCTTGTTCTATCTGAAGCGCACACAACAGTTCCAGGTGGATGACCAACTTTTTGTTGGCTACGTGGGCGCCAAAAAAGATCGGGCCGTGCACAAACGAACCATCTCTCGGTGGGTCGTTCTGTGCATCAAAGTGTGTTACACGTTAGCTAAGTAAGAGCCTCCTGTGGGGCTGCGTGCCCATTCTACCAGGGCAACGGCAGCCAGTACTGCCTTGAGACACGGAGTTCCCTTGCAGGACATTTGTCAGGCTGCTACATGGGCCTCGCTGCACACGTTTACCAAGCATTATTGCCTTGACAGTCACGTCCGGAGAGACGACTTCTTTGGCCGTTCTGTCCTCCGTGACTTTCTGGTGTAATCTTGCTCGCAGACCCACCACCGGGGTTGGTATTGCTGGGGTATCTATTCTAAGGTAAGGAATCTTATCACTAACGTCTCTTTCAGATGCACAAGTTACTACTTGTGTAACAATACATCTGTAAGAGACATAAGTTAGTGATAGATTCCTTACTGCCCCACCCTTCCTCCCCGCTCTGCGAACTGATTTCTAGGGTTAAGGCCATACCTTTCAGGGCCCTAGTTTCATGGCACCAGTGGTCAGTTTCTTGCATGGCTCTGCGTTCCTGGCGCGTAAAGTCGTGTACAGAACTGACGTCCGCGCGCATGGGTGGCGCCTAAGTAGTCTCCGTGACGTCATCTCGGCGCAAACGGCGCCAGGGACAGACGCAAAGCCGCATGACGCCACCTTCCGACGTGCAGGGGTGCTGCTGACGTAAACTTTCTGGATCCCGTCTGACGCCTGGGGATATTCTAAGGTAAGGAATCTATCACTAACTAATGTCTCTTACAGATATATTGTTACACAAGTAGTAACTTGTGTGTATATATATATATATATATATATGTATGTGTATATATGTGTATATATATGTGTATACATATATATGTATGTACAGGGCCTCTAAGGGTGGCAGAATAAGTGCTGCAGACCTTAGAGGCATTCCCTGGTCACAGTGCCCTGGTGGTAACATTTACCAGGGGCTGACCTGTGACCAGAGAGTGCCAATTGGGTTTTGTTTTTAATGCATTTTTAGGGAAAGAACATAGGCCCTGGGTACCTGTTTGGCAGGAGCCCAGGGCCCACTCAGTCAAAGTACATCAGCAGTTCAGCAGAAAGTGGGGGCAATTATGCAAAAAGAGGGCACTTTCTTACAGAGTACTCATCCTGATATTGTTCAGGTTGTTCCCCTGGAGCATAATATTGCTCCCCATAATATTGATCCTCGTCTCAGTCATCCTCTTGACACTTCACATGCAGCTCAGAGGGACTCTGCGCTACCCCAAAGGGGCCCTTAACCTCTGATTCATCGTCATCCAGCAGATGTGCAGGTGGGAAACAATATACTTTACTTGACAATGTATGAGTATAATATTGGTTCTGTTGGCGGCTTTCCTCTTACAGAAATGATCGATAATGGCATCACAGGTGTTAATGGAGATTTAGTTGAGTATGCCTTTGAGATTTTCGAAGGAGGCGTCGTTTATGTGGCTCCCGTCTGCATTATTGTCGTTGATGGGGCTCTCATCGACAGATGATAATCATCGACTTTGTTTTCGTCTAGATCTTCTTCATTATTTTCTTGGTCAACAAAATGCTGTGTTTTGGATTTTGGATGCCGCCAAGGTACTGAAACGCAACCAGATGGACCCAGTTCGAGCTATAGACTTCTATGCTCTGCAATTTTGATTTAATCTTTCAAAATTCATATCTTGACTATGTATGTTGGGTTTTTGTCAATTTTGTCTTGTTTTACTTGGATAAATATTGGCTATTTTTCTAAACTGGTGTGGAGTTTGTAGTGTTTTCACTGTTACTGTGTGCGCTTGTGCACAAATACTTTACACATTACCTCTTTAGTTTAGTCTAACAGTTCTGTGCCAAGCTTCCAGGGGATGAGCACAGGTAAACTTTGTGTGTACTACACTTAGCTGACTAGAGCGTCGGCCCCTGCTTGGACATGGTGCAGGGTAATTCCTCTTCTAACTAGAGACCACATTTCTAACATTGGTGATCAGCTGTGAGGATAGTACTTGTATTTGTCCATTACATGCAGTGATTGGTATACACTACTGCCATATCTCAGACTCTAACATACCAGCATACTGTAAGCTCAGGGTAAAGCTTGCCAAACTTGAAATGGATTTGGAAAAACATAAATTGGCAATGGAGGAAAAGAAGATGCTTTTATCTCAGTAGCTAAGCTTGAAGGGGCTGGATTTGAAAGCAATCACATATGTGGGTAGCAGTTTATCTGATAGAGACGCCTATCCGCAGATTCCTTAACTTAGAATATCTCTAGGCGTCAGATTGATTCCAGAAAACTTTCTGCAGCAGCACCTCTGCGCGCCGGGGGGCGGCGCCGCACGACTCCGCCTTGACGTAGTCCACGGACGTGACATCAGTGGAGCCATATATGCCCCTCCCGGCTCGCTGACATCAGTTTTCTTATTTTCCGCATCCCAACGTGGACCCTGGAAAACCAGCAGTTCCTTGGCCTGGTTTTTAGGCCTTTTCGACACCTTCGTTGTCGCCGGAACAGTGTGCAATGCCTTCGGGTTTTAAGGCTTGTGAAGCCTATGCGCGTCAGATGTCTGGAACTGACCCGCAACTCATCTGTATGTGGTGCCTTGGCGTGGACCATGACTCCAAAGAGTGCGATGCCTGTCAGAGGATGAAGCCCAAATCCCTCAGAGAGCGCCGTATGAAACTGCTGGCCGCACTGCTGTCCTGTCCAGCACCTTCGCATTGTCGCTCTCCCCCTCCGGATCGAGCTCCGTCCAGAGGTCGTTCCCGTGAACGTCGTTCGAGGGCAGGTAAGCACAAGCAGCATACTGCTGGCGCCCGCTCCTCTCTCTCTATGCCAGATCAGGGCACCCGTCAGTCGCTTCCTTCATACCCTCCCTTTCCGGGGGTTGGAGCGACGCATGCCCAAATGGAGGCATATTCTCTTGCACTCCAGTCGTACTTTGGGTCCCCACCTCTCCCTGGAGCGCCTTCGGGTCCCAAACAGGTGGAGGGCACTCATGTCGGGTCCTCGCCGGCAGATTCTTCCTCGGCGCCGGCTGTGTGCCTCGACTCTGGTTCCGGAGACGATACGACGCCGACGGTTCACGGCCCAGTGGGTCCTCCCAGTAGCCCGTCCAGCCCACCCCGTCAGTCTTCGCATAGCCCTGAGCCGCTTCCTGCGTCGATGTCGGAGGCGGTGCCGGCGCCCGTCTTGACGCTCGGCTCGACGCCCGGCTTGACCAGACAGACACATTTTGCAGTGGGATCGACGTCGGACGGTGTCCAGGTCGAGTCCCCTCTGGAGGTCGTCGACGTCCAGTCGACTCCAACCCGGCGTCGATCGACGCCGGTGCCACCGTTCCAGCCTCCTCATGAGGTTGCTGCTCCTCCCGACTCCTCGGACGTCACTGCGTCCTCCACACAGCATCGATCGACGCCGGTGCCGGCAACAACGCCTCCTGGTCAAGAGGTTGACGCTGCTCTGGATTCCCCAGTTCGGGGGCCCATGGTGCAAGTGCCTTGTGTTACCTGGCCTTCGGGTCAGTCTCCGGCTCCTCCACTTTTGCTATCCAGTGGACGGCTTAGTCTTCAGCCGTCTCCTACCAACGGCTTATTATCGCCTAGCCGAATGGCAACTGAAGCTAGTGCTGCTTACGCATGTGCCATTCACAGGGCGGCTGCTATTCTTGGTTTTCAGCCTCCTGTGGCCCCCCTGCTGTCTGATCCCTTACTGGATCTGCTCCATATGGAGCCTATTGAGGTGGAGCCTTTGCTGCCATTTGGCAGCTCTTTATTCGACCCTGTTGATAGGGCTGTTGCTCGTAGGCACCGTCCTGCTCCAGGTGATCCACTCTGCCTGTACACTCCATGCCATGCATGGCTGCGTGACAGTCGCTTCCCTGATAATGGTAGGGATGCCCTCAGGGATTTACCGTTTAATGGTGTGGACCTTTTTGATCCCCACGCGGATTCGGCAGTCTCCCGGCTCTTGTCCTGGTTGCCATAACTCTTGCACTGTTCTGTGCCTTGTTTTCCTACACCTCTATCACGAACGTGCATAGTAGGTTCTCTGTTTGCTGTCCACGGCTGTTCAGCCTTCTCTGCTTTGTTAGATTTCAGCCGTATGGCTGGTTTATTCTTTTGTTCAGTCCTCTGACTGCGTGAATTACCCAGGAGGATCCCCTTATCAGGGGTTGACACTTACCCTATGTGGGGTATATGCTGGTGCTGGGCGACTGCCTTGGCTTAGTACGCTCCTATGGAGTATTCCTCGCAGACATCCTTCGGGGAGTCCCTCCGTCTTTTGTCCTGCGATCCTATTAATAGCATCGCCCTGTCGCGCTTCGGGTGCCTTTGGTCCCGCTTGTCTGTAGTGCTTCTGTCCTTGTTTTTACGGCTCACATAGTCTTCATCGCTGTGTGGCAATGTTTAGTTGTATTAGTACAAACTTGGGCACGCAGTCCTTATTGGGCTCGTCCTCCAAGGTACTAGCTTAGTATTTATATCTCTGCTGTATGTGGCCTCTTTTCTCACCACTTCTCCTACAGCGGTTCTTTACACATTCCCTGCTGCCCCGCACAGGTGTTTCCACACTTCTGCTTGGTTCATACTGTGAACTTCATGTGCCACTTTCATGTGACGTATTTCTTCGAAATACTTGTTTCTTCTGGTCCGGGGCACTTACATTGATTCTGACTGTTTCCACTGTCGTTCCTTTAGCTTGCAGGGGACCGTGGTTCTTCCTTCTTGTTGCTCTTTCCTTCATGTGGTGTCCACGGTCGCTGACCCAGTCTGCTTGTGCCACCACCTCTATGTGGTGCTCGACTGCCTGGTTCTCCTTTTGGGCTGTTACCCTCTTGATGTCGTGCACATCTGAGCTGCTAATGCTGCCCTGCAGAAGGCCTTTTCTTTCTTCATGTGGTTCCAAAGTCCAATCGATGTGTAGGTGCCTTCCGGTATGCTTCGATGTCTTACAGTGTCACTCCTACTTTGACACTAGACTGTGTGCCATTGGCCCTTTCGCCGGTTGTAACAGACCACCTATGTCTTGGCGTGTCCTTTATTTTACTACCGGCCTTTTGGCCATGAATTGGCCCCTGCCAATGTTGTCACGTGTCTAGCTGATGCAGCTTGAAAAGTGCTTCTTCTGCTAGTCTGCATACTGGGCCGGTATGTGCTTTCTGCCATACCGGTTGCCATCTCTCTGGGTTTTGCTTACAGGCGACACATTACATTTAGTGGATCTTTCACGCCCTAGGTCCAGTTCCACTTCTGGCGATGTCATCAGATTACTTTTAACTCCAGCATATTTAGTATGCGTTTTCTTGTTCCATACTGGCACTTGCTGGCCAGGAGTCAGCCTTTTGCCTTCATTGCCCCCTATATCCTGCAGGCGCAGGATCAACAGTACTTTTTCCACTGCTTTGCCTGGTCGACCGGTAATAGCTTTTTGCTTTCTATCGACGCCTCGGATCCTGCGGATCCCTCGGCTTGGTTCATCTTCCTTTTTCGTAGTTGTGAACTCTTGCTTCAGCACGCGCATTCTGGCTCTGGGCTTTCCCTCCTCCCCTTATACACAAAAGGGGTTTTCGTGCTGTTTTGGTCGGCTTCTGGTACCTTTGCCTTCCATTGTTCTCCGCTGTGCTTCGTCACATGCTTGACGGCACTGTTTTAGTCACTTTCTTGAAGGCCAAGCTCTCTAGAACTTGGAGGAGTTCAGTCGCAGACCCGCTTCCTCTATGGGTATGACATTGGTATCTATTCTAAGTTAAGGAATCTGCGGCTGCAGATGTATCTGGTAGAGACATAGTCTAGCCGCAGATTCCTTAACGCCTGCCTGTCCTCCCCGAGGACCTTTTCAGGTTGGGCTTTCTACGCTCGCCTCTCTTCGGGTGGCTTGATCCTTCTGCAAAGTGACGCTTTCACTTCACTCCCAAACAGAATGTTTCATTCTACTCTGCCCATTTTCGTAATTGGACGGTATGCTCATGTGTCATGTATCCTTTCCAACCCTATGCCGTGGGTTGTACAGTGTGGGTTCTATTCATGTTTTTTCCCACCCCCCGCTCTCCCTTTCGTTATCGCCTTGGGGTCTCTTACCATCCCTATGCTCCATTGGTTTGAGGTCTGTTGGCTCTGCCACCTTTTTTTTTCTTTAATCTCTTATTGGGGATACAACGTCTCTTTCTGGTGACGTCTTGTGGTCGATTGTCCTGGCTCCTATGTTCCGGACTCGTTGTCCTTCACGGTTATACATTAAGGTTGCGGACTTTCTGTTGTCTGCCATGATGATGTTTACATCTTCCTTTACCTCCCAGGGTGGTTGGCCTTCAATTTTGCGGGATTGCTTCTCAGAGAGGTGCTCTGCTCTTTCCCTTTACTAGTTTCTAATTTACAGTGCCTGGCACTTTCCTTTATGGTGCTGTTTTTCATCATTCCATATCTTTTCATAATTTTCGCACACTGTTCCCTTATTCTAACAGTTTTTTGGTGGTGGCTCCGCGTTGCGGAAATGTTTCTCAGACAAAAACTGATGTCAGCCGGGAGGGGCATATATGGCTCCGCTGACGTCACGTCCGTGGACGACGCCAGGGCGGAGTCGTACGGGGCCGCCTTCCCGGCGCACAGAGGTGCTGCTGCGAAAAGTTTTCCGGATCCAGTTTCACGCCTGGGGATATTCTAAGTTAAGGAATCTGCGGCTAGACTATGTTTCTACCAGATACATTGTTACCGAAGGTAAGTAACAAGTTCTTCAGTTAACTCAGAGGGAAAGGTACACATACCCAAAAGTCAGGTGTCTGATTATGAAGTGGGAGATAACCTAGATCGGTGATTTCAGGGCTATGATGTTGCTTTGCAGATGCACATGATTCCTGAGAGGGATTGGGGTGCAGGTTTAAGGAAGCGATTCTCAGTGGAGGGGAGGGACAGCTTACTGGCCATAAGGAAATAGGACCTGCCTGGGTACCCAGCCATGAAGAAGGTCCTGATCAGGCGATATGGTCAAACCCCAGAAAACTACAGGAAGTAGTTTAGGGCAAGTGAGAAACTTGGTCCTTAAATATGGGTACCAAGTGTTGATTCCTTTTGCAGAGCACTGGATGGTTGGGTGAAGGGCAGTGGGGTAACAGATTATTAGGGATTGTACAATTTAATTGCACAAGAGCACATGTTTAATCTTTGTTTTCCACTGCTTGGTTGATAGGCTTTCTGATACCAGGAAGTTTGCTAAGGAGGCAGATCGCTGGCTTAACACCCGGGTCCATAAGAAGTTGTATGTGGGAGACTCAGCCAAGGGTGGGCAGGGTCCCCAACAGAAGGAGGAGGGGGGGGGGCAAACATAAAAGTAAGGATTTCTCCAAAGGGTCCCAAACTAGTTTCCAGGGTAAGGATTCCCAGTCCTCTGTTGAGAAGAAGAGTTAGTTCCCTTCAGGAAAGTCTGCAGGGAAGTGACCCCTGAAGAGTTTTGTGTGTAAGGACGAAGGCCACTTCAAGCAAGATCCCAAGTGTCCCAAGCAGGCACAGCCCCCCTCCAGTGGGCAGACACTGGTGATGGCTAGTGTTGTGCTTGGGAAGCAGTTGGTCCCAGTTAGTGGAGTGGAGGAAGCTAAGATAACCCTAGTTTCCCTTGGTGACAGTGAGATGGTCTGGAGAACCCTCATGCCTGACAACACTAGGAAATACAGGCTGTGGGTGACCATTGATGAAAGGAGGGTGGAGGCTCTGAGAGACACAGGAGCTAGCATGACAACCGTCATCTGGTGTCTTCGGAGCAGGTAGTCCCTAATGTCGTCCAACTCCTATTAGTTGCTGTATACAGCAGTGAGTGCCAATGTTTGGTGGCTCAGATTCCATTTGGTGGGAGGGGGTCTCAGGTTCCTTATGAGTAGCTTTGAGTCCATCCCTGAGCGCCGGTCACTCTGGTATTGCCTGAGTCGGTGTGCCTGACCACACGGTCCATGGCTGCACATGGGGATGGTCAGAAGGACCTGGAGCCTGAAAGAGTGGCCCAGGTCTCTGCCAAAAAGGGTAATGGGCGTGTAAAACCCGCTCCAGAAATTCCTACATTCCCGGAGGGGGCTGAACCTGAGGGGGACGACTTCAAACCTAGAGGGAATGATGAGGCCGAACTGGGGAACCTGCCTGAGCTGACCCATTGACAGCAGGGAGAAGTTCTGCGGAACACAGAAGCAGTGCTGATGACACTTCTGGAACTCACCTGATCTATTGGGAGCATGATCTCCTGTATAGCGAGCCTAAGGTTGCTGAGCCTGGGTTGGCCAGTGTGCTGGTGGTACCCCAGTGCTTCAGATCCTTTCTACTGGGTCTAGGTCATGATGTGCCTCTTGCAGATTATTTCGGTTAAGACAATGTCTATGCCACATACTTCTGTTGGCCTCAAATGAGGATGGCCTCAGATGCATTCTGCATGTCTTGTCCTACCTGCCAGGCGAGTGGCAACAATGGGGGGAGATGCAAGGCTCCCCCGCAACCCTTTTGAGCGGGTGAGCATTGACTACAAAAAAGCGGCGCCTGCTCGGATCAGCCATACCTAGAGCTGCAGAGGACAAGGGACTCCGGTAGCAGATGGCCAAGAGATACTGGCTTTGCGTTGCTTTGGTGGGTCACTCAGGTACACCTGTGCCCGGGGACGCTGCGGCACCCCGATTCAGAGTCAAAACTGGAACCTGTGTGGTGGCATGAGGAGCACTGCCGTGGAGAAGCTCGTGTTGCTTGGGAGTCAGACAGGCAGTGCACTGACTGAAGGAGCCGGACGAAAGGTGGAGCAGTGGCGCTTTACTGCTGGTGGGTCTGGAATTGTACGGCACCTGCCGAGACCAAGGCAGTATGTGATTCCTGCTAGGTGGTAGCCGGATGAGAATTTGTAGAGCACTGCGGTGTGACTGAGGCGGTATGTGATTCTGGATGAGAATTTGGAGAGCATTGCGGCGGGGCTCACGAAGAGGCCTCAGTGACAAGAGCCTTGCTCACGGCGGTGCAGGAGTCGCCTGTCTCCGAGGCTGTTCAGTCCCTGCTTCCTCATCCTGAAACAGAGGGTCCCATTTCACACCCCCATAGAGGACCCAACTACCCATCAGCTGCGGAACGGTTTGAGCATTTACACCACGCTAACTCTGGACCTACTATTTTATTTATTTATTTATATAATTTGTAAAGCGCCACTCATGTTAGGCGTCCAGGCGCTATAGGACCTGAAAAGGTTGCTGTATTAGATGACCTCATGAAGTTTAGCTTGGGACGGTTAGCCTTAAGTCTCCTGAGGGAACAGCCAGGTCTTTAGGGCCTTTCTGAAAGTGAGTAGAGGGGGCGCAACTTTCAGTGTCATTTGGAGAATGTTCCAGAGCACTGTTGTGGTTCTGAAGAAGCTCTTTCCTCCCCAGTTGGTTCTCCTAAAGGAGGGAACAATCAAATTCATTGCGGAGCCAGAGTGTAGTTTCATGGCTGGGATGTACCATTTGAGTCTCTCTCTAAAATGATCCGGCTCCAATCCATGCAGAGCCTTGTAGGTCAGGCAAAGAGCCTTAAATTTGCTGCGTTGTTTAACCGGCAGCCAGTGCAGTTTCCTGATGGCTCCTCTTGCCGATTCATATTTAGGAATTTTGAGAAGGAAACCAGCAGCAGCGTTTTGCAAGGTCTGGAGCTTCTTTTCAAGGCCAGCTGTGAGAGTGAGTTAGAGGCTGTTGACCTGGGATAGCAGCTGAGGGAGTTCTGGCATTGCCCCGTACACTACCGTGCAGTTGACAGCTGGCCGAGATATCCTTGGGGCTGCGAGGTGACAAGGGGACTAGCACGTGATCCCCCATTTCATCAGGAGGGAGGGGTGCTGGGGCACCTCTGGGCACGAGAGGGGCTGAGACATTTGCTGAGATTACTGAGAGACCTACCATGGTGATGGTAGGTCTCTCAGTATTTGGATTTGGGCCCCTGTTGCCACTGGATGGGACACTATTGCCAGTTGTGCCCCATTATATTTTATTTACAGCTCCGACTGACTGTCGAACTGCCCTGCTGGTGGAGTGGGTAGGAGAGGCCCCTGCCCTGTGAACTTGAGAGTGGCGACTGACTCTATACTGGCTATATATTGGAGCGTGATGAGGAAGCATTGAGTGGCATTAATCTACCCTT
Source organism: Triturus cristatus (assembly GCF_964204655.1). Lineage (NCBI taxonomy): Eukaryota > Metazoa > Chordata > Amphibia > Caudata > Salamandridae > Triturus > Triturus cristatus. Next base: position 188,665,047 of record NC_140591.1, on the reverse strand, counting down.
GGGAACCATGGGCAAACCCTCCCGCAAGCGCGACCAGGATCCAGAGAGCAGAGCGTGCCCACCAGACAAGACCGAGTGCATCACGACCCGAGGAGCCGCCGTAGGACTTCACGTTACAGGACAGCCTTCAAGCCATAACGACCGTCCGTGAGGTGCTTGAATCCAAAATAGACGCTATTAACATTGACCTTAGTCTCCTAAGAGACGATCACAAACAACTTGCGGAGCGAGTTACCAAGACTGAGCTTACTGTATCAGTCTGTATCATAAGCTTTGATAAGGCGCTGTTCTTTTATTTATTTAACTGTGCTACCATTTTTAAACTGCTTTTAGCACTTTAATGTGTTATTTTATTTAAACGCTGACACTTTTACTGCCTCTCTTACCTACACGGAGCGCTCACTCTCCCGCCTACCACGGGTGATCCTGATTGAGCGGAGAGAGCGTTTGCTTTATTCCTGTGGAACTTCTGGTCACGGCCGCCATCGTAGGAGTGGTGGTGGTGACGGTCTTGATCTTTTAGCATTGCAGCACTTCCGCATTTTAGCATTTCCAGGGGGAGCATATTTAAGTATGGCGAATCGGACACGCAGCGGATGCGCGCAGTGGGTGTGGCGTGCCTAAGGCAAGCCATCTGCGCCTGTCCGCGCTAAGACCGCGCTGAGCACCAGGTATGCTTCCCTTTTTAGTACTCACCTGCGGGACCGCAAGTCATATTCCGTTAAGGATCTATGCAAATAAATGCCCATGTGGTAAGTGGGTCTAAAACCTGTATCTGTATAGATCTGTTTGTTAGCTGCTAAGATCGCAGGAAAATGCCCTTATTGTGGCTTCTGCTTCCATCCAGAAATGACTCCCCATATTTCTCTCCTTTCCAATTTGCCATTAATGCCTAAAGTCACTAGCATAATACTGGGTGCTCTCATCAACTCTCGGTCTTTACCTAAACATAGGTTAGACATCGCTGATCTGATTGAGGCTCAGCAATTAGACATACTTTTTATCACTGAAACCTGGGGTGATAGGGTGGCAGGACCAGATTTCTGCCAGGCTGTCCCCCAGGGTTTCATGGTATTTAGACATGATAGAATTGGGGGAAAAAGGAGGTGGAATTGCGCTGTTCTATCGTGACTCCATTAAAGCATCCTTTGAACCTATACCCAGCCCGGATTGTGAAGCCTTTTTCTTCAATCTAAAAATTGCCAATTGCTTTGCTTTCAAAGAGGTTTTACTCTATCGTCCACCAGGAAGATAAACTGTTTTGTTAAACACTTTTAAGTCCCTGCTTGAAACCTATGCCTTAGAGAATTCCATCTACCTTCTGGGAGATTTTAATTTTCATCTCGAGGATGGCTTGGACCCAAACACTGTCGCACTAAATGATCTTATGACTATGGCAGGGTTTAACCAAATAGTTTCAGGCCCTATAATTGACCTTATGACTATGACAGGGTTTAACCAAATAGTTTCAGGCCCTACACATCAAGCCGGTCATACCCTTGACAGCATATTAACTAATCTAAAACTGATCACAATCAAGGAAATACTGCCTCTAATATGGACAGATCACTCAGCTGTTATTTTTGAGTTGTGTGATCTTCTCACGGACAAGATCACCAGCTCTAAGCAACCTACTAGGACCTACTGTAATTGGAAACAGGTCAACAACAACATGCTTAATGATCAACTGTCCAATACTCAAATTAAACTTCCGGAGGACGTGGAAGTTGCTTCACTTCAATTTAACAATTGGCTCTCACACATGGCTGATAAGATAGCCCCTGTTAAAACAGCAGTAATAAAAAGACACTCACCCATGGCTCCTTGGTTTTCGGATATACTCAGAGCCAAGAAACAGGAGTGTAGGCATCAGGAAAGACGCTGGAGAAGCAAGTATAATGTTCACGAACTCGCCATTTATAAGCTCTTACTGGCGGATTATAAATACTTGATAATGACAGAGAAGCGCTCCTATTTCTCTAAACAAATTGAAGAGGCAAAACATTCCACTAGGGAACTTTTTCAAGTAGTCTCTAAATGGACCATTGGTAACGGGTATTATGGAGACATTGCAAGAGTTTTGCAACTCTTTAACTCAACACTTTCTGAAGAAAGTGGAGCAAATATAGATTATATTTGATACCAATACTCACACAGATAAAGATATTATAGCCAAGGAAGGCTCTTCTGCTGATATAACTTTCTCCGGTTTTAAACCTATAACTGATGAGAAGATTACCATTCTTATTCAGCAGGCTAAATCAGGCTCTCCCCATGATCCTCTTCCCCCCCACTGTGTTTAAGCTAGCCCCTGAGACGCTGGATCCTTGTCTTACTACTATTTTTAACACCATGTTTGCTCCAGGTGTATTTTCCACTACTTGAAAAAAGGCTTTTATTTTGCCATTAAAAAAACTAATCTTGATCCTGTGGAACCTAATAACTACAGACCGATTTCATGACTCCCTCTCCCTGCAAAGTTGTTAGAAAAATCATGAATGAACAGCTAACTCAATACCTTCATTCTAACAACTTTTAGGATGAAGTACAGTTTGGCTTCAGGGCAGAACATAGTACCGAATCAGCCCTGGTTAAAGCCACAAACTAAATCAGAACAATCCTAGATGCAGGAGGAGCAGCCGCCCTGATTTTGCTCGACCTGTCGGCAGCTTTCAACGCGGTTGATCATAATCTCTTACTAAAGCGTCTGGATTCCATTGACATCTCCGATAAAGCATTTACAGTGGTTTCTTCCTTTCTTAGTCGGTAGCCCTGGGTAGTTACGAGTCCCCCCCCCCCCCCTTTGTTCTCCCATGTGGAGTCCCACAGGGCTAATCCTTGAGCCCTATTCTTTTTAATATTTATGTTTCTTAGTTGGCAATTCGGATTAGATCCTTCGGACTGGCTTTGACGTCTTTTGCAGACGATACACAAATTGTCTTGTCTGTGTCAAAAAATTCTTTACCACCGATGCAACATTTTAAGGACTGCATGCGAGCTGTCTGGTCTTGGATGAGCTCCCACTGCCTTAGATTGAACTCAGATAAAATTGAAGTAGTCATCTTTGGCAATTTTTTGCCAAATTGATCACAGAGCTGGTGGCCCGCTGAATTAGGGACGGCACCAGTTCCAGCTGCCAAAGCAAAGAACCTTGGCGTGATCATTGACAATAAATTGAACTTTGAGGCACAAGTAAATGCCGTTTCCTCATCGAGTTTCTTCTTGCTTAAAATAGTCAAGAAAATACTACCTTTTATTCCCATAGACAGCAGAAAAACGGTGATAACCTCACTGATTCTTGCTAAATTAGACTATTGTAATGGTCTCTATCTTGGAGTGACTGAGAAACAACTCAATAAGTTGCAAATGATTCAGAATGCGGAAACACTTGCAAAAGCTGCACTGGCTTCCTGTTAAGGTCCTGTGAACTACCTATAAAGCACTCCACAACTCTGGTCCGAAGTCTCTGAGGCGCCTATTATGTTGGTATGTCCCTAAAAGGCACCTGCACTCAGAAGGAGCGAGATTGCTAGCGACTCAGAGATTTTCTAAAGCTAGTTGGGGTGGCAGCCCCTAAACTTTGGAATGAACTTCCTTTTTCCATTAGAACGCTTCCAACTCTGTTTGCTTTCAGGAAGGCCTTGAAAACGTGTTTGTTCAGTAAATAGTGACCTGTGCCTTATATGAACTTGATACTTCAGTCCTCAGCGCCAAGGCATCTTTGGGTGCTTAATAAATATATTAATATAACATACTGTATTGAAGTAGCAATTGACGGCGGTCGAGACGAAAGTCTGCACTCTTGTATTACGGGCAGAGGATTGGTAGTGGGGTTACCTGAGAAGTTGGAGGGCGCCAATATGATGACCTATGTTGAGAACTGTCTGCGCACAAAGGTTGCTCCTGAGGGACATTGCGCCTTCTTTGTACTCAAGAGGGCACACCGAATCCAATCGAGACCGCCTCGGCCCGGGGCAACCCCGAGACCAGTAGTAGATAGACTACTGAATTACAAAGATCACAATCATATCCTGGGACAAGCCCGGCAAAAGGAAGAGTTGCAGGTCGAAAATGATGTAGTACAGATTTTCTCTTACTTCCCTAGAGAGGGGCAGAGACAATGAGCATCGTTCCAGGCGGCTAAGAAAAAAACGATGCTAACTGAAATTCAAATATGCGATGCTATTCCCCATGAAGCTGAAGGGGATGACCTCGGAGGAAACTAATTTCTTCCATTCCCCTCAAGAAGTCTGGGACTGGCTGGGGTCTCGACTTGAGCCGGGGCCTGACCGAAGCCCTCGAAAATAGCTAACACACTGCACTGACACTAGGCATAAAAGCCTGCAGCGTGGCCTTGCTGCCCCCTCACAGGCCAAAGTTCAGCTCGGAAAGCAGAGGACAATGGAAGTGGTGGCCAAGATAAGTGGGAGGCAGACGAGGTCTCCGTCACTGGAACTTCGTCCTCCCGCACAAGATTCGGAATCGGATCACTGCTCCAACACTTCAGAGGACTTGAGTCTAGAACTACCAAAGGTGAAGCGGAAATTGGCAGATTATATCATCTGAACTATACAGGGAATTGGTAATGTATTGGGATCTCAGAATGAAAGTGATTTGCTTGTTTCGCACAGAGGGCACCTGAGTACTGTACGAAACAGTGAGCAATGAGCTAGGTTTCTAATACCATTTGGATTTATTTTGGGTGGGAGTCCGATAGCTGGGGAGCTCATTGACCACCACCCCCTACTAGCATATAGCATGGAGGAACTCTCAAGAGTAGTTTTGTTTATTACATGGTTTTAATAGGTAGTTTTGGTCTACTTGTCCTGGAGAGGGGGAGTTGGCACATTGGGTTTTGAGTTGTTGAGGGTTAATGAGTCATGCAGCACTGTACAATATGCCTGTGTTCTATGTAGGGGGTACCACAGTGGGAGAATGAGGTGGAGGCAAAGTAGTAGATTCTTTCCTGAGGTCACTCCTGGCAGAACAGAGAATGTATAAATATTTATCTTGAAACATCCGGGGAATGCATACTATGTCAAAACGCGAAAGTGTTCTCCTACTTAAATAGAAGAGGGGATCAAATAGCATTGCTGCAGGAGACACATTTGACAGACAGGGAGGGTATTGCACTTCAGCGCCCCTCTAGGAATCGGACCTATTATACAACATTTTCGGCATATGCCGGGGGGGGGGGGTGAGAAGGGGGGGGGAGGGGAGTCAGTCCTAATCTGGATCAGAGCAGGAGTGGACAAATTGGTGGTCCGAAGGGTAGATTTGTGGTAATGGGAGGGCGACTTGATGGGCGGGACATAACTATAGTAAACATATATGCCCCGAACAATGAACAGAGCATGTTCTTAGGAGCCCTGTCAAGACAGCTAGCACCATACCGACTGCTTTAACCATAATAGGAGGGGAGTTTAACAGTTCGTATAGCCAGGGCGTTCAGAGGCTGGCAACAACAGTGGGGATTCATTGACGCATAGAGATGGCTACACCCAATGGGGCGGGACACTCCTTCTCTGAACTCCACGAGGTGCATGTTCGCCTAAATCTGTTTCTCTGCACGCCATATGTACATAGTTTAGTACGCACTATTGAGTACCTCTCCCGCACCATATCGGATCATAATCCTGTTCTAATACATTTGCAGTGAGCTCACCCTCGACCCTCAATTCCTACATGGAAACTTAAACCTTAGGCAATGGAAGATCAGGTCTTCTGTGAGACAATCCGAACTAAAATAACAGTATTTCACTGATAACACGGTTACGACTTCCTCCACGCTGAGAGAATGGGACTCCTTCAAGGTGGTTCTCCGGGGGTACTGCCTGGCTGAGTCGAAGGGTATTAGGCACACATTACTGGAGGAAGTCCAAGTTTCTGAACAAGGTCTCCGGCATGTAGAGCTATGATGACCGGGACACCCTGAGCTACAATCAGAACTCCTCGAGGCTAAAGAGGCGATGGCAGTGCAGGTGGAACGACTTAGATGCTTTGATTATAAACAATAAATGGATTGGACACATGCTGGGCAGGATAGGTCTGGTTCCCCAATAGCTTGGTTGGCCAATCCAGATAAGCGTAGTTCAACTGTTGTCGAACTAAGTATTGTATTGGATGAAAGGGGTAACAGAATATATGCACAGGAAGGAATTATTGACACATTTTCTAGATATTATTCAACCCTCTACACTAGTTCCACCTTACACGGTATTGCGGCGACACATGCATATCTAGAGACCGTGCTTTTACTGCTACTTGGGGAAGAAGAAGCGAGAGACCTTGGTGGAGACATTACTCTGCAGGAAATAAACTCTTCCATCAAGTATATGGGGTGCAATAAGATCCCGGGAACCGATGGATTCCCGGGGAAATTCTACGCCACCTACTCTGCGGAACGAACACCTAAATTGGTTACTTTGTACCCAGAGGCCAGGACTGCCGGACACCACCAAAAAAGCAGTGATAGTCCCTATCATTAATCCGGGTAAACTTGCCTATTAAAGGTCAGCCTACTGACCGCTATTGATGCTTACCATTGATTGCAAAATCCTGAGCAAAATCCTAGCCAGTAGGCTCCTGCCCTTAAAGCCTAGGTTAATCTACCGAGTCCAGGCAGGAATAATTCCAGGTCGCAATACGGCAGAAAACAACCGATGGCTGCTGGCCATCTTAGAAGCTAGGAAGGATGATAGCGAGGAGGGCCACAGTTTTTATTGTCGATATTGAGAAGGCGTTTGATAGCCTGGAATGGCATTATCTGTAGGTGGTGATATCCTACAAAACAACAATTTTTTAGGAGGGTCAGAAAAGAGGGACTTGGTTTAAGGACTGAAACAGCTCCGATCCCCGATAGACACTATGAAACCAACAGAAGGAGTACAGTCCATTCAAAACAGAAATAGCAAACTAATAGTTATTGTAAAGGTGTATACGAGATCCTGCGAATAGTTGAGACACCCCTGCAGGAGATAGGAGTCCATCAGCCCACCCTTACTGGCGGAGCATCGTCATCTGGAACTCCAAGGAATCACTGTCTGAGCCCGAGATAGCAGATCGCCCAGGTGCACAGGCTAGTGAAACCCAGAAGGAAAATAAACTCCTGCCAGGGTGTATACCCAAATAGTCGAGGGCTCCTGTGAAGTGCAGTGCTGAAAGAGTGGTGTGAGGTTAAAAATGAATACTTGATCAAAAATGAGTTTAATATAAATTAATCAAGTTTCATATCTAAAAGAACCTATAGTCTGGTATGAATTTTACAGGCTAATTCTTGGTTCGTGTGAAAAAAAGTGTGGTCGACATGTTTCAGCCGGAGCGGTCACTTGACCCGGCTTTCTTCAGGACCGTGAAATTGAAAAAAAGCTACTGCTTAAAGTAATCACATAAAGTGAAAAAACAACAATAAATGAACCCATGCAAACCAATTGTGAATGTGGGATATGTATGTGGCATTTGCCACCCTACCAGAACAGCTCAAGCATTGAGCGTGAGGACAATGTCTTCATTCCTGAAAATAGAATACACACATAAACCTCATGCACATCAGAACAAAACTATCAGTTGAAAAACGGCAGGGCTAGAGTTAGCCGTGCCTTGATTATCAAACAAACTCTTAGTGATGTTTGGAAATACGATTTGTATGTCAAAATAGTGGAAAAAACTAGAAAAAACTCACCCAGCTTTATGTGGGAGTAGAGCCTCACCTCACCCGGCTGACTACTCGGAGAAGGAGGCACCGCTCTGTTTAAATGTGGAGAAAGAAGCCAGACAGATTGCTGATTGATACCTGTCTGCTTAGAGCTCAACACACGTATTTTAAACGTATTAAAAAGAACCTACAGTAATTAAAAAGTCCAAAACCTCAAAAACCTCCTGACTCCCAGGATGTATTTATGGTATAAATCTCTGCAGACCAGTGTTATTCAGAGATCAAGTCTCTTAACAAACCAGTTACATAGTAGAAACCAGTAATAGGTGAAGTTATGTATGGTTATTGCCCATATAGAGTAGGGGAATGCTGGGAATTGGTAAAGGCTAATGGTAGTTGTTACACGTGTCCACTAAGCTCTACTTGTTAAATCTGGAAAGATAATTCGTTTCTAGAGCAAAAATAGCATGAGCTCCCAGCCTCCTCCCTTACCTGTCCGTCGATACCTCTGACTGACTCACGAGCTGTCTGGGAGGTATCGACCGGAAAGGGAGGGAGCTATTTGTAGCGCTCGCGTGTGAAGTTTAAATCCGTGATCGAGATCAGCTGTGTATCTCGACCGAGAAAGCGAGCGTGTCCATACTGGAGCGCATGCGCCTCAATGATACGCTAGCGGAGAGACAATCCTCCACAGCGCATGTGTCAGTGCGTTTGCATTGTAAAAATATATAATCCCAGTCTGCCTGGAAACTGACTATTGTAACCGTGATCAGGCAAAGCCGACCACCAACATGATGAAACCGCACGATAAAAATGTACGGGGAGCATACCAGATAACGCGCCTCTAGTGAAATCATCGTACATCTATCGCGCATGCGCAAGGAATGGATGGCAATTACTAGCGCATGCGTGCGCGTGAATCATTATGACAATTGAGCAGCTCTCGAGCACCTATTAAACAACAGAAACCAAAAACAGGGTATAGATGTTGACCCTGGTTGATTTAACAATGGAAAAGGTAATTCGTACTGTTTGCTCACAGCGAAGTCAATAATTATGACGCAGTGGCTTTAACTACTAGAGCCAATGTCATGCAGAGTAGGTAAAGGTAACGTAAGGTAAAGTCACCATGTGAACACGATGCCCACCAATCACTCCTGTTGGGAAGACTAGTAGTTGTCGCCCCTCTCATGCCAGTAAAATGCAGGACTAACAGCCAGATTGTCATCTCGGAGGTCAAGTTGGTAGTGATGCCCAATAGAGTGATCCAGTACCCTAGTAGTGTACTAGTAAATCGTGTTTTGCCTTTTATGGTATAAAATGACTAGGTCGTCAAAACAGAAAACCCCAAAGAGGACGGACATGGAAAAGTTCAGCACGTCCAGACAACTGACCAATAGATATAAAAGGGTGTGTTTGTTAGTGGAATGCGACCCAGTCAACTAACTGGATGTGCACAATTAGAAATTGCAGGTGGTCATTCAGTATGGCAGTAAGGCTGTCTTAAGTGTAAACGGAGGCCCACGGTATGTTATCATTCAGTCCTTGGGTGTCAGTCTTCAGCTTATAAACCCATTTTTGTTCTTTGGCAAATAAGAATTGAGAAACGTCCGTTATATGTTGGGGAATAAATGGACGTTCCAAGACAATCCACCTGAGGTCCTCAGCTTTGTGTTTCTTAGCTAGGAAGTGCTCAGTCAAACAGGTGGATTGTCTCATGCAGCGGATGGTGCTTTTGTGTTCGCTTATGCGAAGCTTGACTTTCCGTGTGGTGTACCCTATATAATGTAGGGAACAAGGGCAAGTGATTCTGTAAATTACGCAATCCGAATTACAATTCGTGTGGTTGCGTAATATCCAGGGACGGTCTGTGCCTATGTCCACAGATGTAGTTTTGATGGTCTGTGGACAGACACTGCACATGCCACATGGGAAATGGCCCCGAACAGGTGGTAAGGACCACAAAGTATTGGTCTCACAGACAGGATGTGATAGTGGTCTTGTGTGGACCAGACTGTCTCGCAAACTTGGGCCCTTCTTGAAAGCAAATAAGGGAGGCGAGATACTGCCCGACGCTATGTTCAATATCGGCCAATGCTTACGTACTGTCTTCTGTATTTGGTTGGACACAGTGCAGAAAGTAGTAACAAAAGTGAGTCTCTCGCTGGTAGTCCTTGACACAGCGGTATCCAGTAGGGCATCGCGATGGTTATTAGATGCCCGTTTCCAGGCTTTTCGTACTAGATGTTTAGGATACTGTCGTGATTGTAGTTGTGTTGCTAATACTCCAGCATGTTTATCAAACAACTGTCTGGTAGAGCAGTTTCTGCGGATTCGCAGAAACTGGCCGACTGGAAGGTTCTCACGGAGTGCCCTCGGATGATGGCTGTTGAATGACAACAAAGAATTTTTAGACATGGGTTTTTTGTATAGTTCCGAACTCAATGAGTTTTCATGAACAAAGATGGAGATATCAAGGAAAGCCAGACGATGTTTACTGTATTCAATGGTGAAACGTAAAAACGCATTCTGTTGGTTTAGCCAAGAATGAAAGGCTAGGATTTCGTCACCTGTGCCTCGCCATACCACCAAGATGTCGTCTATGTATCTCTTCCACAGCACCAAATGATGAAGATAAGGGTTGCTGTGGTTGAGTACATAGTTCTGTTCGAATAGGTGGACATATAGGTTGGCGAGGCTGGGCGCGAAAACGCTGCCCATCGAAGTACCAGATGTCTGGAGAAAGATCTGATCTTCAAACTTGAAATAGTTCTCCATCATGGCCAGTCTGGCGCATTCCATGATAAAGGACACAGGGGTGATGCTATCCAAAGACCGTGCTTCTAAGAGTCCTCTGATTGCATCGAGGGTCTCAAGCTGCGGAATGCAAGTGTACAATGACTCTACATCCAGGCTGACTAATAGATCGGTTTCGGGATTAAATTCAACCTCAGGTAAAATACGGAGGACATCGGCCGTATCTTTCAGATATGTAGGCATCTCGGTAACCATGGGTCTTAGAAACACGTCTACAAATTTAGACAAAGGTTCCAATAATGAACCAATCCCAGAGATAATGGGACGTCCAGGAGGTGGTCGTTGCTGTTTGTGAATTTTGGGGAGGCAGTAGAAATAGGGTATGACTGGGTTGTTGGTCACCAGAAATTTCGCCTCATGTGATGTTATCCATCCCTCTGCTTCCCCTTCCTCCACCAGCTGTCTAATCTCTAGGGAGAGTCTAGATGTAGGATCTGACTCTAAAGCCCGATAAGAATTAGCATCTGACAACTGCCTCAGACATTCAGCCCGGTAGATGACAGTATCTTGTAGGACCGTAGCCCCACCCTTGTCTGCTGGTTTTATGATGACCGACGTGTCCTTGATAAGATTTTTTAGGGCAGTTTGATCCTTCTTAGAAAAGTTACAGAAGGAGTGGGGGCGGGTGTCATACAATGTCATTAAATCATGAACAACCGCCTTTTCAAAAGTGGAGACTTGTGAGGGGACCTGATGAGGAAGAGGACTAAACGTACTTTTAGGACGTAATCCAGTATTGACCACATTGATCTCGTTGCCAACGGTTGTGACTGTTTGATCTTTCTCTTTAAAGAAGAAATGCAGCCGAATCTTCCTGAAGAATTTCTCGATTTCACATCTCAGGGTAAATGGATCACCTGAGTGTGTAGGAACAAAACCCATACCCTTGTTGAGGACATTTTGTTCATCGGTCGTCAGGACTTTTGAACTCAGATTGACTACAAGGTCATTTACTCGCTGGTCGAGTTCGTGGGTGGTTGTTGATTGCCCCTCCTGCTCCGAGTGTTGGGAAATGTCTGGTCTGGTTGCCAGTGCACCGTTGGGGTTCCTCTCCGTTTGCCTCTGTTGCGTCCCTGACCTTGATCTAAAAAAGACTGATTAGGGAAGAATTGCTGCTGAGGTGGATAGGTGTGCATGTGTGGCGGAAAGGGGGGTTGGTAGCCCCAAGGTGCCGGTGGCCACCATTGACTCTGATTGGGGTAAAAGTTCTGATTACCCCTCCTTCGGTTGTATCTCCGAGATTGACCTCTCCCTCTTCCTTGTGGTGCCCCTGACGCACCTGAATCAGACTCGTCAGATCCTCCTTCGGACCCGGATGAAGAGTAATTGGAACCGTAGCGTCTCCCCTTGTTGTTAAATGTTGGGGCTACATATGTGTCGCTTGTGTACGGGTATATCTTTTCCCATGAAAATCGGGCAAGATCCTTCTTAAATTTATCGATTTTGTTGATCAGGATGTTGTCCCTATATTCTTTATTGGTTTTATTTGTCTCATCCATTTGTTTTTTGAAGAGGGCTGCTGTGATGGTAGTTTTAATTTGCCCCTCCAAAGTTTGGATCTCAACTAAGATTGCATCTGCCAGACGTTTCGCCGTGCTGATGATGAGAATGAGCCAGTCACGGGTACAGCGCCAGGCTATGAGTGACCAGTCTCGTGTGAACTGTTTATCTGTGAGGAATAATCTCGGGGTATTTGTCACAATAAGCCCTGTTGGGGCACATTTCCCTCGTAGGTACTCTGCCATGACTAAGCCATGAACCGCAGTCCGTGATTGATTTTTTCGGAGATTAAGTAAAGTGGCCCAGTCATCCTTAGGGTTACCTGTGATCTCTGGTAAAGAATCTAGGATGCTGGGATTGTCTGATAAAATGCTGCTCAGGGTTTCATCATCGAAAGCAAGGCCTGCAAAGTCGGCCATTATAGAGCAGGGATTTAAGGTTAAGGACACTAGGGAGCGGTATAAGACTACTAGAGATTCCTAGAGTCAAAAAGTTGAGACCCGCAGCTGTAGCTGCTCTACGAACAAAACAACAATTTTTTAGGAGGGTCAGAAAAGAGGGACTTGGTTTAAGGACTGAAACAGCTCCGATCCCCGATAGACACTATGAAACCAACAGAAGGAGTACAGTCCATTCAAAACAGAAATAGCAAACTAATAGTTATTGTAAAGGTGTATACGAGATCCTGCGAATAGTTGAGACACCCCTGCAGGAGATAGGAGTCCATCAGCCCACCCTTACTGGCGGAGCATCGTCATCTGGAACTCCAAGGAATCACTGTCTGAGCCCGAGATAGCAGATCGCCCAGGTGCACAGGCTAGTGAAACCCAGAAGGAAAATAAACTCCTGCCAGGGTGTATACCCAAATAGTCGAGGGCTCCTGTGAAGTGCAGTGCTGAAAGAGTGGTGTGAGGTTAAAAATGAATACTTGATCAAAAATGAGTTTAATATAAATTAATCAAGTTTCATATCTAAAAGAACCTATAGTCTGGTATGAATTTTACAGGCTAATTCTTGGTTCGTGTGAAAAAAAGTGTGGTCGACATGTTTCAGCCGGAGCGGTCACTTGACCCGGCTTTCTTCAGGACCGTGAAATTGAAAAAAAGCTACTGCTTAAAGTAATCACATAAAGTGAAAAAACAACAATAAATGAACCCATGCAAACCAATTGTGAATGTGGGATATGTATGTGGCATTTGCCACCCTACCAGAACAGCTCAAGCATTGAGCGTGAGGACAATGTCTTCATTCCTGAAAATAGAATACACACATAAACCTCATGCACATCAGAACAAAACTATCAGTTGAAAAACGGCAGGGCTAGAGTTAGCCGTGCCTTGATTATCAAACAAACTCTTAGTGATGTTTGGAAATACGATTTGTATGTCAAAATAGTGGAAAAAACTAGAAAAAACTCACCCAGCTTTATGTGGGAGTAGAGCCTCACCTCACCCGGCTGACTACTCGGAGAAGGAGGCACCGCTCTGTTTAAATGTGGAGAAAGAAGCCAGACAGATTGCTGATTGATACCTGTCTGCTTAGAGCTCAACACACGTATTTTAAACGTATTAAAAAGAACCTACAGTAATTAAAAAGTCCAAAACCTCAAAAACCTCCTGACTCCCAGGATGTATTTATGGTATAAATCTCTGCAGACCAGTGTTATTCAGAGATCAAGTCTCTTAACAAACCAGTTACATAGTAGAAACCAGTAATAGGTGAAGTTATGTATGGTTATTGCCCATATAGAGTAGGGGAATGCTGGGAATTGGTAAAGGCTAATGGTAGTTGTTACACGTGTCCACTAAGCTCTACTTGTTAAATCTGGAAAGATAATTCGTTTCTAGAGCAAAAATAGCATGAGCTCCCAGCCTCCTCCCTTACCTGTCCGTCGATACCTCTGACTGACTCACGAGCTGTCTGGGAGGTATCGACCGGAAAGGGAGGGAGCTATTTGTAGCGCTCGCGTGTGAAGTTTAAATCCGTGATCGAGATCAGCTGTGTATCTCGACCGAGAAAAGCGAGCGTGTCCATACTGGAGCGCATGCGCCTCAATGATACGCTAGCGGAGAGACAATCCTCCACAGCGCATGTGTCAGTGCGTTTGCATTGTAAAAATATATAATCCCAGTCTGCCTGGAAACTGACTATTGTAACCGTGATCAGGCAAAGCCGACCACCAACATGATGAAACCGCACGATAAAAATGTACGGGGAGCATACCAGATAACGCGCCTCTAGTGAAATCATCGTACATCTATCGCGCATGCGCAAGGAATGGATGGCAATTACTAGCGCATGCGTGCGCGTGAATCATTATGACAATTGAGCAGCTCTCGAGCACCTATTAAACAACAGAAACCAAAAACAGGGTATAGATGTTGACCCTGGTTGATTTAACAATGGAAAAGGTAATTCGTACTGTTTGCTCACAGCGAAGTCAATAATTATGACGCAGTGGCTTTAACTACTAGAGCCAATGTCATGCAGAGTAGGTAAAGGTAACGTAAGGTAAAGTCACCATGTGAACACGATGCCCACCAATCACTCCTGTTGGGAAGACTAGTAGTTGTCGCCCCTCTCATGCCAGTAAAATGCAGGACTAACAGCCAGATTGTCATCTCGGAGGTCAAGTTGGTAGTGATGCCCAATAGAGTGATCCAGTACCCTAGTAGTGTACTAGTAAATCGTGTTTTGCCTTTTATGGTATAAAATGACTAGGTCGTCATAAGCGAACACAAAAGCACCATCCGCTGCATGAGACAATCCACCTGTTTGACTGAGCACTTCCTAGCTAAGTAACACAAAGCTGAGGACCTCAGGTGGATTGTCTTGGAACGTCCATTTATTCCCCAACATATAACGGACGTTACCTTTACCTACTCTGCATGACATTGGCTCTAGTAGTTAAAGCCACTGCGTCATAATTATTGACTTCGCTGTGAGCAAACAGTACGAATTACCTTTTCCATTGTTAAATCAACCAGGGTCAACATCTATACCCTGTTTTTGGTTTCTGTTGTTTAATAGGTGCTCGAGAGCTGCTCAATTGTCATAATGATTCACGCGCACGCATGCGCTAGTAATTGCCATCCATTCCTTGCGCATGCGCGATAGATGTACGATGATTTCACTAGAGGCGCGTTATCTGGTATGCTCCCCGTACATTTTTATCGTGCGGTTTCATCATGTTGGTGGTCGGCTTTGCCTGATCACGGTTACAATAGTCAGTTTCCAGGCAGACTGGGATTATATATTTTTACAATGCAAACGCACTGACACATGCGCTGTGGAGGATTGTCTCTCCGCTAGCGTATCATTGAGGCGCATGCGCTCCAGTATGGACACGCTCGCTTTTCTCGGTCGAGATACACAGCTGATCTCGATCACGGATTTAAACTTCACACGCGAGCGCTACAAATAGCTCCCTCCCTTTCCGGTCGATACCTCCCAGACAGCTCGTGAGTCAGTCAGAGGTATCGACGGACAGGTAAGGGAGGAGGCTGGGAGCTCATGCTATTTTTGCTCTAGAAACGAATTATCTTTCCAGATTTAACAAGTAGAGCTTAGTGGACACGTGTAACAACTACCATTAGCCTTTACCAATTCCCAGCATTCCCCTACTCTATATGGGCAATAACCATACATAACTTCACCTATTACTGGTTTCTACTATGTAACTGGTTTGTTAAGAGACTTGATCTCTGAATAACACTGGTCTGCAGAGATTTATACCATAAATACATCCTGGGAGTCAGGAGGTTTTTGAGGTTTTGGACTTTTTAATTACTGTAGGTTCTTTTTAATACGTTTAAAATACGTGTGTTGAGCTCTAAGCAGACAGGTATCAATCAGCAATCTGTCTGGCTTCTTTCTCCACATTTAAACAGAGCGGTGCCTCCTTCTCCGAGTAGTCAGCCGGGTGAGGTGAGGCTCTACTCCCACATAAAGCTGGGTGAGTTTTTTCTAGTTTTTTCCACTATTTTGACATACAAATCGTATTTCCAAACATCACTAAGAGTTTGTTTGATAATCAAGGCACGGCTAACTCTAGCCCTGCCGTTTTTCAACTGATAGTTTTGTTCTGATGTGCATGAGGTTTATGTGTGTATTCTATTTTCAGGAATGAAGACATTGTCCTCACGCTCAATGCTTGAGCTGTTCTGGTAGGGTGGCAAATGCCACATACATATCCCACATTCACAATTGGTTTGCATGGGTTCATTTATTGTTGTTTTTTCACTTTATGTGATTACTTTAAGCAGTAGCTTTTTTTCAATTTCACGGTCCTGAAGAAAGCCGGGTCAAGTGACCGCTCCGGCTGAAACATGTCGACCACACTTTTTTTCACACGAACCAAGAATTATCCTGTAAAATTCATACCAGACTATAGGTTCTTTTAGATATGAAACTTGATTAATTTATATTAAACTCATTTTTGATCAAGTATTCATTTTTAACCTCACACCACTCTTTCAGCACTGCACTTCACAGGAGCCCTCGACTATTTGGGTATACACCCTGGCAGGAGTTTATTTTCCTTCTGGGTTTCACTAGCCTGTGCACCTGGGCGATCTGCTATCTCGGGCTCAGACAGTGATTCCTTGGAGTTCCAGATGACGATGCTCCGCCAGTAAGGGTGGGCTGATGGACTCCTATCTCCTGCAGGGGTGTCTCAACTATTCGCAGGATCTCGTATACACCTTTACAATAACTATTAGTTTGCTATTTCTGTTTTGAATGGACTGTACTCCTTCTGTTGGTTTCATGGTGGTGATATCCTGCCTTGGACTAGGCAGGAGCTTCATAACGTGGACTTGGTTGCTGTATACTGTACCTACGGCTCGGGTACGCACGGGAAAGATCATCTCGGCGAGCTGCTTGGTGGGACGGGGAACACAAGAGGAATGCCCCGTCTTCCCTGTTGTTCGCTCTTACCATGGAGCCTCTGGCGGCTTCGGCTCGGTCTGGGCAGTTATACAAAGGTTTCTGTATTGGTAGTCATCACCATCATATGCAGATGATTTACTCCTCTTCTTGTGCAATCAGGGAGCCGACCTGAGAGGAGCCAGATTCATGTTAGAAGAGTTTGGATGATTATCTGGCTTGAGTGTCAACTGGCAGAAGTCCAGGCACTTTCCTATGATTCAGGACACTGACCCCCCGAAGGGACTGGCCCAACTGCAGTGGGAGCCCCAATGCTTGTCTTACCTAGCGGTTAAGATTTATCATGCTTGTATTGACTTGCTGGATGGGAACATATGGCGAGCTGCTAGATCTTTGAGGACTTCTTCTGATCTCTGGAAGACATTACTGCTCTCAGTGGCGGCTCAGATAGCGATCCTGATGATGATGTCCCTACCCCTTCTCCTATATTTTTTTCCACACTTCCTTTATGGATCCCGAGGGCGTTGTTTAAGGATCTGGACTCCCTAATCACTGGGTTTATTAAGGGAACCTGATGCAAGCGAGTTGCACTAGCAATGATGCAGCGCACAACAACGTGGGGGAATTGACGGTCCCTGATCTCGAGACATATTACAGTTGCAGAGGCTGCTCCAGGGGAATAGCACAGCACTGCAGTCCAGACCGGACTCCAGGCCCCTTTGTACCTCCACTATCTGCCCTGCTTAAAGTGTTTCTCTGGGTGAAAAGATCACCCATAAATGATTTGCAAGAACTTAGTGATGTCTAAATGTTGAGGCAGAGGTTTACGGAAAGTACGCACTAAAGCGTCCTATTCCCCAGAACTACCCCTGGACCTATTAAGAGCATTACCGCACGACAGCAACTATCGAGACCTTGATCTCTGGCTTGAAGCAGGGATGTCGAAAATAGGGGATCTCTTCAGAGATACGTAACTTCTCCGGTTTGAGGAGTTCAGCGTGGAATTTGATCTACTACATGGACACTTTTTACTTCATAGAGCACTTACCACGACAATGCACACCCATTGAAATACGCGACCTACTGAACCCCATACATTGACGGGGACCATCAAGACTGTCTCTTGCTTATATAGAGCTCTACGGAAAGACCAGCAACAGCTGTTGAAGAGGTTACGAACTAGGTGGCAGGAAGACCTGTGTATTCCTATTGCTACTAAGGACTGGGACTATCCTAGATAGAATATATCCTAGATAGAACAACCAGGATCTCTCATAATGCACGCTTTAAACTTGTTAATTAATATGTTCTACATAGGTCATATTTGACCCTGGAGCACGTGAGAAGATATTTCCAAGAAGCTGATGCGGCATGCCCTAGATGCAGCGAGGGAGGGGTACACATCTTAAATATTTTTTGAGCGTGTCACATACTGGACACATTCTGGGAAGGGATCTTTCATACACTTGAAGGAATCATGGAGAAAGAGATTCCTCACACCCAAGGGCACTGTTTGTTTGGATGGTTGCCCTATAAGTCTAAAAGAAAAGTTACTACTAAGTTCCAGGACTTGGAATGTATTCTTGCCAAACAGGAGATAATGAGAAATTTGAAGTCCCCGGGGGCAAATTGGAAATCCCCGGGGTGGGCCTCAGATTCCTGTGTGGAGAAGAGATTTAATGAAATGGGTGGGCTGTAAGGAGAGAATACTCCTATAAGAAGCTTGGAAAGGCATTGGAAAAATTGAATTTGCAGGGCCTGGGGAGCCATGTCCCACCCGGAGCCGGAAACACCTGTGGGATCACCTACAGGATCAACATGATTGCTCTTGTTCAGAGATAGACCCCCTGGTTTGTCCTGTATTGTGCGTTATTCAATATTTACTGCACATTTATACTGAACAGTCTGCATTTCTTGTTTCTTCATGGACCATGCTGTGTAATTGCATTTCTGCAATGCTGTACTGACTCTTGGGGGGTGGGAGCTGAATGTTCTTTATTTGCACGCCATAAGACAGGTGAATGATGATTACATTGATCTCAATACTAGAATCTGTTTAGAAAAAAAAGGCGATTCTTCAGAGGAGAGTTTATTATCCATTTAGATGAAGTGCAAGATGTTATTTCTGTTGCTATTATTCTGGTAGTTCCAGATGCAAGGTTATGCATGAGTTCAGAGCACAAGCAGAAGAAAGGTTAAAGCTGCTAGACTTACAGGACTGATCTTCTGCACTTTAGGTGAGTAGGGTCCACGGTCCAAGAAAGTACCAAGAGCTCCGTTTTACCTGCCCTGGAGTGTCTGGGTACAGAGATGTTTTCAGCGGTGGTAGCCTTGGATGCAACACACTGTAGTCAATGGGAAAAGTACAGGTAGAAAAGAGGCTGCAAGGGGGAACTGGGGCACCAGTTTGGCAGAACGCAAAGGGGGGGTTCCGTTGTTGGGGGTCTCAGGGCCACAGAGACACAGTTGGTTTCAGTGGACTCGGCTTGGGGACTCAGGTGCATAGGTGTTTTGTCCAGGGGTTCGCTGAGTTTGAGGCTACCACGAGCTCCGTTTTACCTGCCCTGGAGTTTCTGGGTACAGTGATGTTTTCAGCGGTGGTAGCCTTGGATGCAACACACTGTTGTCAATGGGAAAAGTACCAGTAGAAGAGAGGCTGCAAGGGGGAACTGGGGCACCAGTTTGGCAGAACGCAATGGGGGGGTTCCACTGTTGGGGCTCTCAGGGCCACAGAGAGACAGTTGGTTTCAGTGGACTCGGCTTGGGAATTCAGGTGCATAGGTGTTTTGTCCAGAGGTTCGCTGAGTTTGAGGCTACCACTGTTCTCGGTGCACCTGTAGAAGATTGAGAAGAAACACAGCAAGACTACTTCTGTTGTGGGGCTGGCCTCAGGTGAAATCTCTCGACGTGCAGGATGTTTTTGCTACGGTGGTGTTCGGACTGACAGAAGCAAGCTTTGGTGGTTGCAATAGGCTCTGGTACTTCAGATGTTGGTGCAGGGTGGCTCCTGGTGGTCATGGCGTCTCCAAACTCATGGGGGGACGGATTTGACCTCCTAGTGCACGGTGACCTCTTTGTGTGTGGTTGCTGCGTCGGTGGACCCGGTGGTCAGCAGATTGGTGTACCGGACATCGCGGCCGATGCCTGCAGGTAAGTGGCTTTTCCACTTCAAGGGCGATGCTGATGGGTTGGCAAAGTGCTGGTGGCCTTCCAAGGCTTTTGGAGTATGCACAGCTGCAGAACAAGTCTGGTCTTTGCTATTGTCGAGACAGGAGCAGGCAGGGTTTGGGGTAAAGTCCACAGCTAGTACACAGTTGTTGCGCTCTCTGCTCTTCTGTGTACTCCTTCTTGTGTCAGATGAATCTGCTTTCCTGATGTCAGGGATTAAATACTGAATTTAGAGGAGTTAAAGGGAGTGAAGGGTAGTACCCAATGGGCTACTTACCTTTGGGGTCGCTACCCCCCTACATGACCACTTCCTGTGGGGAGTGGGCATAACCCTGTCCCAGAGTTCATAGTTCCACCAAAATCAAGATGGGGTAAACCTTCTGTTCGAGGCATATGAGCTGCAGATCACACACTTAGCATAGATCGCCATCTGCTGTTGGGCCGGGATGTTTGCACTTGTTTTTGTCCTGGAAAGTCTTTGGAAGTTACAAGATAGGTGGCTCCTTCTTTGGATCATAGTGCGCATGGGCATCGGCTCCATCCTCAGATTGTTTTTTTCCGCCATCGGGCTCAAATGTGTTTCTCGCGCTCCAGGTCGGAACCGTTACCGATTCCATTTCGACACGCAATCCTTCACCCTTTCTACGGTATTGTCGCGATAGCAAACCCTACTCGTCACAAATCCCTCCAAGTCGAAGTCTTCGATTAAGGTCATCGACGAAGGCTTTCGGGCCTACCTGGTCCTTAGCATCTGGATCATGGAAAGGACGCCATTCAAGAAGTGTCCTCGATGTAGGTCGAAGTTTCCCCACACCGATCTGCATGAGGTGTGTAACCTCTGCTTGTCACCGGAGCACGAGGCCAGAGACTGTCCAGCTTGTGCCTCTTTCCGCTCCAAGAAGACCATTCGGGATCGGTGAGCTCGGAGGACCATGGCTCGCTCGTCGACCTCCATCCCCGACGACATCTTCCAAGAGGGCGTCGATGTACCCGAGCGGGAGAGGGTCGAAGAAAGCCTCGTCAACGCCTCCGAAGCCGATGACACCGACATCGAAGAAATCACTCCGGCGCAGAGGGTCGTAAGTAAAGACGTCGACCCCGACCCCCTCCATGCAAAAAAGGCTAGGGTCACACCTTCACCTTCGGGCCCAGGTGCACACTGACACACCGCTTCCCACGCCTCGCCCTCGGGCCCAGCAAAGAAGCCTACCAAGCCTTCAGGCGACTCGGGCTCGAGTCAGCCTGCCACCGGTGCCGAAACTCAGTCTTTAGCACCGAAAAAGAAACCGCCCTCCTCCTCCGTGTTGACCGCTGCGTCCACCTCAAAGCCCTCGACACCGAAAACAACGAGCACCAACTGACCGGCACCAAAAAAACACTCGGAGCCGACCAAAAAGCCACTTCACAAGAGTTCGGACTCACACTCTTCAGAGCCGAAAAAATCATCGGAACCGAAAAAACATACAGGGACTGCAAAACAACATGGGTCCAAACCCAAAGACACTCCGGAGCCGGTGCCGAAAAAGCCCTCGGAACCGAAACACTCGGCACCGAAAAACCAACCTTCATCAGAAGTGCTTTTTCAACCAGACCCTGCACAAAAAACTCTGGTTAAAGACCCCAAAACTGGTCAATTGACACTAAGTTCCAGGAAAAGACCACTGGACAAGCCTACACCTGCTCCACCACCTAAGAAGAGGGACATTGCTACATCCCCACTTAGAGTCCCTTCTCCACCTCCTCCTCCAACACCTCCTCCTCCCCCACCACCTCGTTCTTCTACACCATCTCCTACACCAGTAGGCGATGATGACACCTCTGATGACACAGGGGGGGTGTGGACGATCTGCCACTAGGGGATCCCAATCCACCTGATTCCCCTGACCCCTGGGATGACTATAATACACCTGATGTCCCTACTCTCCCGCAAGATGACATCTACCCCTCTAGGCCTTCCCCACCAGAGGTCACCATGGGCTTCAATCAGCTCATTCACCGAGCTGCCCAGTACCACGGGGTCGACCTACACACAGACCCCGTGGAGGAGGATTTCTTGTTGGACACTTTCGACAACACCCAAAGGTCCACATCTACTTTACCCATGCTTAAAGGAGTTATTAAGCTTGCTCCAAATGTATTTACAGATCCTGTTAGGGCTCGAGTCATCAACCCTCGCATAGAAAGAAAATACAAAGCTGCCCCTACAGACCCAGCTTACATTAAGGGCCCTGTTCCATTAGACTCCATGGTGGTATCCAATGCCAGAAAGAGGGCTAACTCTCAAACATCAGGTGACGCAGCCCCACCCGACAAAGAGTGTAAACTCTTGGACGCCTCCAGCAAGAGAACAGCCTCACAAGCAGCTAATATATGGCGCATCGCCAACACTCAGGCCCTGCTAGCCAGATACGATAGGGCACACTATGATGAGTTAGAGTCCCTATTGCAACACCTCCCGGACAAATACAAAAACAAAGCCAACGACCTCATACAGGAGGGTAAACTAATTACCAATACCTCCATCTGTTGCGCTCACGATGTGGCAGATACCGCCTCCAGAGATGTAAATACAAGTGTCCTTTTGCATAGGCACGCTTGGCTACGCATTTCAGGCTTTAAGCCTGAGGTACACAGTTCAATCCTGAACCAACCATTGGACCAAGAGCACCTCTTTGGCCCTAATGTAGACTCCTCCCTGGACAAAATGAAAAAGGACACGGACACGGCCAAGTTAATGGGAGCCTTGCAATCGCAAGCTCCCAGACTTTCTTTTCGTTGCTCCTCCTACAAAGGCAACTCCAGAGGCTACTCATCAGACAACCCCTCCACCTCTTACAAGGCTCCCACCCAGTCCACCTTCACCAGCGGTTACCAGAGAGGAGGTTACACAGGCAGCAATAACAAGGGCAGAGGCAAGACTAACAACACCCTCTCTGCCTCCACCCCTACCCAATGACTTACCTCCGCTTCCCCCGGACCATTCCATTCCACTCCGGTCGGGGGAAGACTACAACAGTTCCTTCCTGTCTGGACCAACATCACCACAGACAGGTGGGTGCGACAAATAGTTCAATTGGGTTACTGTCTCGAACTTACCTCTACCCCCCCAAACATACCACCCAAACAGCGTCCAATGTCACAAGAACATCTATCACTGCTAAAGCAGGAGGTAATCTCCCTCCTGCAAAAAATGCAATAGAACTGGTTCCCCTACGCCAACAAAACACAGGAGTTTACTCTCTCTATTTTCTCATACCAAAGAAAGACGGCTCTCTGAGACCTATTCTAGACCTCAGACCCCTAAACCTATACATACACTCAGACCATTTCCACATTGTCACACTTCAGCAGGTCCTTCCCCTTCTTTCACAGGGCGACTTCCTTGCTACCCTAGATCTCAAGGACGCCTACTTCCACATTCCCATTCACGCAGCTCACAGGAAGTATCTCAGGGTCATAGTGGACGGGCAGCACTATCAATTCAAAGTACTCCCGTTCGGAGTCACAACGGCACCAAGGGTATTCACCAAGTGCCTAGCGGTAGTAGCAGCCCACTTAAGAAGGCAACACATTCACATCTTCCCATATCTCGAACGACTGGCTCATAAAAGCCAGCTCATACAACCAGTGTGTACATCACACTCACACGACTATCCAACTACTCCACAACCTAGGGTTCACAGTAAACCACCCCAAGTCTCACCTACAACCCTCCCACATACAACAGTACCTAGGTGCCACAATAGACCCCTCAAAAGCGCTAGCCTATCCCACTCCAGCCAGAATGGCAAGCATGCAGGCTCTCATCCCCAAATTTCAACCTCAACACTCTCTTCCAGCTCGAGTCTTCATGCAACTCATAGGGATGATGGCCTCTTGCATATTTATAGTGCCTCATGCAAGACTCCAGATGCGACCGCTACAGGAGTGCTTAGCACGCCAATGGAACCAGGCTCAAGGTCAGCTAACACATCTGGTGTTGGTAGACGGTTGCACTCAACGCTCTCTGCAGTGGTGGAACACCACAAACGTTTCCAAAGGGCGACCGTTCCTAGAGCCAGTTCTTCAAATTGTCATGACAGCGGACGCATTGCTCTCTGGCTGGGGAGCTCACCTATTACATCACACCATGCAGGGCAGGTGGACACCTCAACAAAAATTACTCCACATCAACCACCTAGAGTTACTAGCCATATTCCTAGCCTTAAAAATATTCCAAAAGCAAATATCAGGCAAAGCTGTCTTAGTCCGCACGGACAACATGACAGTCATGTACTACATACAGAAACAAGGCGGGACACACTCTCTGCAGCGCTCTCACCTAGCACAGAGCATATGGACATGGGCTATACCTCAGAATAATTTTCTCCTAGCCCAACATGTCCCGGGAGTCCAAAACACCATAGCCGATCTGTTAAGTTGTCAAACACAACAAATCCACGAGTGGGAACTTCATCCGCAAGTTCTTCAACCGTTCTTTCAAATGTGGGGGCAACCACAGATAGACCTCTTCGCCACCCACAACGTCATTAGAGAAGCTAGACGTCCCACCACTAGAGCCTGCTATGCAGCCAAGTGGAAGCGATTTGTGATATATTGTCATAACGACACCATCAATCCCCTAGACGTGTCTATCCAACACATCATAGGGTACCTTCCACACCTCCAAAGGTGCAACTTAGCCTGTACGTCTATTAGACTGCACCTTGCTGCCATTGCAGCATACCTACAAAATAGACAACACTTATCACTTTTCAGGGTACCTGCCATCAAAGCCTTTATAGAAGGCCTTAAAAGGATAATTTCTCCCAGAGTACCACCCTCACCTGTGTGGAATTTAAACATTGTTCTCACAAGACTAATGGGCCCTCCTTTTGAACCTCTACATAAATGTGAGCTACAATTCTTACCATAGAAAGTAGCTTTCCTACTAGCCATTACTTCTCTTAGGAGAGTTAGTGAGCTACAAGCACTAACTATCCAGGAACCTTTTTTGCAAATCCATCATAATAAGGTTGTTCTATGGACTAATCCTAAATTCCTTCCAAAAGTCATTTTTTCCTTCCACCTCAATCAGTCTGTGGAGTTGCCCATATTTTTCTAGCAACCACAGACAGTTGCAAAAAGAGCTCTTCATACTTTAGATGTTAAAAGAGCATTGCTTTATTACATCGAGAGAACAAAACCTTTTCGTAAGACCAAACAACTTTTTGTGTCTTTCTCACCACCACACAGAGGCAACCCCATATCAAAGTCTGGGATAGCTAAATGGATCGTTAAATGCATACAAATTTGCTACCACAAAGCAAAACGTACTTTATCTGTTCCTCCAAAAGCCCACTCGAAAGATAGGGGCTTCTATGGCATTTTTAGGGAACATTCTCTTAGATGACATCTGCAGGGCAGCTACATGGTCTACACCGCACAAAACACTATTGCGTGGATGTGCAAACAAAACAACAAGCTAGTGTGGGCCAGGCTGTTCTCAAAGCACTATTTCAAACTACTGCAGCAGATACTGGTGGTCGCCGCTAAGGATGGGTACTGCTATACAATCTATGCTAAGTGTGTGATCTGCAGCTCGTATGCCTCGAACGGCAAATGCTACTTACCAGTATGCATCTGTTCTTGGCATGTAGAGCTGCAGATCCACACACGCCGACCCGCCTCCCCGGCTACCTTTATCAGTTCCAGTACCATCTTATTTAGATCCAGCATACATGGGCATCTTTCCTGTTTCTTACAAAGCTCCATCATTTCCCTGCAGGCGAAAAACAATCTGAGGATGGAGCCGATGCCCATGCGCACTATGATCCAAAGGAGGAGTCACTTATCTCGTGACTTCCAAAGACTTTCCAGGACAAAAACAAGTGCAAACATCCGTGCCCAACACCAGATGGCGATCTATGCTAAGTGTGTGGATCTGCAGCTCTACATGCCAAGAACAGATGCATACTGGTAAGTAGCATTTGCCTTCCTAGAGCACTCCAGGAAACCTACACCTACCTTAGGGGTGTGACTAGCCTGATGGTGCAACCCGCATCTTTGCATAGCTGATGTCCCACCTGTCTTGGTGCCAAATGGGCCACAGACCAGGGGTGGCATCTTCCAGGTCTTGGGGAAGCCAGAGTAGCATATCAAAGGCGGTAAGGGCTCTGAAGCTCCTGGCCTTGATATGCTAAATAACTAGTCATCCTACAGGAGAAGGTGTGAACACCTTCCTCTGGAGCAGGCATTGTTTCTGGTCTTAGAGAGGGCTCTCACCTGCAGGTGGTCAGAAACATATATGTGGTGCCAGGCTAGGCAATACCAGTCAGACAGCACACTAAGAGGCTGGTAGGTTTTCAGGGGTAATCTCTAAAGTGCCCTCTGGGTGCATGTTGTAATAAATGAATTGCTGACTCAGTATGGGTTTATTAAGACAAGGTGTTTGATACCAAACACCATAGGTTGCAGTGAAGCCACTCATAATGACCAGTGTCCAGTACATTTACTCAAATGGCTTCCCTGTTCACTTGCACTATCTAGTAATTGAACTAGAGAGCACAGGGGCATATCTGCTCATGCGGATATGTCCTCACATGTAATATAATGCACCCTACCATAGGGCTATAAGGCCTGCTGTAGGGGTGACTTACATATATTGCATGCAGTGTCTGTGAGCAGAACACACGGGATATGTGCCATGTCGTGTTTTCATACTTGTTTGCACCTTTTCATGCAGCCTGCAATGACAGTCTGCATGAGTTTGGTGTTGGGGCCCTTAGGGTGGCACAGTACATGCTGCAGCCATTAGGGACACTCTTTAGTACCCATGCCGTAGATACCGGGGTACCATTTACTAGGGACTTACAGAGGTGCTAAACGTAATTCCATTTGGGGTCAAATTAACCCCTTCGCTGCCAGGCCTTTTCCCCTCCTGTGCCACGCCCTTTTTTGGCTATTTGGGGTAGTGCGCGCTGAGGCCCCTGTAACTTTTTGACCACATAAGTTTTCTTCCAACATCATGGGAATTCTGAGGGTACTTAGGGTTTGTGGATTCCCCTGGAGGGGTCACAGAAATTAGGCAAAATACAGCAAAAGTTAGGTTTTTTTGGGGAAAATGGGAAAAACGGGCTGAAAATGAAAGCATCTGGGTTTTTCCCTGCAAGTGTTATCAAAAAAGGGTTTGTGGGGCTGAAATCCCCATTTTCCCAGCTTTTAGGGGATACCAGACTTTTGTCAGAAACCCAACATTTTTTACACAGTTTTGGCATTTTTCTGGGACATAGCCGATTTTTGCTATTTTTTGTGCTTTTGACCTCCTTCCAGTTAATGGTAGAAATGGGTACAAAAGCAATAATGGATCCTGGAAAGCTATACATTTTAGAGAAGTAGACGAAATTCTGAATTCAGTAAGGGGTCATTTGTGTAGATCCATCAAGGTTTCTTTATAGAAACTAACAGTTAAATATAGGATAAATTGAAAATTTGTTGAAAAAAAGCGCCTTTTGTGTCAACGTTTTCACCTGTAACTTCTTCTAATTATGACAGCTCTTTCAAAGCAATATACCGTTACATCCGCTGGAAATTACTGGTTGTGGGGATATATAGGACTTGTACGTTCACCAAGAACCCGACGAACCCAGAGCCAAAAACTGAGCAGCAACTTGCAATGGTTTTTTATTATGTACCGGGTATATAGCAATTATTGTGTAAAAATGTGTACATGGAAAAATCGGTATGACAGACACCTATGTATTTCTGAAATGGGAACAAAATATAGAGTTTAGAAACAGTAGACATTTGCACATTTCCGAATTTGGGAATACTCATACTAGCATGAGAATTATCAGTCATTTTTTAGAATGACTTCTTTTTTACACAATGTCTTTCATTTGGAAGGCGGAAATGCATCGAAAGTCAATAGGTAATAACAGTTCCTTTACAAATCTGAATTACCCTAAGTCTCCCGATAAAAATGGTATCTCACTTGTAGGGGTAGGCATAGTGCCCACGACAGGAAATGGCTCAAAACCCAACGTGAACACACCACATTTTCACAATGCAAAATGACCCTTTTTTAGCAAAGTGCCTAGCTGTAGTTTTTTAACCCTAGCTCTGCCGGCACCTAGGGAAACCTAGCAAACCTATACATTTTTTAAAACTAGACACCCAGGGGAATCCAGGATGGGGTGACTTGACTGCCTCCCACCAGGTTCTGTTACCCAGAATCCCTTGCAAAAACCTAAAAAATTGCCCAAAAAAACGCATTTTCCCCACATTTCTCTGGTGGAAAGTTCTGGAATCTGCGTGGATCCACAAATTTCCACCCACCCCGCGTTCCCCAAAGTCTTCCGAGAAAAATGGTACCTCACTTGTGTGGGTCAACTTAGTGCCCGCGACAGGAAACGGCGCAAAACTTAACGTGGACACACCTCAATTTTGTAGCGAAAAATGACCCTTTGTAGGCAAAGTGCCTAGCTGTAGTTTTTGAACCATAGCTCTGCCGGCACCTAGGAAAACCTAGCAAACCTATACATTTTTTAAAACTAGACACCCAGGGGAATCCAGGATGGGGTGACTTGACTGCCACCCACCAGGTTCTGTTACCCAGAATCCCTTGCAAAAACCTAAAAAATTGCCCAAAAAAACGCATTTTCCCCACATTTCTCTGGTGGAAAGTTCTGGAATCTGCGTGGATCCACAAATTTCCACCCACCCCGCGTTCCCCAAAGTCTTCCGATAAAATGGTACCTCACTTGTGTGGGTCAACCTAGTGCCCGCGACAGGAAACGGCGCAAAACGCATCGTGGACACACCTCAATTTCGCAGTGAAAAATGAACCTTTTTTGGCAAAGTGCCTAGCTGTAGTTTTTGAACCCTAGCTCTGCCGGCACCTAGGGAAACCTATGAAACCCACACATTTCTGAAAACTAGACACCCGGGGGATTCCAGGGAGGTATGGCTTGCGTGGATCCCCCAACGTTTCTTTACCCAGAATGCCCTGCAAACCTCAAATTTAGCTGACAAAAACACCTGATTCTCCCCTTTCCAACGATACCTCTCCCGTCTTTCTACGTGCTCAGGGGGCTGAGATAGCCCCCTAAGCACGTAGAAAGTGAAACTGAAATGAGCCTCTTGGCTCATTTCAGTTTCACTTTCACTGTAATGACGTCGGCACGACGTGCGCGCCGATCGTCATTATAGTGAAAGGGGGAGGCTATTTTGGCAGAAAGGGAATCCCTCTGGTGCCCGCACCAGAGGGATTCCCCAGGGAATGCCTCATGACGTGCTGGACACGTCATGGGCACAGCGCGACTGTGCTCCATGACGTGTCCAGCACGTCATGGGCATACAAGGGGTTAAACAGTTACCTTGTTTTGGGGAAAGAACACTAGCACTGGGGGCCTGGTTAGCAAGAAACCAGTACATTTCAGTCGACATTGCATCAAAGGCCTGGCAAACAATGGGGGTCAAAAAGGGGCAGATTCCTACAAACAACATTTTCATCTGTAGGGGTTTGTCAAGTATAGATGTGTTCTAAATGTCAGCCGGCGCATAATGGCTGGAATTTGCATTCAGGTTACCACAACCTGTGTCACTGGTTAGTGTTTTTGATCTGCTAGTCCGAAGTATATCTCTGCAGTTTTCCTCTAGTGGGACCCGTGCTCACTACGCCACTGGAGTCAAGCTATCCTGGCTGATGACGGCTGATAGCCAGAAACCGGTCCTAGGATGCTTGATTCCGGTCCAGGGAAGACATGGCTTGGCAGTTCGGGCTGGACTGTTCCCATGAGGCACAGGGTCAAGACTGATTTGCATATGGCCATGTCTAAACTGGGGTGGTGTAGTGGGCAAAAGAACGATGGATTTAACCCAGATCTCTTGACTGGGGGAGAATGTATGCATTGTCAGCATTCCGTCCATCAATTGTTTGTTGTAATAATAATTCGACTAGCACTTCTATGGC
Organism: Triturus cristatus; assembly: GCF_964204655.1. Taxonomy (NCBI): domain Eukaryota; kingdom Metazoa; phylum Chordata; class Amphibia; order Caudata; family Salamandridae; genus Triturus; species Triturus cristatus. The sequence continues at coordinate 188,635,069 of NC_140591.1, read as the reverse complement.
CAAGAAAGTGGTGAGTCGCAGATGTGCTTCAGTGGGCCAACAAAACACGCATGAAGCTGCAGTACAAACAAGAGCAGGTATTGAGTTTCAAAGGCATCATACTATGTCATAGTTTGACATCTCTGAGTGTGACCTTGTGACTTGAAAATACATCCAGTATGTACATTTGAAATTTTCTTTAGGCTTCATGAGGATACTAAAGAAAGGAAAGAGGCTCTGCACAAGAGCATCTTAAGCCTTTTAGTCAGAGGTTTTGTCTGTGGTGTATCGAAGGGGATCATTGGTCAACTTGCTTTCTAAGAGGTATACCTATTATGCTATTGTAGGAAGCTGGCTCTATATATACTATACCATAGTAAGGTATAGTGTGCACAGAGTCCAGTAGATCCCCAGAGGCTTAAGTAGATATTACTAAAAGCTTTATTTGTGGTAGTGTGGTCGAGCAGTTAGGCTTATCAGAGGGTTGTGTTAAGCATTTGTTTTACACACTCGGGCAATAAATTATTACACACACTCAAAGACTGAATCCAAGACCAATTGTTTTGTATAAAAAGTTATTACTTTCATTTTAGAACCAAGAGGAACTCAGTTGCAGGTAAATAAGTTTAAAGAATAGCAATTATTTTCAAATGCAGTAGGTACTGTGTTGTAAAGGCAGTAAAATACTTTACAGTAGTATTAAGTTTACTTTGGTAATGTCAATCAAACAGTAACAAGATTAGCAAATGTAAGAGATGGACATTTAGTGCAACAGACCGAAAAGCAATGAGAGGAAAACAGGTTTATGCATAGGGAAGTACTCGATTAACACATCCATTCTTCTGGGGTTTGGACCAACACTGGGCAAGGGTCAGATCAAGGTAGATACTGCACCACCAGCTGCACAGGGGCGGCCGGGTGCAGAGGTCTCTGAGCCCAGTGGTAGACAATGGAGACTGGGGCACACACAAGAGGTGCGATTTGCAGATAAGTAGCCACAGTTTCAGGCCACAGGCCCTGGTGGTTAAAGCAAGCATGGGGCACAAGGCAGTACTAACCTTACACTACCAGCGGCACAGGGGCAGCCGGCAGCAGGGTACAAATCAACGTCCCCTTCACAGGGTCTCTGAGCAGGAGACCGGCCGGTAGGGCTGGGCTAAATCAGTAGTCGCCTTCAGGCTCGGCTGCACTGCGTCTTCGTCCTTTTCTTAGGTTGCATCAATCTGAGGATCATACTAAATACTGAATTTGGTGGAGTCTCATGCACTGCCAGGTAGTGGCCAATGGGCTACTTACCTTTAGGGTGATAACACCCTTTGTATGTCACCTCCCTTTTGGGAGGGGGCATTCCCTGATCCTATTGCCTAAAATCCTTCCATCCAACACCGAGGATTTTCTAAGGAGGGGGTCACTTCAGCTCAGGATACCTTAGGAGTGGTCCTGGCTGAGAGGAGACACACCTCTCCTCACCTACTAATTTTCCTGCCGACCTTGATGCCAAATGTGGGGGTTGGTGCGGGCATCTCCACTAGCTGAAGAAGCCTTGGGTAGCATAACAAAGGGCAGAAAGCGTTTGAAGCTTGCCACCCTTGAATGCTGTTCCTACTTGGGGGTAGGTGTGAAGCACCTCCACCCAGAACAGGCTTTGTTTCTGACCCACAAGAGCACAAGGCTTCCATCTCAGGGGGTCAGAAACATATCTGAGTTTTGCAGGCTGGTGCAGACCAGTCAGCTGCACACTAACAAGTGTTTTTTAGGGGTCATCTCTAAGATGCCCTCTGAGTGCATTTCGTAATAAATCCAGTACATGCATCTGTGTGGGTTTAATCAGTTGAGAAGTTTGATACCAAACTTCTTAGCATTCAGTAAAGCCATCATGGAGCTGTGAAGTTCGTAATGACAAACTCCCAGCCCAAGCACTCAGTATGGCTTCACTGTACTTACAATGTCTGAGAATGGACTCAGACACTGTAGGGGTATATTGCTCATGCAGCTATGCCCTCATCTGTGGTAATGTGCACCCCGCCTTAGGGCTTTCAGGCCTGCTAGAAGGGTGACATACCTATGCCACGGGCAGTGTTTTGTAGGCATGGCACACGGGTGTATGCCATGTCAACTCTTCATTTTTAGCTACACTAAAACACAGTCTGCAATGGCGGTGTGTGTGTCTTTGGTGCAGGGTCTCTGAGGGTGGCACAATACATGCTGCATATAGACCCTCTCTGGTTACAGTTCTGTTGCAGGGATTCTGCTTATACACAGAACTATGCGTAGAACCCCAGGACCTCAGTGAGTTGTGGTGTACCAGAAACTCACCTCAGAACCCAGAACCCTGTATCCGGCTAGCATAAGTGTCCCATTCGTTATCCGAGATTTAGCTCGGTGGTCCCAATGAAAAGACAACCCAGAACACGCGACTCAGTACATACTCAGGAATGGTGGGAATCGGAAATACCTGTTCGTATATTATTCTCACATCAGTCCACAACAAGAATCAACAGAGACACAGTGAAAATAAAAAGAGTTTATATTTATAGACCACGTGTCCTAATATGCAGTAGTTTGGCTAATACAAGCAGACAAATGATTAAAATCAAAACCATCAACATAGTTACAATTCCATAGAATATAAAAGGGGTGATCATGTTATAATGACAGTGGATACTACCACTTTCCCTTTACTAAGAGGCTAATATTATTAGTAGACTAACAGAGGGTCTCTTAGGCTTGAATAGGGGACCCCATACCTCAAAGATCAGCTTAGTGAAATCACATCACAGGAGCATCAGGAGTCTTCTCGCAGGAAGGCTCGTCTTCGGTCTGAATAATAAACATGATGTCCGTGATATTAAAAGCACCAACTTTCAGGTATGTGCAGCTGCTCGTGTGTTATGACTAAATAGTGGGTCGATCAACCTAGAGTGGAAAACATGCATTGTCTAACAACTCAGACTGTTTGTCACATCGTGTGCAGACCAAGGTCGCTTCGCAGAGCTCGGGATGGTAACAACAGATTGCTCTCGTGTGAGGCAAAACTCGAGTCAGCAGTTCGTTTAAGCAATAACATGTGAACGCAGTGTCGTGTGCAAAAGCAGCAAGATGGCTTTCTAACTTCTGACGTGGTTATGCCAACTTAACAATGTATGTACGTATTAAGGGAGTCCTTACTACATGCCCCCTTGATCGAAGCACTACTTAGTATGCAAGAAAAGAGAGAACGCAGAGTTCAAGCACGACAGAGCAGAACAAGGCGTATCCAATTTAAAAAGGAACCGGTCAGTTCAGGCAAAGTTCGAACAAGAAAAAATCAAAAAGAGATAGAAAAAACAAAAAACCTCAGACGTGCCGTGGGAGGTGAAAAAATGAAAAAAAAAAACGCCTCACCGGGCAGAAGTGCAGACGCACAGGGACAGTTCAAGACACGTGAGGAAAACACAGTGGACGAAAGTTCACTCAATCCATGAAAGTATATGCAGCATATGTGGCCACAGCTTCCAGCAGAAAATCATTGGCACGGCCACTGAAGGTTTCAGCCATCCAGTTAAGTAAAGAAAAGGAACATACGTGTTCTTCTATCAGCGGAGCCTCTAGCACCATCGGAGGGCAACCAGCGTGTACTTCCAAGTAACTCATATTCAAGAAGTCATATGCCGCTCTCACGATGTCCCAATTACCCAGGATACCATGCGCCGCACCGCAGGCCATAATCCGAACACCAGAACAGGCAGACTCGTGAGACACTAAGGGCCTCATCAGTCGATCAAAATCCGGGTCCGGAGACACCATGTTGGTTAAGCACAAATCCATAGGCCATTCAAAGGGACAATCTAGGCAGTGGAAGACAGGTTGCACGCAGGTGAAGTAGGAATACCGGAAGGATAATCCATATGCCAGGCTCAAAGTCGCCAACGGCAGGACACCATAGTAATCAAGCATCCTGTCACGAAGAAGCTGCAGACGGGACAGGCTGACGTGTGGCACAGAAAGAGCAGCCATTCCGCAAGATGAAAAGTAAAAGTAGCACACCTGCCACTAGAGCCAGAATTAACGGGACACCTCCAAAGACACTGGAGAAAATAGAATGAAAAAATGCCGGAATCACACCAAAAATAGTTTGGAACGAGGTCACGAGGCCCGAGCCCACAAGTTTAAAAAAATGAGCCAGGCCAGTCGTGGACGAGGCATTGAAAATTGTTTGGATCAAAGCACCAAAATGCAGGGGGAGGTCAGTGTTCAAAAGCGCCTGTACCTCTGTGCGCGTATTTGCTACGTGAAGGACAAACGTTTCCCGGGAGGAAGTCAATGGCACCTCCTTTTGGGACAATAGCGCTCTTATTCTGCTCATTTTGTCGAACTCTGCTTTCAAGGTTGGAATTGAAGGCCAGATAGAAGCATCCAGCCTCCCATGCGGGGGTGGAAACAGGACGTTATTGGAGCAGACAACCCTCTGTGTTACAGTTACTATATACGGGATCCCTACTAACATCCCGCAGCAAGCTTCATTGTTCAAAATTAAATAACTACCGTTTGCTAGCAGCGTGAAAGATGGCGTAATCACTGGTACCGGGATACCTTTGAGGACGCAGGCCAAGTTCGGAGCGTGTACATTACAAGCACCGTGTAATTGAATGTGCCTACACACAACAGAATGATCAGGTGACGTTGTACATTCTTCACCCTTCAGATAAACCTCAGTACCGTCCCTTGTACATCTATACGTAAAGGGGAGGGACCAGACTTCATGTATGAAAGCGGTACCCAGCTGTTCATATCTACCCAGAGCATAGTGTTTCATACAAGAGGTAAACTTAAAAAGCGCAAACGGTAGACTTATCAATCCGTGTAAGAGCCACACAGCGGAATCGACTTCCGCAACAGAAAAAGGTAACGGCTCCAATTTCTCAATATAGAGCAGGGAATATGTAGCATCCTTCATGGACATGAACTGCTGTTTGTCAGTAAGGTTAAAGGGAAGAAATAACGATGTTGTATTCAGATAGTCCCAAGGGACCTTCCCTGCCTTCAATGTTTGTAATGTCCATGCAAACTGCATAACAGAACGCAACTGGTTTTGACCATGATACAACACAGACATATCATCCTGCACAATATCAACAATGGAAGAAACAATATTATCTAATGTATAAATGCGAGAAGAAAGAGTGTTAATGCTGTTATCAATTACTGCTAATACTTTTTCCATATTAGCCTGATCAATAGCTCTCAATCTTGAAGCTGCCTCAATTTGCGACAGTTTCCATACTTCGTTGTAAATAGCATACGCCCATCTCTTGGATCTGCCACCCACAGGACCTTTAACAAAATCATTCAAATCTATTTTGTCATGTAACTTTGATAAATGAACTTTGACAGATGCCAAGGTGGAATGTCGCAGCCAGGACTGACATAATTTCCCCACAGAGTATGTAGTTACTGTATGTGACGACTCAAAACGGGGGTCCACTCGATCTTGAGTATACCCCGGTTTCAGTCCTAGAAAACGACGTTGACAGGTATCAGAACTGCTTTGCCAAATTAACCATCCTTCACTATTAAATTTCGAAATATTGAAAGACGAATTGGAAACCAATAACTGCAAAGCAGGAAGGGACAGATCTGTGTGATTATTCCAATTTGGGTAAGCACCCAGATCCGGCACAGAAGGCGAATTTAGTTTTTTAGAAGTGGCCAATCCGAAACAGGTGGTTTGGAAGATGGTTGCATTTAAAAACAACATATGATTTGGTACTAGACAGGCACGGTGTAAAGCTTCAGTTCCCTGAACCTGCCACGGTTTGGAACCCCAAACCGACTTAAGATCAATAGTAGCCTTCCATAGATCATAACCTTTGATTGACAACTCATCCATAAAGGACTTAGAATATAGCAATTTGGTGTGTGTCAGTCTAACCTTGGAGGCAGACTCAGGCTTAACTTTAAAATAAAAGGATGCCGGGGCTGAAACACTGAAATCAGTAAAATAAGTAAACTTATCAACTAATGTGTGTGAACTGCCAAACGAGGGGGTGGGACAATGTTCCCACTGGGTAAAATTTACAAAATTTCTAAACGAATTTGATTTATGCAAGAAGTGATTGCCATAATGTTGAAAACAATACTGTTCCGCATAATTAGCCGCATTTTCATACAAATCCTCTGCATCAAAGGCGGCATAATATTTCAAATCTGAAAACAGTGCTTCAATGGCGTGTACATCCCAATCATCAGAACGTATGTTCTGTTTAACTACATCACCCATAGAAACACGAAATACATTAGGCACATTAATGACCTCTGTAGGCCCATGAATTTGAAATTTAACTGCATCCCATGCGATTCCATCCATGACGGGCCAGGCAGTAATATTCACAAAAGTCTGGTCCCTTTTCATGATGTGGGATGAGGAGTGGGGAGCCAAAGTTCCATTGATAAGTCTAATTGTCGATCTCTCTTTGAGATAATGGCCATCCACCAAACGGAAGAAAACCACAACAAATCCAATGGACATAAACAAAAAAATACCAAAAAGCATCAACCAGATGTATGTCCAAGGAGCTATCAAAAAATGTTTCTTAAACCAGCTCACAAAAACAGCAATGTTTGATGGGGGAGTTGAGGGCAAAGAGTTAGTGTCAAAGGAAAAACGGGACTGGCCAAGTGCTGTAGATTGTAAAACAGGCGAAGGTCCACGTGTAGGATAAGCATACTCAGTCTCATCGGACAAACCACCAGCCGGTGGTATCAGCAAGGGATCAGTAACTGAATGCATCTCGATTGCAACATCAGACAAGGTGGTAGAAGCAGGAACCATCATTGAATTTCTTTGCATTGTCTGGCATGAAACTGCCGGAGTCATACTAAGAAGTATCGGCCACTCGCTGAAGTTTGACATTGTCAATAGAGATGTACCTGTTTTCTTTGCGACCAGGAAGTGGAGGTAAAATGACTGTTCTTGTACCCTGCACTCCAAGCACTGGAACTGGTGCACGATAAGAGGGGCCGAACTCCTTCTTGTTCTCCACCTTCTCACGGACCAGATCACCAACTCGGGGTAGCCAGCCGACTACCGGAATCTGAACCTCAGCTTCAGACGTGGAGGGCAAATGTTCTTTCGAAAGAGAGTCTCTAGCTTCTTGTAGAGTCTGCAAAACAGCACAGTGATCATCTACGTCAAAGGGTGCGGTCGACGCCGCAATGTCTAGACCATCAAGGTCTGGAACAAACATTCTGATTCCGAAGAGCATCATGTACGGGGTCCGCCCACCCAGAGACCTTCTAGGGAGATTATTTAGTGCACGTTGGACGTTATACAAATGGGCTAGCCAGTTCCGGCCTGTGCCTAAAACACGTGCTGTCAATGATTGCTTTAAGTCACGGTTCATTCGCTCCACCACACTATTACCCTCAGGTCGGTAGGGAGACGAAAATTTGACAAGGACCCCCAAATTTTTCATAGCCTCCTTGTAAGCCTTAGAGGCGAACGCAGGGCCCTGATCAGAATGGAAGGTACCACACGCAAAAGTTCCCACAAAGACACGCAAATCCCTGATGACAGTCCGCGAGTCAGCACTCCTTTGTGGCCACACCCATAGAAAACGTGTGCACGAATCCACTGCAACCAAGATGTACTTGTACGCAGTATCAGAAGAAAAAGGACCGCAGTGATCTAAATAAACACAACCAACTGGCTTATTAGAGATGTACAGCTGTGTCTGTGGTGGGCGCGCAACAGTAGAAGGTTTAATCTGTTGGCAAATGTCACAATCAAGAACATAAGCGCGCGCTTGTTTATATAAACCAAACCACCAGTAACGTTGTTGTAGCAGAGATATTGTAGCTGACACACCGGCGTGGGCTGACGCCAACCCCTCGTGCGCAGCCAAGATCAGTGCTGGTCTGCAGTCCGCGTTGGGAATTATTCTATCACCAACGTCGTTAATCCTCACTAATGGGACGTTATCAGGACTTAAATGATAAATGTACCGAGAGGGAAAACCCTTCGGGTAATCTCCTCCCTTCTCTGTAGCAGCAATAGCTGCCAAGATGTCATCATCAATCTTACTTTTGGATCTTGTAACTGCTGCCACTAAGTATGTAGCCACTGCTGTTTTCGCTGCCTCATCAGCTAAGCTGTTGCCGACAGCATGGACACCAAGCCGCTGGTGACCAAGAGTGTGAATAACACTTACGAGAGGGAGACGTTCTTTAAAGTCCGCCACTCGAACCCAAAGCGTTTTATGCTTAATTGTGCTACCTTTAGTGTCGCGGTAATCATTCTGAGACCAGAAGTGTAAATTGTCATTGTAGGACTGGACACAGTAGAAGGAGTCACTCACTATAAGAGTAGTGACTCTGGGATCAGCAAACTCCAGTGCAAGCACCAGAGCCCGGAGCTCCGCCAATTGCGCGGTACAATCACCCAATGACTGCGTATGCACTGCATCAGATTGGAATTCACCATTTACGAATGTACCTACGACAATTGCGCAAGCCGCAGAATAAGCGTGCTTCGATCCAATTGCGGGTTGCGCAGACCCGTCAGTGTATATGACACAATGGTATTCTTCGAGCGGGCGCAAAGACAGGGGTGCCGGATGAACGAATTCATACTGCAAGTACTCTTGAGTCTGTAATGAGGCATCAAAGATGTAAGTGACATCTGGCGACGTCAATGTTGTAGCCCATTGTATCAACCGTGGATGCAAAGCTTTAGAATTGGGTACACTTGCTTTAGTCACTGCCTCTAAAGCAGGATATGGAGTTACAACCAGAATCTGTTTCCCATGCGACAGTGCGCGTTCCTTGAGGATCGCCATCTGCACAGCAGTCAGAACTTTTTCGACCGTGGAAAAACGTAATTCAGCAGAGGTGTACAAGTGGGATTTGTACGCAATGGGGACTGTGTCGCCCTCATTAAACGTCAAATACGTGAACCCCACCGCGCCGGGTACTATTCTTATTACCAGGTTAGTGCGGTTATCACGTGTCAGCAAGTATTGTGAAGCAAGAAGGTCAGCCTGTAAAGACTGTAAAATAGCAGAGTGTTCTGGCTGCCAGCTAGATTTCGAAAACGAAGGCTGTACCAAGGCGTAAAGCGGCTTGATACGCTGGGCATAATCAGGAATGTACGTACGGCCAAAATTCAGAAAACCCAGCAGAGATTGTAATTTCTTCAGTGTCGTAGGAGCACTTAAGCGTGCACACTTTTCCAGAAAGTGGGGGGCTAACCCCTTACCTTCATTGTTGAGCTCGTAGCCCAAAAACAACACCGTATATTCTGCGATGTGTGACTTCGCAAAATTGAATTTGTAGCCATAGTCTGCAAAACTCACGATAATATTGTCAACGCGAGACAGATGCGGCATCAGCTCATCATCCGTAAGATAGATATCGTCAACATATGAGTATGCTTCGGGGTCTATTCTTTCTAAAAGAGAAACCACGCGAGCAGAAAAGACGCCAGGGCTATTTTTGTAACCCATGGCTAATCTTGTAAACTGTTTTTGTTTTCCGCCCGAAGTAAACGCTGTCCACTGGCTACTCAGTGTGGACAGGTTGTGGCTAAAAAAGCCATTGGAAATGTCAAGTGTCGTTTTAAATCTTTTACGCACGAGACTGTCGACCAAAGCCGAACTATGTGTATTTTGTACCGCGCAGGTCCGGCAGTGGGAGTTTAGGTGCCGGTAATCCAAAACTAAACGGTACGAGCCGTCAGGCTTCGTTACAGTGAATAAAGGGTTATTCATAGGGGACACACATGTTTCAATAACACCCTGATATTCCAATTGTTCAAGGATTGCCGCGACGTGGGGTCTCGCTTCACGACGCATAGGATATTGAGGTTGAGGCTGGGGCATAGACCGCAATGGAATCTCATGGCAGGGGGACAATCTGTCCCATCCCACCTGAGTACGATACACCGCCGGCGCAAGCGCCCACTCCTCAGCATACACTTCAGCTTGGTCCTTAGGCACTGTGTGCGCAAAGGACGGGAGGATACTTCCTCCCCTCTAGGAGCCTCTAAAATGAAAGCTGGGGGCCAATCTGCCTCCGCTAGGAGGATATCATAGGTGGTGGTCAGATTATCCCACAAAATCCCTTTTATTGTACGTTGTATGTCACCCTCAATTAATAAGACTATTTCATAAAGTCTATCAGGGGGAGCCACTCTGGTGTCAGCTGTTTCCACAGTAACCGATATATCAGTTGCTGTCACCGCCAGAAATGGACGCAGAGCTTGACGGACTATGGTAATTTCCGCTGCGCTGTCCAGGAGCGTCAGCGCCCATGTCCGGTTCCGAAGCTGTGTCCGCACTATCTGAGGCATACCTTGCCGTCAGAGCCGCCACTTTCTTCTTCTGAAACGGGGGTCTTTGCCGTGCAAATTCGTCCTGCTTGCCTTTACCCTCAGTCTGTCGAGGCTGGTCACGCTGTTGTGGAGCACCCCGACCTTTGCCACCGCCTCCGCCACCGGACTGTGTAGCCGATGTTTCCTGTGAAGAACGAGGAGAGCGCTGTTCAGAAACCTGAAATCTATCAGGAGACTTTATAGCAGCACGATCGCGCAGATCATAAGTGCGTTCACTACTAGACTGTACGGGAGAGGCAGGCCGAGAGCCCTGTTTCTGCTGCTGCTGCTTCCCCTGTTGTTTAACCTGCCATTTTTGTTTAGGAAAAAAGGGCCGGTCGTCCTTACCAGACGTTTCTGCCTTACCCTGCTGTTTTAGATCGGGATTCTTTATTACAGGCTTAACTCCTAAAGAGCTACGACCCAAATCCCGATATGCCTCTGCGATTATTTTCGCAAATTCCTGCGGTTTGTCCTCCTCAGGAATTCGTTTCAGTTCATTATGAACCTGGAAATGCAAAGCATGACCCTTCAGGTTACCAATTATCATGGTAGCCACCAGGTCAAATTGCCCGAGGAGCCGCATCCCTAACTCTATCGCAGACTCCGCACCATGGTTCTCTTGAACTCTTTTGATTACGGAGGGCAGCTGCAACATAGACGGAGTGCCATAGCACTGCGCGTACGTCGCCGCAAAGACCTTGCCCCAATTTGCACAATCATCAATGTGGGGGACCAAGTCCTTAGGCAAACTAATGGTGAGGATCCTATGTTTCTCCACAGGAGTAGTATTCGGGTAAACCGCTTCTATTTGGTCAAATTTTTCAGCAAGCCAAAAGGGGAAATCATCCCTAGTTTGGGGGCGCTTGCCCATAACAGAATTGACCATAACAGGACTAATGACCACCGCGTGATGATCAGTAGGCTGTCCCGCAACAGCAGGTGCCCCCGCCTGCTTATTGCGCGACACATACTGCACTAACGCCCTATACACCGTAATGAGGGCAGTGTGTAGTACACGCAGCTCAGCCACCGTCACCGTGAGGTAACGGGGATGAGGCGTAAATCCGGCTAGTACCGGCCAAGTGGCCCCTGCAATTGATAAAGGGCCCATTCTCGGCGGTATAACCACATGGGGAAGGGCGCCATTAAACCAAATAAGATGCTGCCAAGCAGATATTGGTATTTCCTGTGTCCTATACGGCGTATAGTTCGCCGGCACTGCAGCGGCAGTGTAAGAATGAAAGGTGTCATCATCCCCCACCGCTGGAATCATCACCCAAGAGTAGAACAACTCATAGGGATGAGCCGCATCGGCTCCCACCACAAAGATGACGTTCATACCAGTGTCCGGTACCCCATACTGCGTCAAATGACGTTTCAGAGCCGCACGGCTATGCGCCGCAATATCCACCGACATTAGGACAACACACGTGAAACTATCAGTAGCACAAGGGTTCACTAACCTTTTTAATTATCAAGCTTGAAAGAACCTATATCAATAGACCTAGGTAGGTTTAAATCCGTCAGACTTGTTATCCGGAAACAAGAATGAGGGTGTTGTGGACAAACGCGAGCACTACTAAGGCGTTTCAACTCATAGACCAAACGTTAGGTGCGCCATGTTGCAGGGATTCTGCTTATACACAGAACTATGCGTAGAACCCCAGGACCTCAGTGAGTTGTGGTGTACCAGAAACTCACCTCAGAACCCAGAACCCTGTATCCGGCTAGCATAAGTGTCCCATTCGTTATCCGAGATTTAGCTCGGCGGTCCCAATGAAAAGACAACCCAGAACACGCGACTCAGTACATACTCAGGAATGGTGGGAATCGGAAATACCTGTTCGTATATTATTCTCACATCAGTCCACAACAAGAATCAACAGAGACACGGTGAAAATAAAAAGAGTTTATTTTTATAGACCACGTGTCCTAATATGCAGTACTTTGGCTAATACAAGCAGACAAATGATTAAAATCAAAACCATCAACATAGTTACAATTCCATAGAGTATAAAAGGGGTGATCATGTTATAATGACAGTGGATACTACCACTTTCCCTTTACTAAGAGGCTAATATTATTATTAGACTAACAGAAGGTCTCTTAGGCTTGAATAGGGGACCCCATACCTCAAAGATCAGCTTAGTGAAATCACATCACAGGAGCATCAGGAGTCTTCTCGCAGGAAGGCTCGTCTTCGGTCTGAATAATAAACATGATGTCCGTGATATTAAAAGCACCAACTTTCAGGTATGTGCAGCTGCTCGTGTGTTATGACTAAATAGTGGGTCGATCAACCTAGAGTGGAAAACATGCATTGTCTAACAACTCAGACTGTTTGTCACATCGTGTGCAGACCAAGGTCGCTTCGCAGAGCTCGGGATGGTAACAACAGATTGCTCTCGTGTGAGGCAAAACTCGAGTCAGCAGTTCGTTTAAGCAATAACATGTGAACTCAGTGTCGTGTGCAAAAGCAGCAAGATGGCTTTCTAACTTCTGACGTGGTTATGCCAACTTAACAATGTATGTACGTATTAAGGGAGTCCTTACTACAGTTCCCTTTGTACCACTGGTACTTATATGTTGGCTATAGGTGTGTCAATTGTGGAGACAATGGAACAGTTTAGGGAAAAGAACACTGATACTGATGCATGGTGAGCAAGTACCCAGTACACTCTTTCAAGTTGCATCAGATACCAGGCAAAAAGTAGAGGGGATATTGCAACAGAACCCTATTTTCCTACAGCTACTGCATATAGACAACATCCACTACAGATGTCTTTCCTTCGAATACTGGATTCTCTGGGAGTACTGAAAAAACATTTATCCTCGAAGGCCTTTTCTTCCATGGAATCTGAATGTACTGCCAGCAGAACTTACGAGGCTACCTTTGAGCCCATATATAAATCATCTTAACACCATTTATCCTGAAAAGTAGCATTTTAATTAATACTACAGCTCTTAGAGTTCACAAAATATAAGCATTGTGCGGTGCTGCGCCTTATGTTATCTTTCACAGTGTTGAAGTCTTTTTTTTTAGCAATCCGTCAGTTTCTTACAAAAAGGCGGGTTCAGATTTTCAAAAAAAATGGGTCGAATTCCTTACCAATATTTTTTCTAAATCCGACCTCTCCAGCAGAGCGATCTCTGCACACTTTAAGGGGCTTATTCACAAACGTAAGTTTATGTACGAGCAAATCTACACATGTAAATTTACTCTTACACTTTGTAGTTAATTTACTAATTATGGCGGTTTACCATTTATGAGTGTAGATTTAGTACAAAGTGTAGAATTTCATGTCCCCACCCCTGGAAACAGGAGGTGGAGCCACGTTTACATGTGTAAAAGAAAATTAAACTCTCACCTAAAATAAAATGTTTATATTGATTTAATATGTAGTACAAATTACAAATATTATGCATAGAATTTATTTTGTGTTTTTTTAAATGTTCCATTTATTTTTTTAAATAAAAAAACTATTAAAATATTTTGTAACAATTTTTTTTATATGTAATTGTTTTGCCATTTAAATTAAATGGATATATATTTTTTTAAAGTTGAAATAAATACATTTTTTTCACATTATTTCCCATTGGGTATTATTTTAAGCCTTTGACTCTTTTAATGGGAGGAAATTCCAGTGTTTTGGCCAAGGGTGGTTCTGGATTAATCCACGGCTTAGCTGGAATACATTTACAACGGTTTTGGAGCATTTTTGACTGTAGTAGTTTTTGAAGTTCAGTATGTGAATATAAATGGGCTTTCAGATTTGTGGGTGGGTGGATGTCTATCCCTAAATTCCTCTTTTGCTCTACCTAGACCACTCTTTACTGCTCCCTTAAACCTACATCTCTCTTCCCTCCCACATTTACTACAACATTGTTTATGTATGTATGTGGAAATCTCTGCATATAGAAGAGATTAAGACCTCCACATGTATGTTTATGAGTATTATTACTGTAGTACCACTAAACATATTAGAAAATGTAGTTTGTGATTAGGCCCCGTGTTGCTAAAAATGCTTAGAAGCAGTATTTAGACCGAACTAAGGAGTTAAGGATAGCTAATGAGCTATTCATAAGCTATGGAAAAAGTGGTACAGAGAAACCTCCATTCAAGTAAAATTGATATAGTTTCATATTTATCAGTCTGTTAAATAAAAGCAAATAGATCATTAGAGGTTAGCTCTAAAGCTCATTCAATAAGAGACAAAGGAGCAATGGGAGTCGTGTTTAGAAATATGCACTAGCGTAGACATGCAAAGCTGCTTCATGGAGATCAGTTCTTACACTTACAAAGCATTACTGCTTAGATTCTTGACCCCGAGATGAATGCTGAATTAGAATAGGAGTCCTTGCGTAACGTATTTGCTTGACAGCTTTTTCATTTAGTTTTTTGGGTACTTCGTCCATTTCAGTCTCTTTTAACTCTGCATATTGATGGGAGCTTCCAATTCTATTCAACATTCATGAATATCAGCAAAGATTCTATGAAGGAGATGAACATGTTTATTGCCTGTAATACTGCTTCTCTACCATAGGAACCCTGGTTAAATTTGTAAACAACACTCCCTCTTCACTAGATATCAAAAGACCGTCTTTGTTATATAACCGCCTAATGTGGACTACTTAACTAATTTCATCAAGACAAACTGGGAGAACAATCTAGAGCTGTCCCTTATGCACTATGCATTTAGCCTAAAGGCTATGTATGTGCCTTAGGGGCATAGTCATTTGTTTTTCCTGTATTTTATTAATTCAAAGAGAATGAATAGTATATTTCATAAGTTAGGCATACTTGCATAGTTTGTTTTGACAGTTTAAAAATAGTCTAAGTTAAGGTAAATGTAATGGCTAGGTGTTTGGTATTTTTCCAAAAGGATTATCTCTTGTAAAAAAGCTTTCCAGGATCCCACAGCAGTGCAGAGATATTCGGTGTTCATGAATTCAGGGGGAGATTACAGGCTGACTACAGGCAAGAAGTTAATGCTTCCGACAACTTTTTATGGTATTAATTACAGTCACAAGACCAACGGGTGAGATGAAGATGATGGTTGCTTATTTTCTCATGCAGTGATTTCTTATGAAGTGATATCATTATTCCATCATAATAGGAATTGCCAGTTATCTTTGATCCGTCCTCTTCCCCCTATAGCATATGAGAGACTGCACAGGCTTGAGTTGGCATGATTAGGTTGTTGGCTGTCATAACTGATTCGGGAAATGGAGGTTTTTTTTTTTTTTTTTTACACAAAAACAGTACCAGTTTGTTTAAATGGGCATAATGGACACAGGCTGATGTAAATATATATATATATATATATATATATATATATATATATATATATATATATATATATATATATTTATATTTATTTCCCAGTTGGGAAAGCAAATGCAGGGATATTGGCAAGGGAGTAGCCAGAAAATTAAAATACCCCTCAATTGAGACAACATACCTCAAATCAGACCGAGTGCACGAAGTGAGCCAATGCAAGCTTCCTAAGAAGTTCTCTTTTCACGCGCCTTCCATTTATCTATTCATCCATCTATCCATACTTTCACCTTTACATATATCCACCCATTGCCCCATCCATCTTTTTACCCAACCACTCATCGATATGTCCATGTATCCATCTAACTTTTAACCATCCATTCACTCTTCATCTGTGCATTCTTCAATACTCCCATCCAATTCTCTCGCTCCATTAAGTCATCCATTTACCATTTCATCCTACCTTTCACCTTTCTTCCATCTTTATCTTCACATTTTCTTCCTTCCTGTCACCCTTCCTTTTGCCTTCCGTTCTTTCTTCCCTTTGTATCTAGCCATCTTTTCTCTCTCATTGTCGCTTTTTCTTTCATATATTTCTCTGTCATGCTCATTGTTTGCCAATGTGTTCCTCTCTCTGCATTTTCTGCTATTCAACTTTTTTTCTTTATGGGTTCCCTTCCCTTAGCATGCCATCAGAAAGCTCACAATCCTCTCTCATGGTATTTGATAGTAGTGCTATTTATCGGCATTTGGCCTGCAGATATAAGAGGCCCATAAACAATGAATTCATGTTTGAGAACCCAGTTCACCAGTTTATCAGGCCCCGTGAGAGCTCTCGCTTAAGCTGCTGTAGCAGGGGTTTACCCTATGTCCCTGGACGGAGGAGGTCAGATGTCTCTTTCAGGCCACCATTCCTGTACTTTAAACCAATAACAAGGATTCACAAATTGTAAACTTCTTAATTAATATTAATTAGCATGTCATTTTTCAGCGTTCTGTTGGTGCAGAAATGAGTATGAAACGGTACATAGGTCGCATTGCAAATTACATCCCTATACACAAACAATTCGATGTGCAATTTGCACATTTTGGCTAACAGGAATTCGTACATCAGTCTTGAAAAATCATCAGAACTGTTGTTTCTGATGACAGTTCATACATTTGTGGAAGAGGTGTGGCGCAGCGGCCAGGGCAACTGACGCCGGAACCCGGGGGCTCACAGTTCAACCCACAGTGCCGGCGGCAGATCAGCCCAGCACCATGTGACTCTGGGCAATAGCTTGCTTAATCTTCCCGAGGGCCCCCAGCGCCTTGACACCTTCGGGTAATTGTTCGCGCTTTACAAATACTGGACATTTACAAATACTGGACATTTACATTATTCTACATTATTTTTTATTCATAATACTTTTTATGAAAAATGTATTCTGTTTCTGGTTTCAAGCAAATTGTTCAAAACAGACTTGTGCTTTGAAACAGGAAAAACATTCAAATATGTAATTGCAATTAAAATATTGCTGTTTTGTTTTGTAGTCTGAAGCTGAGATCCCTGCGACTTAACATTGGCCGGCTGTTGGCTACAATAATGCCGGAACTGGACTTGCAAGAGATAAATGGAGACACGGATTTGGTGGATGAAATCTTAGGACAAGTAGTTGAACAAATGCAAGAAAGCAACACTTGATAATGTACACTTGGATCATGTTTGATCTTACAGCTTTGCAGTATTCAGTAACACTAAAGCTCTATCCATTTCTTTTGTTTTAATGGAATCTGGCATGGTCAGAAAGGAGTTAAAGGCATGGCCAAAACAAAGGAAATCTGGCCTGGAATACTGCAGATTTTGTGTGCAATCCGATGCTATTACCTCAGCTTTTATGAGTACTTAATAATTTTTAAGTGTATATTGTTTGCAGATTCATTTTTCTGCTTTAAAATGAGCGCATTATTTAAAAGGAAATGTTAAGCACCACGCAGGCTTAAGAAAACAACTGGAGGATCATGAAGTTGAAATGCAGTTTGATTTGGTGACAGATTGGTCCTTGGTCTGAATCAGTTGGTAGTCACACTTGAAGTACATTTAACAAGAAGTAACTGAACAGCTTGCGTTTAACTACTGTATATAAACTTGCATTCTGGAAGGCAATAAACTAAACAGGTCTCTTTTTCTGTCCAGCCCACCATCCCCCCCAAAAATTGCTTACTTTAAACTTAAGATTACAATGTAATGTATTTATTATTGGTTCAATGATACCTTTTATCAGTTCTTGGAATCCTGCAGAACCTGCAACAGTACAAACCAGTTGTCGAAATATTGACATTTGTTTTATTTGTGCTCATTTGCTGTTTCATTGGTTGGTATGAGGTAAGTGGTTACTAGTTTAGTCGATACTCTTCGTGATCATATGTCATTTGATAATTACAATTAAGACCCTGCCTGACTGCACTTTTTGTAAATTTGATACTTACAGTTGTGTATAGTATTCCTTTGAGTGCTAGAAGTTTGATCTAGTAATCGCCTTCAGAGAGCTTGATTGTACAAGCGAGCGTCTGGAATGCACACAATTGTTGTCTGAATGCTAGTATACAATGTGTGAAGCATGTCGTAGGCAAAAACCCTACACTTTCATATTTTGAATGTCTCCCTCGGATGACTTAAAAGGTCTCTGCGATTTAGTGTTGTTTTTGTCCACTTTATAATTCGTGTGGTCCATCTTTCTTTTTTGAAATGTTTGTATATTTATTTCGTACTTCAATATTAGATAGAACCAAGGTTAACTATCTCAACGCTGGTCCCCTTTGAAAGGACCTTTTGGAAGGACAGAGGGAGGGATTTGTGTCAGGATGCCTGTGCCTCTTTTGCCGTGTAAAATACGTTAAAAAAAAAAAAACCTTACTTAAATATGTGATTTTATCTTTATTAGTTAAGTTCTCTAGGGTTTATTGATCGTTGAAAGGCATGTGATGTACTTAAAAAAGGCCCTTTTGCTTTAGAAGAATTGTTGTGTCTCATTCGCTGCGCTCCGGACTGGGAACAGTTTTTAGTCTGCACTTCCAATGGAACATCAATGAAAAAGAACTGCATCTGCTTTCTTGTTGGATCTGTTAAAAGACGTCGCCGGTGGCCATCACAGGTGTGGAGGTCCTGCTTGTAATATTCACAATTGATGGCATTACCAAAAATGGAAACTCGACAAGTCAAGAACTCTAATCACTGGATAACCTCATGGTTATGCAGAAATGGAAAGCCACCTTTTGTAAAACAAAATGCCACAAATTTAAAGAAATACATGTGCTGAATTCTTGCTACGCCAATATAGTAGCACAGCTTTAATCACAAATAATTTGAGTTGTCCTTCATTGACTTAGCTGATTGTGACAAAAAAGGCCTGTTTTACAGTCAAGTGGATAGGTTACTCTGTAACAAAGGTGATGGATACCTTCTGCCATACTACAAGTGCCATTGGATATAATGCATATGTGATAGGGTGACCGAATATAAATCGGGCCTAAAGCTCATTAAGCTTTGAATGGCAGTTAAGTTCACATTTTTTTCCTTCCACTTTACTCAAGCATTACCGTGTCCAAAAGGAAGCCATGTTTCTAAGTTTACATTTTCCATGTACAATATGTTGCAGGTTCATAGGAAAAAAAAATATTTCCCATATGTAGAAGCAGAACAAGTTACTTGTTATACATTACACTGGAGGCGCTGATGAACATGTAACACACACACTGAGTGTTTGCCCCTGAGATAAATAGAGCACGAAGAGCAGAAAACCCTAATGTTGCTGCAAGGTGTTTTGAAGTCCATCTGGATATATGCTTTAGGTAGTTCAGCTTTGTTCAGCTCGCCTGTCTTAGAATCCTATTACTCATTTTGTTTAGTACTCAGCACCAGTCTTGAGAGATGGTTCCAGTGGAATTGGGCCTTTACGGAAGGTTTTGAGTATCACCAATTGCAAGATTTCTGTCATACATTGCATATGCCATAACGTAGCTAACAACTACGTGCTAGCCATCATTTATTACCAGATACAGAGTTCTGCGAAGAGGTCCGCAGAAGCGATCACTCTGTACGCTAGCTCTAGAAGATCAAGGTTTGGGAGTTAGTCCACTCAGTTCTAGAGCTGGTCCCCTGCTTGATTTTTCTGTGATGTTATTTAGAGAACATAAAACCATCACGTTTTTTATTATAGGATGACTGTGCCTTTTTTGTGTGTGGTTTCAACCCAGTTCATCAAACAAAATGTGTGGAAGAGCATTTTCAGTGTGTAGCAGTGGAACATCTCTTTTTACTGAAAACTGGGAAAAAGTTTGAGAGTAACAGTAAAGTTCTAAGCATATTTCTATAACCTCTACATTGCTCTTCTGTTTGAACTTCCCTTTTTCACCTACTTTAATTTTTATTTATGACTTTTACATCTAAATAATGGTTTCATAAATGTTGACAGGATCTTGCTTTGTAGCAAATAAAATGCTTTGTTATGACATTTTAAGGAAACTGTGATAATAAGTTTTTCACAGACGATGTACAGAAGAATGTTATCACAATAGTTTGTCTTTCTTAAAACAACTGTTTGGACAGATGTAAGTGTGTATATACTTTTTAAATTCCTGTACTCCATTAGAAAAATTGACAACCTAGTAATTTGCTAGTTTGAAATATTTATCATTGGTCGTTCTTCTCTTCTGAAATTGCCTTCTAATGTGATATTTTTATGAAGCAATAAATATGGCATAGGTGCCAGTCTCTCTGCCTTAATAGTTCACCTCCAGTGAACATAAAGATATGGATGTGTTGAACTGAAAAGAAGGCAGATGTTTACACTGCATTTAGCTCAAAATGAAGATTTCTGCATCATTCTTTCACGTTCATTCCATGAGTACAGTTTAACAAATGACAAGCTTTAAAAGGTCTCGCCCGGTTCACAGATTGCTGCCTATGTAGGACTTGTGGTGAACTGTTTAAAATGCTCATAAAGATCATAAAGCACACTGACGCTTTCTCTTCCTTCATAGTTTGCACCACTAATGTTGCTGATATATTGTTTCAATGATTATATATGGTACTATACAAACACATAATGCGCAGATCACAACAGTTTTTTACATTTCAGTTTCTGGAACTACAGAATTCATTCAGGGTTTACTGATTAAGGTGAATGTAAAGAAGAATGATTTTTCTCTATAGCATTTTGTATGGGCAAAAGAAATAGCTGTAACTGGTCTGCTAAGAATTTCTTATGTATACCTCTAATCACAGATTCCTCTCCTTGTGAACACCCCCAGTAACCATCTGGAGATTTTTCTCAGCACGGCTCATATGTTCTAACGGGTAGTACATCGTGCTGCTCCACTTCGGCTTCGAACTTCCCCGGAACAGACATCAGAGTCTCTTATAAGCCTCACCCCAGCATGCTAGCATTGGTTCCTTTCTTACAAAACCTTTGGATGCAGATCTAGAGCTCACTCCCAAACCTTTACATTGTTTCTGACAAATTTGTCCTCACCGAAAACACAGCGTTTAAGCCTTGCAACCACTATAACAGATGTCTGTTACAAATCCCCACCAGGCTTAAACTGGCCTACAGAGCAATACGGCAGTGCCCGATGGGCTGGTCTCACAGATTAGTGTGTGGGTCCGTTTTTTTTTTTAGCAGTTTGGGGGCCTGTTTTATGGCCGGATGGGCCATTGTTTCCTCTTGTTGATTTCACTGATATTGCCACAAGCATTACCTGCAAAAAATGCAAAAGCATGCAATCCCCCATACTTTGCAAAATACCAATGGAGCATACCTTTACTAGTTTAAAACTGGCATTATTTGTAAATGTAGGCCACTATTTCAGCCATCTTGTTCGTTAATAAGAGCTAATTTTTTTTGGTGCCCAGGCCTGTTTTTTTGTCCCAGTACGACCCTGATCCCCACGAGGTATGTCTCTGGAGTTAAGGGTCGTCGCACCACTCTAAGGCCTCTTAATGGCTGTGCCAGAATAAACCCACAAAGTTATCCTGCAGCACAAAGCTAAACTCTGTTGCTGAACGCCGAAGAAAGGCACAAAGACCCACTCCCAGTTGAAGATTAGGGCGCTGACCTACTCCTTCTCCCAGGATCGTTACAGTGAAAGATCCTCGTTGCATTCAAAATCCTGCTTTAAGGGAAAGTCCAAGAAGAAACACTAGATGACAAAATAGGATTTTTCACTATCTGGCTACTGTCTCTCAGAGAAGGTGCAGGGATGTCAAGGTGCCTCCTGGTTTCATTACAGATCTCCTCCCGAGGAATTGATTCCCAGTGCAATCTGACTTTCCAGGTCCATCAGCAATGCCCCAGCAGATAGAGGCTTTCAAAGAAGCCATGTTACAGATCCTCAGCACCCTTCCGGCTCGCTTTGGCACGCCTCTAGGTCAGTTGTATCCGAAGAGGCCTCCAAGTGGGCTACTGTCTGCGGATCAGTCCTCTATGCCATCTGTGCCTCTTGGCCTGACTGTGGGGTCAGACCCGACTCAGGAACGGACGCCCATTCCGACTTCAAACCCAGCATACCCCATGCTGGTTCCAACCACATTGACACCAACTTAGATGTTGGAGGAGGGCCCTTATTATTTTGTCCAACTCCGAGATAAATCCGCCACAACCTTGACCAAGTCGCATCCTGTACATGTTCCTACACAGCTGCTCTAACCTCATTCTGATTCATGAAGGACATTGCTATTGCCCACAAGTCAACCTCATGTAGTCCAAAATGTTGTTGGTTCTGATTCAACACCTAGTCAACATGGTCTGGGTTATGACACTGGAGATGAGATGATGCAGCCCACAGCTACGATGACGACAACCTTCTTACAGACCTACAAGGGGTCACTGGCTTTGACTCCTTCCATGACACTAAGTTGCACCCCCCCCTCCCCGGCCCCCAAACTCCCACGCCCTGATCCTCAACAGAAGAATCAGCCTCTTTTACTATAGTCATCCGACATGCGTCCAAAATTCTTGACTTACTGCTACCATCTATTGAGGTCAAAACTAACATACTGTTTTTCTGTAGCCTAGGCAGACCTCCACAGAACCCTTTCTTCCTTTTTGACTGACACGCTGATGGGCACTTGGGCGAAATCTTGCTCCTGCCTGCCGGTAAATAGGCAAGTGACTAGACGCCATAGCCCTCTCCCAAGTGAGCCTGGCTTCCTCACTCAGTCTCCCACACCTGAGAGCCTAGTTTTCCAGGCCTCTGCCAATAGGTTGTAGCCAAACAGGAAGTCGAAACGCATGGAGGCATTTGAGGAACAAATGTCCTCCTCAGACATCTGTGCCCTTCGTTCATTTAAGACCAGCTGCCTCCTTGATTGATGCACTATGGACATGGTCTGCAAGATTTTGCTGCCAGTCTACAATGAATTTAGTTCTAACCTAGCACTGTTAATTCATGACATCCAAGGTGCAGCAAAATGTAATCTGCTATGGGCTGAACACCACTGACTGCTTAGGCACGGTAGAATGTACCAGTGGGGTACTTCAGCACCTCACATGGAGGAGATTCACTAGTTTTTCAGGTGACGTCCATGCGTCCTTGATGGATATGCTATTTGACAGCGCCTGACTTTTCAGAGACAGAGCAAATTCTGCACTGTAGTGCTTAAAAAAAATACAGGCCCACAGCATACTCCCTCAGCTTTTCTGGACCTGTGTGGCAGTATCACACCCCTTTCTAGGCATTGGAAGGGATTTGGCACAAAGACCATGCCGAGGTCCTCTACCCCTGCAACAGACACTTCCCCAATCCTTTCGAGTCCAGGATCGGGGTATCAACTGACCATACCCAGGCCTTCAGAGACACCCCCTCCCACCTTTCAGCTTCCAAGCTACCTTTGCTTGCCTTCGATGGTACACTGAAACCTGGTTAAAGGCATGATAAGTTATTACCTCCACGAGTGGCAGAGCATTACATCCAACAAATAGTTACTCCAAATAGTTCAACTCGGATACCCCATACATTTATGTTGAACCTGCTGTATATCCCACCCACATAAGATCAGCTTTTGGAGGACCAATTGTCTATTCTGCAACAAGAAGTGTAGGCTCCTTTGAATAAAGGAGCCATAGAGGGTTCTGGTGTCGGAACTAGGAACACAATGTTACTGCTGTTATTTTTTGGTGCTGAAGGAGGACGGAGGCTTTTGTCCTATTTTAGGACAAAAGCCCCTCAACCTCTAACTGGAAAAAAAGCCAATTCAAGATGCTCTCATTAGCCCAGGTTCTGTTTTCCCCTGGGTCCAGGACACTAAATGGTAGCACTGGACTTGCAGGATGCCTATTTTTATATCCCCTGCCTTCAGTCCCACAGGCATTACCTGCGGTTCAATGTGGGCCGAGACCGATTTTAGTTTTCTGTGCTCTCCTTCGGCCTCATTATTGCCCCTTGGTTGTTCGCGAAAATGATAGTGGTGGTTACTACATATCTTCTGAGGTGGTTTGTCAGTTTTCCCCTACCTTGACAACAAGATGTAGAGGCAGGCTCACCGCAGTCAGCCGTGAACCACCTCCAGACAACGGCAGACCTCTTAACATCCTTGGGGTTATTGATCAATATGGCGAAGTCACACCTGACTCTTCATAGAGGCTCCTGTTCATGGAACCATTCTAGATATGGTGTGATTTTGAGCCTTTTTTCTGGTTCAGTGAGTCTAGGAAATTCGGGCTATTATCCCAATGTCTCTGCTTCGGTCCCGTGTTTCAGTGAGAAACTCTGAGACTTCTTGGCCTCCTGCTGGTGTACTATGCCACACGGCACATGCAGGCTCTGCAGTGGGATTTGAATTGCCAGCGGGCTCAGCACCTTGTAAACTTGTCCGATTCCTCCCTGGTTGCAGAGAATACAGCAAAAGATCTGCAGTGGTGTCTACTCAGCAGCGATTGGACTGGCAACAGATCCCATTCCCTACCCCACACAGAGCGGATGATGGTGAGGAAAGCATCACTGGTGGGTTTGGGAGGCCACCTTGGAGAGGTGGCAATCAGAGGATTCTGGTCTCCTAGCTGGAGTTGCAGGCTATTTCCTTGACATTAAAGGCCTTTTTTATGGTCATCAAGGGTGGCCTGTTCAGGTTCTCACAGATACCACTGCCATGCTGTACTGAATCAAGCAGGGAGTGGTCCAGGGTCCTGTCCCAGGATGCTGTACACCTATGTAACTGGCTGATCAGGACATTACCCTGGAGAAATCTTTGAAGACCAGGGCGGACAAACTCAGCTAGCAACCCCTAGTGGATTATGAATGGCAGTTACACCCAGAGGTCGCTCAGTGCATCTCCCATCAGTGGAGAGAACCCTGGTCTCTGTACCACCATCAAGAATGTGCATTGTAAACTTTTTTATGCACTGGTGTTCCCAAAAAGGCTCTATTGGAGGCGCTTTCTGCCTAAAGTGCAGTTCAGGACTCCTACATGCCTTCCCGTCTCTACCTCTCCTGCCTTGAGTTTCAAAGATCATCAAGAACTACCAGGCCCATGCCCGTGCTGCGCCCACCCTGCGGAGGGTCCCCCCTGGACCTTCCCCTCCCCCTACTGCAGCCGTAGTTCTTGACAACACTTGAGTGCAGGCCTGACCCCGGCGACGGCCAGGCAACTCCACCCAGCTGGGCACCTTATGGAGGGTGGCTCCCCCACATAGAGAGTAACAGTGCTAGAGGCAGGGTAGGCAAGGACTGGTTTCGTTTTTTTTTCATGTTTCTGTTCAATAGTTCTTTTATGTAATGGCACACGAACCTTGGTGCTCAGTGAGACGGACTATAGATAGCATATATCTCCTTGATAACTATCAGGCCCCAGCGATTGCGGGGGCGGGGGGGGGAAGAATTGTAGCATAGGTATCATCGAAACACTAGATGGGGTGTGTTGGAAAACCACTCCCACACTAGAAGGGGTGGTGGTGGTCTTCCGGACACACTGTGGTAGCTTGGCTCGAGTGGTCAGGAATCAGGCTCCGTGCTAAGCATACAACATACCCAAACAATAACCATGCGTGCATCCGTTCCAAAAACGACTCTACACCGTAAAAATTATGAAAATAACTTTCTTTATCTGCTTTTTCTCTTAGTTGCTGATTGGAGAAAATAAATAACAATCACAATATACAAACTTTTTAGAAAGTGCAGGACAAATAAACACTGGCTTAATGATTCAATAAATAGGGGTGATCATAAATACTGAAGGCATAAATAAAAGTGCAATACAGACAGGCAATTAAATATTCTGAGGCAATAAATACTGTAACCAATAAATATTGTGCATCAATAAATATTGTGGACCAATAAATACAGTGGAACAATAAATAGGTTAAATACAATAAATACAGTGCCCCCAATAAATACTTAAAAGCTGACAGTGACACTCATGGATTCAGATCACTTTTGAATCCCTAAGGGCTGATTTGGCCCAGGCACAGCTTGTGGGGATGTGGAAGGCTTGGGGGGGGGTCTACTCCCTGGCTTGGTCAAGGCTGAGGCCTAAACTGAGGTGGATAAAGGGGGAAAATACCAGAGACCTGGCTCTCTCTCTCCACACAACTTCTCTAGATTAGTCCCAGTTCACCCCTGGCACAGTCAGGTTGGTTCCAGCACCTCCCTAGCCCCTTAGAGCAGTCTCTCAGGTCTCCACAGGGCCTTAGGCGCCCTCTACTCCACTTACTGCCCTTTTTCTGATGCTCCAACGCCGCTGGAGTCGGGTCGATGCCGTGAGGCGGTTCCAGCTCGATGTCGGCGGCCTCGGCACAATGTCAGTTCTTTGACGACGCCGGCGGCTCCGGTCTCGACGTCAGCGGCCTCGGTTCGATCTCGGCCTCCGATTCGATGGCGTCGGGCAGTCTTACTCGATGTCGACTTCGGGCAGCTCCGGTCCGATGGCGACCTCGGCTTCGATGACGTCGGCCGGCCTTGCCTCGATGTCGACTTCCGGCGGCTCCGGAGTGCGATCCTCACTCCCGACCTCCGGTGCTCCTCACAGGTTTCCGGCGACTCCGGAGTGCGACCTCCACTCCCGACCTCCGGCACGATTCTCACAGGTTCCGGCGACTCCGGAGTGCGATCCTCACTCCCGACCTCCGTTACCCTTCACCTCGGTCTCCGACGACTCCGGAGGGCGGACTTCACTCCTCCGATGACGCCGCTCACTCGACCTCGGGTGACTTCCTCCTCGACCTCTGGTATTCCTCACGACCTCTGACGGCGCCCTCTCTCGACCTCTGGCGGCTCCGGGTACGACGTCTGCTTTTCCAGTCAGCGCCGCTTCTCCACCTCGGGCTCCAGGTCTTAGGCTACTCGACGTCGGACTTCAGGGAAACCAGCTTCCAGGTCAGGATCTTGCTGTTCTCTTGTTTCTAAGGCCTGTTCCTGCTGTCCAGGTCCTCAGGATGGTTTTTCTGACTTCTTCCCATACAGGGCTCTAGGCTGGGCTCCGTCAGTAGGGACTAGTATCAAGGGTGGGTTTATGGACCCCACTCCAGGCACAAGTTTCCACCCCTGCTGCTTCACTCCTTCACGTTTGTGCTGCTCACTCTTCACCAGTCAGGTGCCAACTGCCAGCTCCAACTGCCAACTCTCTGTCTTAGCTTCCCAACATTCTAAACCGCCTCCAACTGTCACAGGGTTCTGGAGTGTTCTAGAAGGTGCTGGTAGGTTCCAGTGGATGCTGGTGATGTCACAGGTGGCCACCATTTTGTGCTTCAGGCCTCCAGACAGAAGTTTCAGGGGTAGCTAAAATGGCTCCCTGAATCTGCAGCAACACGAAAAAGTCTGGTGGTTCCCAAAAAGGAAAAATTCAAACAGGGTTTGAGGCAAAAGTGGGACAAAATAAATAATGATGAGGAGGGACCACCCAAAGGGCTGACAGGTCTAACACGCGTCCCCCCCAGCTGAAAGTGGGGAGAGCTACCCAACCCCTTGGGAGTTCTCATCACTAAGGCGGAAATACCTTGAGAGACCGTCTGCATTGGCGTGGTCCACTCCAGGCCGATGTTCCACCCGAAAGTCCATTCCCTGTAGGGAGATAGACCACCTCAACAACTTGGGATTCTCCCCCTTCATTTGCATCAGCCAACGAAGGGGTCTGTGGTCGGTCTGAACTAGGAAGTGCGAGCCAAACAGGTATGGCCGCAACTTCTTCAGAGCCCATACCACTGCAAAGGCTTCACGCTCTATTGCACTCCACTTCTGTTCCCTGGGAAGTAGTCTCCGGGATAGGAAGACCACGGGTTGATCCAGACCCTCTTCGTTGAGCTGCGATAACACTGCCCCAATGCCATGTTCTGATGCATCTGTCTGGACAATGAACTCCTTGGAAAAGTCTGGGGCCCTTAAGACCGGGGCCTCGCACATGGCTTTCTTCAATCTCTCAAAGGCTTGCTGACAAGCCTCCGTCCAGACTACCCGTCGAGGTTGTTTCTTGGACGTGAGCTCCGTGAGGGGGGCTACAATGGTACCGTATCCCTTCACGAAGCGGCGGTAGTATCCCGTGAGGCCCAAAAATGCTCGGACCTCAGTCTGAGTCTTGGGGGGTTCCCAGGCCATGATGGCCTCGATCTTCGCCTGGAGGGGTTGCACCGCTCCCCTACCCACCAAGTGTCCAAGGTACACTACCGACCCCTGCCCGATCTGGCACTTGCTGGCCTTGATCGTCAATCCAGCTTGTCTCAGGGCCTGGAGAACAGCTTGCAGGTGACGCAAGTGATCCTCCCAGCTGTTACTGAAGACGGCTATGTCATCCAGATAAGCAGCAGAGAAACTCTCCATTCCGGTGAGGATCTGGTTTACCAGGCGCTGAAACGTGGCAGGTGCGTTCTTGAGCCCAAAGGGCATCACACAGAACTGGTAGTGGCCATTGGGCGTGGAGAAGGCTGACCTTTCCCTTGCTCCATCAGTCAAAGAGATCTGCCAGTACCCAGAAGTAAGGTCAAAGGTACTTAGATATTGGGCAGCTCCCAGCCGGTCAATCAATTCATCCGCCTTAGGGATCGGATGAGCATCAGTTTTGGTCACTGAATTCAGTCCCCGATAGTCCACACAGAACCTCAGTTCTGGTTGGGCACCCGGTGGTGCAGCTTTTGGTACTAACACCACCGGACTGGACCAGGGGCTGCTAGAAGGTTCGATCACTCCTAGCTCCAGCATCTTAGTGACTTCACTATGAATGCTGGCCTTCACCTTGTCTGACATCCGGTAGATCTTGGACTTCACAGGTGGGCTGTCTCCTGTGTCCACGTCATGGACGCACAGGTGAGTCCTACCCGGGACAAGGGAGAACAACGAGGAGTACTGCCCCAGGACCTGGCGACAGTCCTCCTGCTGTTCAGGAGTTAGAGATGGGGAGAGAATCACTCCCTCCACCGACCCATCCTTCTCTTGAGACGCAAACAGATCAGGGAGAGGCTCGCTTTCCACGTCCTCTCCTCCGTCAGTCACCATCATCAAGATGACTTCGGGCCTCTCGTGGTGGGGTTTGAGGCGGTTGGCATGCAGCACCCGCAGGGGCTGACGAGGGGTCTTCAGGTCCACCAAGTAGGTAGCCTTACCCTTCTTCTCCAACACCTCAAAGGGTCCTGAGCAGCGATCCTGGAGGGCACTAAGCTCTCCTGGTTCGATCACCCACACCTTCTGGCCAGGCTCCAACTCCACCGGGTGAGCGTTGTGGTCATACCACGCCTTCATCACTGCTTGGCTGGCTTCCAAGTTGTCAGAAGCTTGCTTCCACAACTTAGCCATTTGGCTCCGGAAGGCCAGCATGTAGCTCACCACATCCTGGGGAAGCTTTCTGGGAGTTCTTTCCCATCCGTCTCTCACCAGGTTGAGAGGTCCACGTACAGGGTGCCCATACAGAAGCTCGAAGGGGCTGAAGCCCACTCCCTTCTGTGGCACTTCCCTGTAGGAAAAAAGTAAACAGGGTAGGAGGACGTCCCATTTCCTCCGCAGGCTTTCAGGCAGACTTCTGATCATGCCCTTCAAGGTTTTGTTAAACCTCTCCACCAGACCATTGGTCTGGGGGTGGTAAGGAGTGGTGAACCGGTATGTCACTCCACACTCCTTCCACATCGCCCGCATATACGCTGACATGAAGTTGGTCCCCCTGTCGGACACAACTTCCTTGGGAAAACCCACTCGGGTAAAGATTCCCATCAGGGCCCTAGCCACAACAGGTGCTGTTATGGTCCTCAGAGGTATTGCCTCTGGGTACCGTGTGGCATGATCCACCAGAACCAGGATAAACCTGTGACCAGCTGTAGTTGGTGGATCTAACGGACCCACAATGTCGATGCCCACCCTTTCAAAGGGGGTGCTAACGACAGGAAGTGGTTCCAGGGGAGCTTTCAGCTTCACCCCTGTTTTCCCACTGGCTTGGCAAGACACACATGTCCGGCAGTAGGTATCGGACGACACTTTCATCTGAGGCCAATAAAAGTGTGGGACGAGACGGGCGAAGGTCTTGTCTTGCCCCAGGTGTCCTGCCAATGGTATCTCGTGAGCCAACTCCAGAAGGAAGGCTCGATAACGTTGAGGAACTACCAAGGCTCGTGACGATCCATGTAGGGGTGCCTTGGGTTCACTGTAGAGGAGGCCATCCTCCCAGTAAACACTGTAGTTCCCTTCAACGTTCCCTGCTGCCTGGGCTTCGGCCTGTCGCCTTAGCCCCTCAAGGGTAGGGCACTCCCTCTGGCCCTGGCAGAATTCCTCCCTGGACGGGCCTCCCTCCACGTGCCACTCGGCCGGGATGGGTAGGTCCTCCAGGTTGGTAACGTCCCCCAGGTTGGTAACGTCCCCCACCGCAGACTCCTGGTCCACCACCTCCGGTGGCCTATCCGTCCTACGGGGTGGGGACGCCGAGGCAGGCTCCTCCTGTCCTCGGTTCTTCCCTTGACTGGCAGCTGGCTGGGCCTTTGTTCCAGGCTCCAGCCGAAACGAACTCCCTCTTCGGGTAGTCGTGGACCTTGTGCTAACACAGGCCCAGTCAGGTGTACCCAGCATCTCGGTGTGAGTCCGGTATTCCACCTCCTTCCAAGCGTTGTGCTCCATGTCATTCCCCAGCAGACAATCGACTGGCACGGCAGGGCTTACGGCAACTCGAAGTGAACCTGCAACCCCCCCCCATTCAAAGGGAACCTCGGCCACTGGATAGTGGCCTGTTCTGCCGTCAGCCATCGCGGCTGGGTGGAGTACATCGGGAATTACCTGCTCTGGAGACACCAGTTGGCTACGCACCATAGTCATACTGGCTCCTGTGTCTCTCAGAGCCTCCCCTCTTTGGCCGTTGATGGTGACCCACTGCCCATACTTTGCGGTATTTGCGGGCACCTGGATCTTAGGAACCATCTCCCGTTCTCCCAGGGACACTAAAGTGACACCCGCCCACTCCCTTCCCTTAGTTAAGGGCATCTCCTCCCCGAGCACTACACTAGCTACTCCGGGGGTCTTTCCTCCAGTGGGAGGGGGTGGTCGTTTCAAGCACTTCGGATCTCCTTTATAGTGTCCAACGCCACCGCACTCATAGCAATGGACAACCCTTGGCTGCTGACTCTGGCCAGGATTAGGGTTTCTGGGTGGGTTAGCCCTAGGGGTGAATCCTGTTCCCTTCCCTTGGAAGTTATTTTGGGGGCCTTTGGAGAACTCCTTTTTCTTTTCCCCCCCCTCTTTCTTCTGGGGGGCGCCCTGTCCGGCCTTTTGAGTATCCCCTCCAGTCCCCCTTGTGGACACCCGGGTACTAGCCCAAATGTCCGCCTCCTCAGCAAGCTTCCGGGGACTGGTCAGCTTGCTATCCACCAGGTGTTGCCGCAGTTCAGGGAAACATTTCTCGAGCAGGTGTTCCTTCAGTACTAGGTCAACCAACCCCTCGTAGTTCCTCACTTCACTGCCCTGAATCCAACCTTCCAGTGCCTTCTTTGCATAGTCCAGGAAGTCCACCCAATTCTGCGTGCCCAGTTTGTGACTACCCCTGAACTTCTGTCTGTACTTTTCAGGTGTTAGTCCAAACTTTCTGATGAGCGCCAGTTTCATGGTGGGGTAGTGGGTCTGCTCATCCTCCTCGAGGGCCAATAAAGCATCCCTACCAGCTGGAGGCATGTACTTGTACAATCCCCCTCCCCAGTACTTCTCTGGAACCCCATGGGCCCTCAACGAGACCTCATAGGCCGCTAGCCACTTGGCGATATCGTCGCCCACTCCATAGCTAGCTACTATGTCCTTTGGCAGGTATGGTTTAGGTTCCCTGGTGATCTCTTGGGTTTGGCTGCCACCATTAGGAACAGGTTGTGCCCCGATTCTCAAGATCTGAAGATCTATTTCTTTCAGTCGTAATTCATGGGCCATCCTCTGCTCCTCCTTCTCCTTTTCCAGCCTTGCTAAGTCCCATGTGAGCTGTCTTTTCTCCCTCCGGTCTGTTAGCTCCACTTCAGACAAGCCACCGCTAGAGGCACTGCTGCCCTTCCTAGAAATGGTTCTGGGCCCTGCTGACAGGTTCCCCACCTCAGGTTGGTACATCTCAGCCCCCTCGGGGTCAGGCTCTCCATCCCTGTCTTCCTCCTCAGCCTTGCTTTCTCGGCGTGCCTCCCCCCAAGCCCTTAAGCTGGTTTGGAGTGCACCCTTCTTTGCTCCTGGGGGACAGTACACCCCCTTCCGCTGGCAAAACTCCCTGAGTTGGGCCACAGTGTACGTTTCTAGATTTTCTAGTACAAACTCCATCTTGCCCACTCAGGTTAGAGGACAGGTTTTTGTGCAGTAACTATGCAGGGGGGTACCTTTAATAATACCTCCTCCCACCACCAGAGTAAATTTGAAAAAAACAAAAACCCACAATTAGGAAGGCCGCTCTTGAGAAAACTCCCGGTGTAGGCCTATGGACTACCCACAGTTATTGTTGAGTATACGTAGGCACAGCTCTATCCCACCACTGAACACCAATTTACGTTGGAAAACCACTCCCACACTAGAAGGGGTGGTGGTGGTCTTCCGGACACACTGTGGTAGCTTGGCTCGAGTGGTCAGGAATCAGGCTCCGTGCTAAGCATACAACATACCCAAACAATAACCATGCGTGCATCCGTTCCAAAAACGACTCTACACCGTAAAAATTATGAAAATAACTTTCTTTATCTGCTTTTTCTCTTAGTTGCTGATTGGAGAAAATAAATAACAATCACAATATACAAACTTTTTAGAAAGTGCAGGACAAATAAACACTGGCTTAATGATTCAATAAATAGGGGTGATCATAAATACTGAAGGCATAAATAAAAGTGCAATACAGACAGGCAATTAAATATTCTGAGGCAATAAATACTGTAACCAATAAATATTGTGCATCAATAAATATTGTGGACCAATAAATACAGTGGAACAATAAATAGGTTAAATACAATAAATACAGTGCCCCCAATAAATACTTAAAAGCTGACAGTGACACTCATGGATTCAGATCACTTTTGAATTCCTAAGGGCTGATTTGGCCCAGGCACAGCTTGTGGGGATGTGGAAGGCTTGGGGGGGGTCTACTCCCTGGCTTGGTCAAGGCTGAGGCCTAAACTGAGGTGGATAAAGGGGGAAAATACCAGAGACCTGGCTCTCTCTCTCCACACAACTTCTCTAGATTAGTCCCAGTTCACCCCTGGCACAGTCAGGTTGGTTCCAGCACCTCCCTAGCCCCTTAGAGCAGTCTCTCAGGTCTCCACAGGGCCTTAGGCGCCCTCTACTCCACTTACTGCCCTTTTTCTGATGCTCCAACGCCGCTGGAGTCGGGTCGATGCCGTGAGGCGGTTCCAGCTCGATGTCGGCGGCCTCGGCACAATGTCAGTTCTTTGACGACGCCGGCGGCTCCGGTCTCGACGTCAGCGGCCTCGGTTCGATCTCGGCCTCCGATTCGATGGCGTCGGGCAGTCTTACTCGATGTCGACTTCGGGCAGCTCCGGTCCGATGGCGACCTCGGCTTCGATGACGTCGGCCGGCCTTGCCTCGATGTCGACTTCCGGCGGCTCCGGAGTGCGATCCTCACTCCCGACCTCCGGTGCTCCTCACAGGTTTCCGGCGACTCCGGAGTGCGACCTCCACTCCCGACCTCCGGCACGATTCTCACAGGTTCCGGCGACTCCGGAGTGCGATCCTCACTCCCGACCTCCGTTACCCTTCACCTCGGTCTCCGACGACTCCGGAGGGCGGACTTCACTCCTCCGATGACGCCGCTCACTCGACCTCGGGTGACTTCCTCCTCGACCTCTGGTATTCCTCACGACCTCTGACGGCGCCCTCTCTCGACCTCTGGCGGCTCCGGGTACGACGTCTGCTTTTCCAGTCAGCGCCGCTTCTCCACCTCGGGCTCCAGGTTTTAGGCTACTCGACGTCGGACTTCAGGCAAACCAGCTTCCAGGTCAGGATCTTGCTGTTCTCTTGTTTCTAAGGCCTGTTCCTGCTGTCCAGGTCCTCAGGATGGTTTTTCTGACTTCTTCCCACACAGGGCTCTAGGCTGGGCTCCGTCAGTAGGGACTAGTATCAAGGGTGGGTTTATGGACCCCACTCCAGGCACAAGTTTCCACCCCTGCTGCTTCACTCCTTCACGTTTGTGCTGCTCACTCTTCACCAGTCAGGTGCCAACTGCCAGCTCCAACTGCCAACTCTCTGTCTTAGCTTCCCAACATTCTAAACCGCCTCCAACTGTCACAGGGTTCTGGAGTGTTCTAGAAGGTGCTGGTAGGTTCCAGTGGATGCTGGTGATGTCACAGGTGGCCACCATTTTGTGCTTCAGGCCTCCAGACAGAAGTTTCAGGGGTAGCTAAAATGGCTCCCTGAATCTGCAGCAACACGAAAAAGTCTGGTGGTTCCCAAAAAGGAAAAATTCAAACAGGGTTTGAGGCAAAAGTGGGACAAAATAAATAATGATGAGGAGGGACCACCCAAAGGGCTGACAGGTCTAACACGGTGGGCTTGACCTGCCTTCACATTGGGATAGAACACATGGAGTAACATGTGTACCAATTGTTTGCATTCATTGCCTACCTTTGTATTGTACGGAATGTATCCAGCTACAGACCAAATACCCGAACAAACAGACATTATATATACTGTGTTTCTTAGGTAATATATCTTGAATTTTTCCGAGGGAATGTACTGTTCTATGATTATAAATGTGTAGTGGCTTGTGCTCTTTGTGTGTATAGCGGGCTTGTGCAGTTCCCTCCTAGATCCATACTCGGTGTAGAACTCTGCCAGTGTTCTAGTTCTGCACCGGTCGTTGGTGTTTGAAACAGTTGGCCAGAAGACTGCGCTCTTACTGCTCTGCCTGATGGCCCAGTTGAAATAAACATTTATTGATGCGCAACTTGCCTGTTGTCGTCTGATCACAACATCTTTCTTGGCGACGAGTGCTGGGCCATCGCGAAGAACCTGTGTGCCAAATTTCGTCCACCTGAACACGCTGTCGGCGAAATTCAATTCCGGTATCCTGCTCAAGATAAATAGTTGGTCGGCGCTGAAACAGTGGTGAAAGCGGACAGAGATTTCAAGAGGAGGAGCGGCATTTTCATCGATCTGTCAATTCTCATATTGAAACGCATGGTCGGACCTGCGTTTCAGTGAGCTAAGTGTCACGTTGGTGTTCAGCACGTGATAACGTCGATGCGGTGAGCGTTTTTATTCTCGTCAGTGGAACGCAAGTGAGCGGTTCAAACCCTTTGTCCATTTCAGACTCCTGAGACAGCAGTGCCGTGTTGAGTAGCATTGTGACGTCAGTCCTTTTTAATCCTGTGCTGCCCTCTGCTGGATTTGATACGTCACAAAGGCTATTCTGTGGCATTATTTTACGAACGGTGTATTGGAACTACAGTGAAGTGACCAGTTTTTTTTTCTCACATGTAAACGTTTTGAGCATTTTTATTCATTTTAAGTACTATGTACCATTGAGTGGGCATTTGTAATAGAGGCAATTCACACATCTATACTACTGTACCTACAAACTTGTTAATAATTAAGACTGCAGTTATCCTGCAGTCAGTCTCACCCCCTCCACCATTTTTAGAAACGCCAGGTGATCCACCAATTAAATGGAAACAATGGTACGATGGTTTTGAAACTTATCTTGGTGCAATAGGAGCCACACGTTTCAGAACAGAAAGGAAGAAATATCTTCTCTTGCACTCCCTAGGCTATGAAGAGAGAGAGATTTTGAAACCTCTTCCTCCGCCTGTTGTCGCAGATGGAGAAGTACTTGATGAATAACAAGAGACTTTAAAGAAGTTACAAAACAGATTTGATGTACAACCGAGTTTGGTGGTTTTGCGACACAAGTTTTTTTTATGTGTCCTAAAACCGGGGGAGAATGTTGACACATATATCACTGCCTTAAGGAGGTTAGTTTCCGAGTGCCAGTTTGAGAACTTTGCATATCAATTAGTCCGTGATCAATTCATCTGTCATTGCTCGGATAAAATGATAAAACAGAAACTGCTTTCTAAGGGAAATCCAACGTTGGAAGAAACCATTAAGTTGGCGAAAAGCATAGAAACGTCACAGTTGTCTGCCAAAGAACTTGAACCAAAGGCTAGTGAAAGTTTCTCGGCTGTCAAGGTTAAAAATCCGAAAGATTCTGGTCAGCATGAGAAATCTGGTATGACTTCTGGTGAAAAACACCATCCTTCTTTCAACCAACCTAACATTTGATTCAGGTGTGGGTACAGAGTCCACATGTATGGTAGCAAGTGTCCTGCTAGATTCGTTACTTGCAGGTTGTGCAACAGACAGGGACACTTTGCGAAGGTGTGACAAGCTGCTAAAAATAAACCACCTACTACAGTCAAATGTGTTCAAGATGAGGTGCACAACAATGATGATGACTATCACTAGCGAGTTAAGAGCTATGGTTGTTGTTGTCCATGATGAAACAGTCAAGGTGGACAATCCTGAACTTTGCGTTGACCCCTACGTTGAAGTCCAAGTTGGAGATAGTGTTAAAACTTTTGGTGGACTCTGGGGTTCGCATTTCCATGATCACTCAGTCTTTTTGAGGAGACCTGGCCAAACAGACTTTTGTTGCCATCTGATCGCAAGGCAGTCTCTTATGAAGGCCGTGAAATTGATATCTCTGGTTACATGGAGGACATTTTGAAGTTTAGAGGGAGTAAAATTGCGTAGAAAGTGTATGTCGCTCACAAAGGATTGAACATTTTTGGGTGGTTCCTTCAGGGACTATTTGGTATGGTACTCAGGCCTGGTACCAGTAAGCAAGTTCGAGTTGTGCAAAACAATCTGGATGTGGAGGAAATTATTAATAAGTTTCCTCATGTTTTTTCTGGTGAGCTTGGAAAAATTAGTGACTACCAGCACACAATCATTGTGAAAGATGGCGCAAGACCTGTAAAACAGAAGCTCAGGAATTTCCCTTTCAGCATTAGACAAGATCTTGAGAAGGCGTTAACTTCCTTGTGTGGGATGGGGATTATTGAACCAGTAGACTCTTCTCTTTGGCTTTCTCCACTGGTAGTAGCTCGTAAACAGAATGGAGAACTTGGGAGTATGTGTGGATCTACGATGCCCAAACAAGGAAATTTGGGTAGATTCACATCCTCTCCCAAATATTAATGAGCTTCTTCGTGGACTGAAGGATGCTAAGGTGTGTTTTCCAAGCTAGACTTAGCCTCCGCTTATCATCAAGTAGAACCTGCTCCCGAATCTAGACATCTCATCACATTTGTTTCTCCATTTGGTATTTATCAGCATGTTCGCATGCCGTTTGGCCTGGCATCTGCGGCATCGGTCTTCCAAAGTCTGATGAATAACATGCTCAAGGGAATTGATGGGTTGTCTGTCTTTCAGGATGATGTTTTGTTTTTTTGCTCCTGACCGGTCTACCCATGAAGCCATCCTCCAAGAGGTGTTGTCTAGGTTTCAGTCCAATAGTGTAGTTTTGCGCAGAGACAAGTGTGTCTTCTTAGCTGAAGAGGTTGATTACTTAGGACATCTCATCACTAAGCAGGGTATTCTTCCAAAGTCTAGCTTAGTAGAGTCCATTGTGAAAGCCAAATCACCTTCTGACAATACCACGCTCAAGTCCTTTTTAGGGCTTTGTGAGTTTTATTCACGCTTTGTGCAAAATTTTTCTACGAAGTTCAGACCTCTTTCTCAGATGCTCATGAAGGTTTTGGGGTTTGAATGGACACATGAATGCCAGAAGGTATTTGAGTGGGTCAAAGAACAACTTGTTTCACCCAGAGTTTTGAAGCATTTTGACCCTGATCTTCCCTGCGCTGTGACTGTGGAGGCAGGTAATGTTGGTGTGGGTGCTGTGTTGAGTCAAGTCCAGGATGGGAGGTTAAGACCATTGGTTGCCTCAAGAGTGTTGTCCCCTGCCGAGAAAAAGTACTCGGTAATTGAAAAGGAACTATTAGCTTGTTGGTGGGCAGTGATGAAGTTTAGAAATTACATTTGGAGAAGGTGGTTTTGTCTCCAGACTGATCACAAGCCGTTGGTTTTCATTTTAATTGCGAAGAATGTTAGGGGGTTTACACCTCGTATTGCTCGTTTATCGTCTAAACTGCTGCAATTTGATTTCTCTCCAGAGGACATTCCTGGTAACAAAAATAATTGTGAGGATTATCTGTCACGATCCTCAGACATTTTTGAAGATCCTAAGGCTATGGGTGAGGATGACCAGGAGGATTATATTGTTGCTGCTGTTGACCTTCCACAACTATGTGGTATTACGGAGAATGATTGGCGGAGTGTTCTTGCAAAGGATGGTTCATTATTGTCTGTTATGAAGCATGTGGAGACAGGTTGGCCTAGGGAGAGTAACTTGAGTTTTGAACTCAAAACTTATGTTCAAGTAGCTGATGAGTTGTCCATAGAAGATGGTCTACTTATGAGATCTGACAAACGTATTCCACCTGTGTGTTTGAGAGCGGGCATCATTGTCCGTGCCCATGAAGGACACCTGGGCTCCACTATGACTAAAAAAAGAGTGAGACTCTTTCTGGTGGCCCATGATGGACAAAGAGGTTGAGGATGTTGTCAAGTCTTGTGTTTGCTGGAGTTGTGACAAAACTGCTAAGTTGTCCACTCCTCCTCTTTCTCCCATTGAGTTACCTTCTGTACCCCGGGTGAAATTGGGTATCGATATCATTGGTCCTCTCCATGCGCTTGATTCATCTTGCAAATTTGCTTTGGTTTTGATGGATTATTACACCAAGAGGCCTGAAGTCAAGTTTGTGAGGGAGGTTACTTCCACATCCGTTGTTGAGTTTATCCAAGACATTTTTTTGAAAGAAGGTTTCCCTGAATTTTTGGTATCTGGTAATGGGCCCTAATTTTTCGCTAGTGAAGTTGTAAGAATTCCTTGTCACTAGTGGTGTTAAGCATCTCAAAAGTTCACTTTTCCACCCACAGACCAATGGTCTTGTAGAACGCATGAACAGGGTCTTGGGAGAATGCATTCAGTGTTCTGTTGGTAATGCAGTTAGGAGCATGCTCTGGTTTTATCGCACAACTCCGCACTCTTCTACAGGAGTGTCTCCTTTTGAGTTGTTGCGTGGACGCAGGGCTACCATGACCTTTTCTCCGTGCTGGGTCAAGGGTGGAAATTGGTCGGATGCGTGTGTCAGGAGGCGTGTGCGTCTTTCTCAAGAAAAACTAAAGAGTTATTTTGACAACAGGAAAAGAGTCAAGGAACTTAGGTTGCTTGTCGGTGATAGCGTGCGTGTTAAAAACATTGTGGAAGGGTGGACCTAAATTTGGTCCTCCTTTCACTATCACTCAGGTGAAGGGGGATTCTGTTAAATTGGAGAATGGGCTGTGGTGGAACAAGTGTTTCTTGGTGAAGTCAAAAATTACTGATGCTTTATCTGGTGGCTCTAACTCGTGTGATCATATTAAGTCTACAAGTCATGCACAAGTTGTTGTGAGGCGTAGTTCTAGGTCTAGGAACATTCCTGCACATTATAGGAATTAGTTTTGTTTGTGTTTTGACTTTTCCTTCCACAGGACCATTGTTCTTCATTGATTTTTTTGTAGAAATGTATGTTCACTTTTCTTCTTACAGGTTTTGGACTTGTGTGTTTTACTTATGTATTTATTCATCGTAGATTACTGTATTTCTTTTGCACTTATTTCTTGTAGGTTATTTTATGCTTATTGTGTTTTCTTCTTTTTTCTTTTATCCTTCATTCTTCTTTAGCTCTTGTTTTTTTCTCTTCTTTTGCATTTTTGGGGAAGACCCATGTAGTGGCTCGTGCTCTTTGTGTGTTTAGCGGGCTCGTGCAGTTCCCTCTTGGAACCATCATCGGTGTAGAACTCTGCCTGTGTTAGAGTTCTGCACCGGTCGTTGGTGTTTGAAACAGTTGGCCAGGAGACTGCGCTTTTACCGCTCTGCCCGATGGCCTAGTTGAAATAAACGTTTATTGATCCGCAACTTGCCTCCTGTCGTCATATCACATCATGCCAATAAAAATATTTTTCAAAAAAAAGAACGACCAGGCCCAAGTCATCATAGTGGCTCTGGATTAGTCCAGGAGAGTGTGGTTACCAGAACGTCTGGGCATGAGCATCTGTCCTCTAGTCAGGCTGCCGTTTCAGGAGCAGGACATGGTCCTGCAACCAGACCTGCACAACATATATCTCCATGCTTGGAGATGGAGCAGCAGCAATTGACTGCCTTTGACTTCCCTCCTGAAGTTGAGAATGCCATTCTAGATGCCAGGCTTCCATCTACAAAATCTGTTTACGCTGGGTGCTGGGCTATGTCTGTAGCCTGGTGCAGTTCCTGCCAAAGAGACCCAGTACAAGCAAAGTTGTTGGATGTTCTGCTTTTTGTGCATCTCTAGCTTAGCAATGGCTTGCTGTTGGCATTGTTTTTTTCCAGTATCTTTTAATTGAGCATTTTGTAACATTTAGAACAAAACAAAAAAAACAATCCCAGCATCCCTGGTGTTGCAGTGAGCATTTGCTTCAGGAGTACAGTTGTGGACATTGCGTCAGATCTCATATCAACCTAGAATCATTTCACTCTCCATCAATCCAGCATGCCCCCATAGGCAATGTTACTTGTCTGCCATTTTCGCTTTTGTGGCCTGCCAGACCAGCCTTCCTTTAGTAAATCACGTGTTACGATGTGGTTTCCTAAAAGTTTGACGCATTTTCCCTCAAAATGTGTGACGCCACAGTGGGATCGTAACTTGGTTGTAACGTTCCTCATGTGTACAACCTTTGAGCCGATGCACAGATGCTTCTTGCGTCTTGTGAGCTTAAAGACAGTCATCCACATTGTGATCACTTCAGCTGGTAGTGTGAGTGATATAACCACCCTACGCCACCTTTTTTCAGGAAAAACTGGTACTGATGTTCAGATGGCCATTTTGCCGAAAGCCGTGACTCCTTTTCACATTGGACAGTCAATCACTCTCCCAGCACTGCTCACCCCTTGAAAGAGGAGTAGCTTTTACGTCGACTGCATCAAAAACCATCAGGTGGACAATCAGTGTTTGTGAGGTTCTCTGGGACAAAGAAAGGCAGGGTGGTGCAGAAAAGGACTCTGCTAAGATGGATAGTCCTCTGCATTAAGATATGATTTGCACTAGTAGAAATGCAGCCTCTGGAAGGCCTGAAAACCCATTCTGCCAAGACTATCACCATTGTGATGTCCTGGACATCTATCACGCCATGACGTTTGTGTTGGTGCACACATTTATGAAGCACTATTGCCTTGACAGCCAGGTCAGACTGAAAGGGCATTTTCCATGTTAGGTTCTTTCTGCAGGTCATTTTGGTCCACTACACAGGGCCTCCTCTTTTTGGAAGTACTGATTTAGTATCTGTTCTAAAGATAGGAAAACTGCGGTTCGAGGTATCCATCAGAACAGGTTATTTCAAAGAATACCATTGCAAGCGTCAAATTTTAGCTTAACACATGAATTTTCCTCACATTTTTGTGAGGGGAAAGTTTTGGTATCCGTGGAGATACGCAAATGTTCTAGCACCCAGCTCACGCTTCTCCAGATGAAAACAGTACCTCACTCGTGCAGTCAACCAAAGACCATATTGACTTTGTATGGTCACAGTTTTCATCCAGTCCTGTTGTGGGCACTAGGCACACACATTTACACATACATTTACATGTAAAGCCCCTTCAATGGCACACATATATAGAGGTGGACATCCACCAAGCCACCTCCCCCCCCCCTTGGTGGCACATTTGCTAGCAGAGGCTCTTTAAGTGGTACACATATGTATTGGTGCTGATCCGCTTAGATGACAAATAGTTACATGCAGCACCGACAGTACTGGCTATAATAGAGACATCTACTATTGAGTGCCGCCAGCAACTACGTAAGTGAGCCATTGGCAGCATATAAAAATCATTTTATTATAACCACACATATTATGTTAAAAGTACGATAACTTACCACATGACCTAGTTGGGAAATATGCATTCCCCATCAACTATCTGACACACAGCCAATGTATTTAAAATCTAAATTAAGATCAACTAAAGCTACAAAAGAGGCTGCAGCATGCACCACAGGCAGGGAGTGAGACTGCCTAACAGAGTGCTGATGATGGGAAGTGTTGCTAACCCTCAAACTAAGGGTGTGTCTTCGGAATGAGCCGGAACCAAGTTACTTCCACCCAAAGAGTGCCAGCATTCCAATGAGTTTATAAAGTTAGCTGTTATTTAAGTTACAGGTGATTACAGCCGGATCCAAAAAGAGACACAGTATTTTAGGGTTCAGTTAAACTCGAAAAGGAAATATGAGAAAAAAGGGCAGCTGTGTATGTGTAAGGTCCTCTGTATTTTGGATAAACCCTACGTTCCTTTTAAGTTTTAGAAAGTCTGTGACTAAAACATACTCCATCAGAATTAATATTAAAGTCACCTGCTATAAGAATTTGCTGCCCTAAATTTAGAGCTGCAGTTCCTCAGAAATCATTTCCTGAAACAGATGTAATAGTCAAATATTCGAAAGAACCATGATTAGTTTGATTGTAGCGGAGCTGAACAAAGTGAACCAAGCAATCCCACTGCCCCTTTTATCTGGGTAAGTTTATAAACGGCTTGTTAGCATATAGGTAATACACTGTTTAAGATTAACTAGGGTTATCTACACTCAAAATAATCGTGTTTAAGATTGATTCAAGCGTTTGCAATGGTCACATTTCTCATTAGTCAGGCATTTGGTATTCACATGGGTGGGCTTTGTATTCACTATGCTATAGAGGCTCTGGGTGCACTGTGATAATTGCAGTTTGTAGGAGTTTCAGTAACTTACAAGCAAGGAAGCGCCCCAGCGGCTGGTTCAACTGTGTGCGTCACGGTGGCAAGAAGGAACTGAGCCAGAGAGGACGGACATCTACCGGGAGCCAGAGAGGTCGGACGCCGTAGGTGCTGCTGCTGCAGCCGTCAGAGTGGAGCAAGGGTTCTCACAAGTTGAACAAATTGAACAGGGAAAAGTCCAAGACAAAGGAATAGA
Source organism: Triturus cristatus (assembly GCF_964204655.1). Classification (NCBI taxonomy): domain Eukaryota; kingdom Metazoa; phylum Chordata; class Amphibia; order Caudata; family Salamandridae; genus Triturus; species Triturus cristatus. Next base: position 188,591,979 of record NC_140591.1, on the reverse strand, counting down.
CAAAGCGGAGAAAGGCAGTACTCCTATACAAAATAACAAAGCCTGCGATGGAGATCTGATAAATGATATTACGACGCTAACACCTGTGAGTGACGATCATCAAGGATGTTATGATCCATCTCATAGTCAAATCGACCGTTAGATTTGTCAAATCTGCAAAACAGACTTTATTTTACTGGATATAAATATCCATGAAACACTTTTTCGAAGGGTAGATAAAGTAACAGTGGAGATCCCGGCACCTCTAAATAGCACTCCACAGAAAACATCTGTCCTAGATGGGAATTATTCTCATCTCTCGGAACTTCCATTTTTAAATAATATGCGATCATCCAACGGCCAGACTCCAGTGTTCGATTCATTATTGACCCTTCAAAATATCTTGGAGTCAGTGCTACATCTTTTAGGGAATATAATGGAAAATTCTGATCAGATGTTGGACACACAAATAGGAATGCTCCAATACTTAGTCCACAAGAAAAAGAAACATCAGCAAATGGATCAGCATATTTCACCACTGAAAGGCAAAGGAGAGGTAGTGGAAAAATCGGACATTCCAAATAATAACCCATCAATAGAAGCTCCATCTTCATTAAAGAATGAAAAGGCGACCCAAACCAATCGGAATTCAAAAAAGGAAAGATCAAAAAAACAGATAATGGAAAAAATGTCTCCCTCAAAGTTATTTAAAAAGATCCAATCAAGGAAAAAGTCCATAACAAAGTAATTCCTTTCTATCCAATCTTCTATCAGTGTGGACCCAAGGATCCACCTCCTAAAGAAGAGAAGTAAAAAAAGTCACATTAAAAAGCGAATCCTCGGGGCGTGGCTTTGGCACCACTCGAGATGGCCGCTTGAGCGAGGAGCTCCGCTGCACCGGGGACAATTAACGAGCTGTTGGTAAGTTTTAGCACCGGTTTTGCTCCGAAAATCGTCTGACCCTGCAGCGGAACTTGGTGGCAGCAAGATGAGCTGCTTGCTGTGCTGAAGCGTGGCAAGCTTTTCTTCATTTTATACATCATTAGGGCCACCTCAAAACGGCCGCCATTTTGTCCTTTCCCTCAAGTAAGTTCCTCAGATGCAGCGCGCAGGAAACGTTATTCCCGACATCATCTCTTGATCCTAGGCAGTGAATATGGATCTCCTGCTGCTTTTTTCTACATGGCTTTATCTGACTTTGGATTAATGTGTTTTTACCTGAAATACTTCTTTCTCAAAACCCCTTCTATGGCGTACAATTTTTGAGAAGACTACTGTTTCATTCCAGTAATCATATATTTCTCTTTCTCGCAAAGCGCTCATCCCTCTACTCTTCTCATAAGTGAGTGCCTACTATTCAGTACGTGTTCTTTTTTTCTGGAGCTCTTTTCTTGATTCCTCTAACACCGCAGACATCTCGACAACCTTATTCCTCAACCTAAGGTTCTCAATAGAACTGTGACTTTGGGGCAATTTGTTGTTCATCGTTGCCCGAGTCTACTCTGACTTTGCTCCAGTGGCTGCAGCATACCAATGTTTTATCATTGAAATCTATTGTGTTTCAACCTATTACTATACTCTCAATATTTATTGATGGGAGGTTTTTACTTCAAGATACTTCTATGGTACTCTGTGATGTTATTCTCGAGGAGCAAATTTTTATCAATACCTTACTGTTTCCACGCACATCTACGTTTCCCCCTTTTATGGGTAGATTAAGGAAACCACAATTTGTATTTGTTCCTTAAGGGCATTCCTCGATGAGATCTGTTCCTCACTCATCAATAACAGCGCAACCAACTGCTGTTGAGGAAATGGCTGGTGTAGCTTCTGCTCGTACCTCATCATCACAGCCCACAATAAATAGGACCTCTCCACGCTCTTCGGCGTCAAAAAGATTGAAACATGGTCCTCCTTCTCCAGACAAGTCTTCTACACCTATCTCCTTGGAGCTGTTGTTGGAGGAGATTCAAGCTTTACTTCCTTTCGTGGAGGAAACGAATAGCAAGATGTAACTCCTGGACGAAAAGTGGTCTTCAATGGAGAATAGAGTATCTGCAATGGAACAGCAACTTTCAGCTGTTCAAGGCGAAACTCAGAGACTTAGGGCCCGATGTAGGTGGCTAAATACCGGTCGGTAACCCCGAAATTTGGTAAATTTCATGGTTACCGACCGGTATTTAGCCATTCCTAATGTAGGTGATGATTCGGTAAATACCGAATCAGTAAATGCAATGTAGAAAGCACATAAGAGTGCTTATGTGCTTTAAGAATTTGTTAATTACCACCAACTTCAAGTTGGTGGTAATTAACGAATTCCTTTAAAAATTCACTTTTGAATTTTTTTTGAAGTGCCATGTGGCACACATCCATGCCCTTAGGGCATGGATGTGCGCCACATGTGCACACAGGCACATTTCAGGGGTGCAACAGGGTGTCCTTTGGACGCCCTGGCACCCTTGAAATACCTCCCGGTATTACCGATTCGGTAATACCGAATTGCAAATACAGAATGGCTTTACATTCATTCCTATGGGCCTCCAAGCACATAGGAATGAATGGGTAGGTATTCCTTATTACCGATTCGGTAATAAAGAATATTAAGGAATCAGTATTTCTTTCTGATTCATTAGCTACATAAGAAATACCGATTTCTTAATACCGAATCGGTAAAATTCGGTATTAAGAATTCGGTATTTATGGATTATCTACATCTGGCCCTTAATCTTTTGGAAAGAGAAGTACACAAATTACAAAAGGATACTGAGGATTTGGAAAACCGCAACAAGAGAAATAATTTACGCATTTACGGTTTACCTGAGACTTTGGAAGGAGATGACCCGGTTTCCTTTTTCTCCTCCTCCTTGCCCAAGTTGTTGGATAGGCCTTCCTCAACTTCGCTCAATATTCAGAGAGCCCACAGACTTAGTCCTCACCCTTTGTTGTCTACATCTTTGACCAAGCCTAGAGGTGTTATCATTCTCTTCTTAAACTTTACTGACTTGTTGTCGGTCATTTCTGCGGCCAGAGCGAAACGTCACATTTCTTGGTTGGGCCAAAGAATATTCACCTCTCAGGATGCGTCTAATGCCACAGCAGCCAGAAGAAAAGAGTTTCTCAACCTTCGAACACCTCTTCGTTCTCCATCCGTGTACCTTCAAAGTGACTTTCCAAAATAATACTGTCATTCGAAGATCCTGCTGAACTTCAGAAGTTTATACAATCTCACACTTTGAGTAATATGGACACTACCAGCTCTTCCAGTGGATGAATAGTTTGTATTTGCATACTTGTAATCACTTTTGTTTCCTATTGCGCTTGAATTTGTGGGTCTATGTTCTGACTCTTTATTATATCGCCTCAAACCACATGATGGGTATTTGATATTTCTCATGTTCTCGTGTTTATATCCTTGCAGGTTTGTTTGATGTATTTATTATGTTGGGTCCGTTTTGCTCATTGGTTGTCTCCTATGCCCCTGGTGTGTCTTAGGCTCCCCCGTCTTGAGCACGTCCTTTTGTTCTGTGTCGTCCCCTCCCCAGTGTTACTTCGTTCTTCTCCCCTACAGGTATGTTTCTTCAGTCGTCCTTTATGGATATGTACTGTCTTCTTTTTTGGCTTTCTATTTTCCTTTCTTATGTCTCCCATTTCTTTTTTTTCCCTACTTTCCTTCTTACTTTCGCTCTACAGATATCCTTTTTCTTCTTGTACTATGTATTGCGTTTTTCTGTTCTACCTCTCTTTCTTTTTTCTCAGTCATATCTTCTATATATTACTCGGCTTGGCTTATTTCTCTTTCACTACTTTTTCACTAATGCCAATTTCATAATTTTGACTTTTAAGCCATTTTCATGCACTAACTATTATTTCATGGAATGTATTTTTCAATGTAACACTGTAATTAATTCATTTGTTCTATATATACTGCTTATTTGTTTGCATTCAGAGTTGTTACTTGGAATGTAAAAGGTTTTATTAACCCTATAAAAAGGCAGAGGATTATTTCTCATTTAGCCTCCTGTACTCCTGATTTAGTTTTATTACACATTTATCGGAGGCTAAGGCTCTTCATTTAAAACGTAATTGGGTTGGTTCAGTTCTTGTTTCACCTACCACTACAAAGAAGAATAGTGTTATTATTTTATGTCACAAAAAATTGAAATGTTCTGTTGTATTGCAAGAAATTTACACAAATTGTAGATGGATTTCAGTTAAATTACTTATTAACGATAGTATTCCTTTAACTATCTTCAGTATCTATGGTCCCACACAACCAGATTATTCCTTCTGGCCTACTATTACAGATAAATGTTTACAACACAACGATGATTTTTTTATTCCACGGAGTGATTGTAACCAGATTATGGACCCTTTCACTGATCGTAAGTCTCAGATACAGTTTCCCCTTCATACAGCTCACAAACAATTTCTTAACACCATTGCACAGACATATCTCATAGATGCATGGAGAGTGTGTAACCCAGACCAGATAGAATTCTCTTTTTTCTCCCCTCATGGCTCCTTAACTCGATTGGATTACCTTTTTCTATCAAAACCTCTAGTTCAAAATCTAATTTCATCCTCAATCGAACTTATGCCCCAGTAATTGCTGACGTTGATTTGCTCCCTTTTGCAGCCCAGGTTCTTCAGGTGGAGATTTAACAACTTCCTCCTACAAGATCCAGCTTTTTCTTCCTCCTTTACCTCTTTTGCAGAGGAATTTTTTTCTTTTAATGAAGGTCCATCCATCTCTCCGGCCTTGGTGTGGGATGCTTTCAAAGCTGCCGCTCGAGGCTTCAGTATTGATTTTGTTTCTAGGAAAAAGAAACATGCCCTTTCTCAACATATAGCCCTGCTTGATAACATTAAACGCTTGGAACATCGATTTTATACCTCCTCATCAGATTCTACTCTACAGGAGCTTGTTCGCGCAAAGCTGGATTTTAATAAGATTTCTACAGACAATGCTTCTTCTATTCTTCTTCGTAGTAGTGTTCGATACTATGGAGGCCGTAATAAGGTGGGTTCTCTTTTAGCTAGTTACCTCAAATCCAGAAAAGAAAGAACTTTGGTAAATTCCATTCAATCAGAAGATGAGTCCCTTCTTTTTAAACATCATGCCATCTTAGATGAATTTGCCTCCTTCTACGAGACCCTATACACTCCGGACTCTCCCACATCGTCCTCTCTTATTGACTCGTATCTCAGCGACATCTCTCCCTCTTCATCTCCCTAGACTCAGATATTTTGACCCAAGAGATTACGAACTCTCTAAGTTCATTAAAGAAAAAAAATCCCCTGCCCAGACGGATTTTCCGCCGAATTCTATTTACATTTCTCTAATATTTTACTCCCAAAACTCTTTAATCTTTTTCAATATTTTTCTACAACTGGTGCAGCAAGTGGCAACTTTTTGGAAGCCTCAATCTGCCTCATTCATAAAGACGGTTGGAATCCAAAATTTTACAAAAATTATCGCCCTATTTCTCTGATAAATGTAGATAATAAACTTTCGCTTTTGATAGGGTTGATTGGTCGTTTTTATTTAAATCACTCCGCTGGCATGGTTTCGGGCCTAAATTTATTTCCTTGGTTTCATTACTCTACACTACACCTACCGCCTCTACTATCGTCAATGGTCCTATTTCAAAACGTTTTCCCCTCCACCGTGGCGTTCGACAGGGTTGCCCCTTATATCCTCTTCTTTTTATCTTATCTCTGGGACCCTTTTTTGTCTCACATTCGTCATAATTCTTCTATTTCTGGATATCTTTATGGAGATCGACACCTGAAGCTCTCTACATCTGCAGCTGCGATCTTACTTTTTATATCTAATCCGGAGACTTCTCTCGCTCTTTTTTTTTTTTTTTTTTTTAAGCAGACTTTTATTGAGTTTCATAAAGTAACACACCCAATCCCCCCGCCCAGTAACTGGCCACCAGTGGAAGCCAGGATGAAGTATAACGGGCAGTCCGCCAATCTAAGTACACAATCCCACCTTTCTTCCCATAAGGCGTCTGTGATGCACCGCAGTCCGTCCACAGGGTTGATCCAGGACAATGGTGTGATGCAATAAAAAGACCCCCTACCCCGCTCCCTTTCAAGCTCCCCCAACAGAACCCCCCACCCCAACCACCCTCCCAAGCATGTCGCCAGCTTCTGAGTTATGCAAGAGGGCAATGAATCCTCCCGTACCACCTGCAAGACTTCCTATCCCGACGGGCACAGCAGTGAGTGTATCAAAAGCACAGGAGGAAGCTGCCTTTCATGGATTCAGTGTCCTCCCCTCGTCCTATACTCCCACGAAAGTGAAGGGTGTCTCAGGGGCCCCGTGCCATATCCCCCTCCTCAGGAGGCTATTCGTCATCTACAGCCGGTTGTTTGAACAGCTCCAGGAGTGCCACCCATGCCCGGGCCATTTCTTGTAATTTCTCACTTCCATTACGCTGGGCCAGACATAGTCTATAGTTCCCTTCACTTCCTGCCCATTTCACCATCTCCCTATTCCAGCGCAAGAGACTAGGCCCCTGCCTCACCTTCCAGTGGGAAGTAATTTCCCGTTTAGCCAGGACCAGCCCCAGGTCAATGAACCGGCTGGTGACCTTAGTCTTGGCAGTGTGCGGGAACCAATGCAACAAGCAGACCCCCGGTACCACCTCTAGCTCTCTCTCCGATACAGTCAGCAGCGCAGTCGTCACCTCCCCCCAAAAATCTCCCACCCGTGGGCAGTCCCAGAACATGTGGAGAAAGTCCGCCCCATCTTGGTCACAACGGGGGCAAGCGTCCGCCCCCCAAATACTCAGCAATTTTACTAGGCGTGAGGTATGACCTATGGAAAATATAGAATTGGATGAGCTGGAAACACGCATTTCGGGAACATTTCCATGGCCGCTCCACGATCTCCTCCCAAGTTTTTTCTGCAATGGGTTCCCCCAGATCCGCCTCCCACTTGAGTCGCAATGCCGTTAGGGGTTGACGCATATCGCAAGTAATCTGCCGGTAGAGGCAGGTCACCGCCTTAAAAGTACCCGCCGCCATCACTACATATTGACAAGCGAGAGATGTATCCGGCTCCACCAGTCCCTATCGCCAGTGTTTCCTGACAGCCGCAGTCAGAGCTGCATGCAAGAGGAAATCCCCCCGCGGGAGATCATGGCGCTCCCTGAGGCCGTTAAAAGGGAGAAGATTACCATCCTCATAAAGATCACCTATTGCCATAACTCCCGCCTCTTCCCAAGCCAACAACCGGCTCCAATCTCCCCCATGAGGCAACACCCCACACATCCGCAAAGGGATCTCGGGCGCATAAGGGATCGCGATATGCGTCCTCCTGGCCAAGCGTGCCCAGCATTGTCGTATCGTCCTCAAGTCCGGTGGCACTGAAGCATCTCTCATCGGGACTCGTAGCAACACACAAGACAAATGGTGCCAGCTCGGATCCGACCCACCCTGGTCCTCCGGGCGCCTAATGTGACCCGCCACCCACTTCGTAAACCACTGGAGCTGCGCAGCATGGTAGTAGGCCTCCAGGTCTGGCAACGCAAGGCCCCCCTCCCCCTGGGCCTCTGCAGAGTAATTAACGCTACCCTCCGTCTCCCAGCTCCCCAGATGAACCCTGTAATCAAACCCAAAGCCTACCCGGGATCCAAACTGGGAGGGTCCCAAAATAATAGAGAAACCTGGGCAAGATGACCATCTTCACCAAGGCGACCCTGCCGGCCACCGACAATGGGAGAGTCCCCCAGAAATCAAAACAGGTTTTCGCTCCGCGCACTGCCCGCCCCACGTTGCCCTCCAGCAGATCAGCGGGAGTATGATAGATCTGAGTCCCCAAGTATGGCAAGCACCGGGATTCCCACGGGACATCCCCCAGACGAACTATCCCGTCCGGCCTGGTAGGAAACAGATATGACTTGGTCCAGTTCACCCGGAGGCCCGCCACCCTCCCCAAGGTCTCCAGCAAGTCCCTCGCTCCCCGTAGGGCTTCTCCAGCGTCCAGCAAGAACATGAGGAGATCGGCCGCATATAACGCTATGTGTTGCACTCGTCCCTCCACTAATAACCCTGAAAAATACCATCCTGACCTGGCGTGAGTAGCCATGGGCTCCATCGCCAGACCAAATAATAAGGGGGACAACGGGCACCCCTGCCTCGTCCCCCGAGCGACCGCACAGGCAGCAGAAATCAAGCCCCCTGTCCTCACCCTAGCAGTGGAAGCACTGTATAGCAGCGCCGTCCACTGTACAAAACATTCCCCCAGCCCAAACGCCCGTAATACATCAAACAGGTAAGGCCACTCCAGGCTATCGAAGGCCTTTTCGATGTCAACCGCAAAAATGCAGGCCTCCTCCTTGTCATAGGAGTCGGACCCCAAGATCCGCAGAAGTCTGCGTACATTCATCGCAGTGTTGCGGGAGGGAATGAATTCAGCTTGGTCCTCATGGATCAGTTTCAGCATATGGGGCATCAACCGACTAGCCAAGATGCGGCTTAAGATCTTGTAGTCAAGATTGAGCATCGCCAGTGGTCTATACGAGGAACGATCCCAAGCAGGTTTACCCGACTTAAGAAGGAGAACTATGAGAGCTTCATGCGTGGAGACAGGGAGGGCCCCCTCCCGGCATGCCGTGTTATAAAGCGCCACCAAACAGGGAGCTAGAACATCCGTGTAAGCTGCATAAAACTCAACAGGGAGCCCATCAGTACCCAGGGTTTTGTTCCTGGCCATGTGCTTTATGGCACTGCGTACCTCGCCCGCTTCAATGTCCCGACCCAGAGCCTCAGCGTCTTCAGCCTCAAGCCGTGGTAGCTCCACCCCTGGCAAAAATTCCTCATCCCCCGGGCACCCAGGACCCACCCTGCTCCGGTACAACTCGGCATAATACTGTAAGAAGTAATCATTAATGTGCTTTTGGGTACAGAATACCTCAGCACCCTGCCCCCGCAGTTCCATTATCAGGGACCCCCTGCGCGCCGGTTTGGCCAGCCAAGCTAATAATGTCCCCACCTTATCCCGCTCCACATGCGCCTTATCTGTGTAGGCCTTATAGTCAAAGCAGCGCAATCTCTCGATTTGGACTGCTAACGCCTCTCGAGCCTCAAGCAACCCCCGCCTGCTTGTCCGGGCGCTCCGGACGCTCCTTCTCCAAATCGCGCACCCGTCGTTCTGCCTTGCAGCAACGTTCTGCGCGCTCCCACCACCTCGCCTATACAGCGCCCCCGAACTACGAACTTAAAGGCGTCCCATTCGACCACCAGGGACGATGCCGTATTGGTGTTAAGTCGAAAATATTCCTCAATGGCCGACCAAATGTTAGCACGAAACGCTGGATCCTCTAACGTGTCAGGGCGGAGTCGCCACGTGGGAATGGCAGGGCGATCTCTCAGCCAGTGTAAAACTGTCAGCAGTGGATTATGATCAGATGATGTCCTGGCTAAGTACTCACTATGTACCATCGCCCCATGAACATCTGGGGAGCTAAGGATCGAGTCCAACCGAACATGGAGGTCGTGCAACGATGAGAAATAAGAATAGTCCCTCTCACCCGGGTGGTGCGCCCTCCAGGTATCAGTCAGCCCCCATTGTCGTTGCCAGTCTAGCCGCACCATGGCCAGTCGATGTACCGGGGAATCTGCAAGAGGAGGATGAGAGCGAGCCAGTGAGACATCTGTGATGCAATTAAAGTCGCCACCCAGGAGTACCAAGCCAGTCAACAAGGCAGCCAATGTCCCAGAAAGGTGCACAAAAAAGGAAGCTTGATCCATGTTTGGGGCATAGATACTCCCTAGAACAATGTCCCTGCCATCCAGTCGCCCCGTCACCATAACATATCTACCTTCAGGGTCAATCACCTGCCTAGTACTCTGAAACGGTACCCCCGCCCGAACCCAAACCAACGCACCCCGTGCATATGCTCCGTACGTGGTACAGAACATCTGCCCCCGCCACCTCCGCTGCAGTGCCAACCCTTCCTGTTTATTTAGGTGTGTTTCCTGTAACAGTGCTATCTGCACCCCACGCCGACAAAGGTAAGCATGAATCTTGTGGCTGCGAGTCATGCTGTGCATCCCCCTAATGTTCCAAGATAAACATTTAATGCCTACGGTGGTAGCCATGGCATGGTAAAGAAAATGCTGCGCGTCCTACCTCCCCCTTCGACATGCTTGGTCCCACCCTCTCCTCCCCCTACCCCAACACCCACACAATAGGTTCCCTAAAACTAGCCCCCATCCAAACTAATAGAGCCATCAACCTTGCCAACATGGAGAGTGAGACGTGTGCCGACCCAAAAGGGACCCAGAGCCCCCCGCCAGCACCCCCCTGCCACGTGTGAAAGAGCCAACAACAGCCCATTGGGGGCCCCAGTTAGGACGTTCAAATAGGACCAACTCCCCTATGTACATTGGGGAAAGTCCCCTCCAACAGTCAAACCTGGGCTGCAGTACGAGGGCAACCATCCCCGCCATCCGACCCCAGCTCAGCCAAACAAGTCCACCGTCTGCGGGGTTACCATTGGAAGTTCAGGTTCGGAATCCCCATTCGTGCTGCCATCCGGAGAGGACCCAGAGCCCTCCAGCACTCGGCCAGAAGAAGCAGAAGCCGGGCTGGCACCACCCTGACTGATCGCCACCACTGCCCGCACAGCTCTGTCTCGTTCGAGGCGATCGTCTCTCCGCAGCGCTCGCCGGCGAACTCCGCTCCGGCCTCGCCTGTCGTGTCTCCAGCCAGCGCCACGCATCCTGCGGTGTGGTGAAAAAGAGGGTGCTGGGGCCATCCACCACCCGCAGCCGTGCCGGAAAGAGCATCGCATAGGGAATGTGAAGGTGTCGTAGTTTCCGCTTGAGAGCTACAAAGGACGCACGCTGTTTCGGAACCTCTCGTGTGTAATCTGGGAAAAGCATCACCCTGGAGTTATCAATTTGTATACGTTGCCTCTCTCGTGCTAGCTGCAGGAGGTGGTCTCTGTAGTGCAGCAATCTCGCCACTATCGGTCTCGGGGGTGCTCCTGGCTTAGGAGGCCTTGCCGGGACCCTGTGAGTTCTTTCAAGGGCAAAAAACGGGGACAACCCCTCCGGGGCCACCTCCGACGGAAGCCAGTCCTCCAGGTACCGGACTGCATCAGCTCCCTCCGCCCGCTCTGGAACTCCCACTATGCGGAGGTTATTCCTGCAAGAGTGCCCTTCGCTGTCCTCTGCTCGCAACTCCAGTGTCCGCACCCTGTTCTCCATCTGCGTCAAGGACTGCTGCAAGGCAGTCACCTTATCCGCCACCTCCTCCAGCGTCTTCTTGGTCGCTTTCACCCGCTCTTTCAGCTTCCTATGATCATCCTTTAGCAACGTAAGGTCCAATAGTGTCTATCTTTGTTTCGAGGGCCTCCCGGGAAGCTGTGATGGCCTGCATGATATCCGCCAAGGAAGGGCCGCTCGGAGTCTCCACACCGGGTGTGCGTGCCGCAATCTCCTCGTCCTCAGACCGGTGTCCCCCTTCTGCGTCCTGGAGGACCGCGAACCCCCGTCGACGTTCGCCCCATCACAGGTGCTCACCCAGGTCCACACCAGTCGCCACCAGCCTCAAACACCGTCCGCTCCAGCAGCGATGAGGCAATGCAGCCAATCCGGTCAGCAAGGCAGACGCAGCAGGGTAAGCCCCGGAAAGTGCACGGATGGGCAGGGCAGCTACACCGGCGTCAACTAATCAGGTGAGAACAGGTACCGGCTCCGCACCCCCGCAGTCAGAGTTAGGAGGATGAATGGGGGCAGCACTGTGCCGCCAACACAACTCAGGGGTCAGCCAAGGTCCTCCTGCCCACCGCGCCTCCACAGGTCACTCTCGGTGCAGTAGCGTGCCACCTAGATCCAGCTGCCCACAGGTAGAACCCCAGAGCCTCCACTTCGATCAAGTATCTCGCCGTCACCACTAGAGCTAGCAACCCCTGCACGGGAGCTACGCACTCGTACTGGCCAGTCAAGGGGAGGCCACCCAAGGGGGGCAGCAGTGCGCCGAGCCAACTCCAAGCCGCACCGGAGGGCTCCCAGCCAAGCTTCGCCCTCCCCGGCAGGAATCAGGACCAACGGGGGCACTGGGCCGGACGCGGGCTACGTCTCCACCGCAGGAACTGCCCAGCAGGCTCACTCCACTTCAGCTAGAGCCCATCATCACTCCGGGCCACAACAGAAGACGAGTAGCGGTTCCACTCCGTCGACAATGCACGAGCGCCCTCTCGTCTGCCTCACCATCCGGCAGGCTGCTCCTCAATGTCCGCTCCGGGCCGCCATCTTAGGTCCAGGCAGCAGTAGCGCTCAATCGCAGCCCTCCTCTCAACCCACTCTCTGCAGGCTCGCTTTCTGCCAGTCACCGCTGCGGCACCAGCACGAGGCTCTCTGCTGCTCCCCCAGGCAATGCACCGTCTCCAGCACTCAGCAGCCTACAGGAGCCTCACCGGTACAAAAGGGGGTGGTGATGGACGGAGCATCAGAACCAATCAAACACTCACACCCAGTCAACAGATCTGGGTTTGATCCATCACCGTTCTTTAGCCCACTCTGCCACCCCAGTTCAGACATGGCCATATGCAAATCAGTCTGACCCTGTGCCTCATGGGAACAGTCCAGCCCGAACTGCCAAGCCATGCCTTCCCTGGACCGGAAACAAGCTTCCTAGGACCGGTTTCTGGCATTTCAGCCGTCTTCAGCCAGGCTTGCTTGAATCCAGTGGCAAAGTGAGCAAGGGACTCACGTCTGAGCATACCCTGCCAACTTATGGCGAACAAAGCGGTACAAAAGGGGGTGGTGATGGACGGAGCATCAGAACCAATCAAACACTCACACCCAGTCAACAGATCTGGGTTTGATCCATCACCGTTCTTAAGCCCACTCTGCCACCCCAGTTCAGACATGGCCATATGCAAATCAGTCTGACCCTGTGCCTCATGGGAACAGTCCAGCCCGAACTGCCAAGCCATGCCTTCCCTGGACCGGAAACAAGCTTCCTAGGACCGGTTTCTGGCATTTCAGCCGTCTTCAGCCAGGCTTGCTTGAATCCAGTGGCAAAGTGAGCAAGGGACTCACGTCTGAGCATACCCTGCCAACTTATGGCGAAAAAAGCGGTACAAAAGGGGGGTGGTGATGGACGGAGCATCAGAACCAATCAAACACTCACACCCAGTCAACAGATCTGGGTTAGATCCATCACCGTTCTAACCCAGGTCGCGGCCGCCATCTTGGGCTGCTCCAGGCAGAAGCGCGGTGGGGTAAAGAAACTAGCCCCGTTCCTTCACCGGGTCGCCTCCACCGTCGAGGGAGCGCCCACCTGATCACCAGTTATGCCCAGTCTGGTTGGGGAAGTAGGGGCCCCCGCAATGGCACAGGATGTATTCAAACGGAGGAAGGCCACGAAGGAGCTCCGAGATCCTCGACCGTCTACATCGGCGTCAGGCCACGCCCCCTCTTCTCTCTCCCTCCTTTATTACAAAAAATCTCAAACTTTTCAGCGGTATCAGGTTACAAAATTAATTCAGTTAAAACAGAAATTCTTCCTATTACCAAATTCTGCTCGAAACATCATTTTTATATAACAGGATTTCACTGGAATGCTTCAAAAATAAATACCTCGGTATATGGTTTTCCAATTCCATTCCGGATTTGATCAAAATAATAATGAAAGAAATTCTAGATCGGATTTCTAAATTACTTTCCTCCTGGAACCCACTATTCCTTTCCTGTTGGGGACGTCTTGATTCTATTAAGATGATGGTCACTCCTATCGTGTTGTATGTCTTTCAATGCTACCTGTTTTTATCTCTTCTCTTTGTTTTAAGAAGCTGGACTCCCTTCTTTCTAAATTCTTATGGAATAGTAAAAAATCTAGAATTTCTTTATCTCATCTCAGGAAGTTAAAATCTATTGGAGGTGTAAATTTCCAACTATATCATAAAGCCTTTTGTCTCAAACAGGCCTGTTATTGGCTCCATACAGATACCTCCCCCCTGTCTCCTTTATGGGTTAATATTGAACATTCCCTTTTTTCCCCTTTCTCTTTTTCAGAGATTCTTACTTTCACTGCCAAAACTAACCTCGCATCTCTCCCACTTTTTTCGTTTTAACTCTTTTTTATTAGGGAACAGAAGGAGCTGCAGCGTAATAAACAGCAAAGCGCATACAACCCAATGATGGGCCGGCTACATGAATTGGTAAGTATTCAATATATGTGATAAAGGCAATATTTGACATCATACTTATGTTGGGTTACACAGCAAGTCGCCTACAGCCCAAACTGGGCCGGCCGCGTGCAGAGACTACTGTATTAAAGAAACGCTGTGATGGAGCTCCTTCACACTGAAAAGCAAATCAACTCTAATAGAAATAGAGAGGGCTCCTGCTTGCGGTCTTTGTGGTTGCGTTCTGCGTTCCTGGGCACCCACTCACCTTCGTGCCTGCATCTCGTTGTCCTGCTGTCCTGCTGCTCTCCGTCCCCCACTGCCGCCATTACCAGCTGCGGCCGCTGTGCGGGGACGGACTTCACCTCCCAACATCCCATGCGCCAGGGGAGCAGCTGACGCCGCTTACGCGCCAGGAGGCGCTCAAAAAGAACGGTGCTTCCTTGGCAGAGCGGGCTCCTGCTTGCGGTCTTTGTGGTTGCGTTCTGCGTTCCTGGGCACCCACTCACCTTCGTGCCTGCATCTCGTTGTCCTGCTGTCCTGCTGCTCTCCGTCCCCCGCTGCCGCCATTACCAGCTGCGGCCGCTGTGCGGGGACGGACTTCACCTCCCAACATCCCATGCGCCAGGGGAGCAGCTGACGCCGCTTACACGCCAGGAGGCGCTCAAAAAGAACGGTGCTTCCTTGGCAGAGCGGGCTCCTGCTTGCGGTCTTTGTGGTTGCGTTCTGCGTTCCTGGGCACCCACTCACCTTCGTGCCTGCATCTCGTTGTCCTGCTGTCCTGCTGCTCTCCGTCCCCCGCTACCGCCATTACCAGCTGCGGCCGCTGTGCGGGGACGGACTTCACCTCCCAACATCCCATGCGCCAGGGGAGCAGCTGACGCCGCTTACGCGCCAGGAGGCGCTCAAAAAGAACGGTGCTTCCTCCGCGTCGCGGGACGCGCGCGAGCACCGCCGGGCTGAGCCCGGGCAGAGGGCGGGCCGTCTGTGGCCGTCCGTGGCAGACCGAGGCAGGGCTGGGCCCAGTCTCCAACGTCTTCGACTTAAATCTAAGGTACTGTGTGTCTTCAAGTTGGTTGCAGTGTTACACCCTGCCTAATAGTCGCTCTTTGTATTAAGTATTAGTGTGTATCCCACATCAGTGGTGTGTGATTCTGCGGACTCTTATTGATGGGTGTAGCCATTTAATCAGCTAATTATGCCAAAATCAACCCCCTTCCGCAAACCAGCTACGCTGGGAGGATCAGTCAGAGGCACCCTGGACAGTTTTATTACAAGAGCTGCTTCTGTTCTGGAAAAGGAGATCGCCATAGTTGAACGACGCTTATCGGCCGAGTATTTACAATCTAAAAGATCTTCACTCGGCCCCATTCAGCTAGCCGTTTCACCGGCGCTGGCTATACCTACTTCCAGCCAGATTGCCTGCCCTTTGTCTCCGCTAGCTCATGTAAATAAGACAGTGTCACACTCTTTCACACAATTAACACTGCCTGCTTCTAACCCTGTTGAAAATCATTCTATGGACTCCACGTCATCGATCCTACAAGCTGCTGGATCCCCTCCCATTACTACTGATGCTAGCTCGCAAAGGATGGGAAGGAAAAGTCACACTACAGGTCCGCCCCCTTCAAAGAAAAGGAAGAAAGGAGGGAAAAAACACCCCAAAACGAACTGTCCGGGCATTGTTAATTATAATTCGGCGGAGAACACTGCAAACTGTTCTCCGCCAGTTGTCGAACAAACAACAGCCTCGGACCCTCCTAATTTTGTCTTTCCACACGATGACATTATGTGTCGACTTGAGACATTAGTAAAATTACTTCTTCTTCCTCTAATAGAAAGGATGAAGGGGGTGTCGAATCAACTTGGGGTAATTGAGCAGTTGGTTTTGAAAAATGTTGTCCAACCAAAAGATACACTGCCTCAGGTTTTGGTACCATTAAATGGTACTTCTCCTTCTAATTTACTCCCAGCGTTGGATGATAGGCATAGCTGTGCAGAGTATCCCAAAGTTAAAATCTTACCAACTTTACCAAAGGTAATTAACCCTATACCTAACCGAAAGTTAATTGATGTTCCTCCCCCTTCCAATAGCTCCCACCCGCCCGCAAACAATCTATCTTCTGGCACCCCTCTGAACAAAACACATGGTGCGAGTCTAGATCATATACACCTACCACCTGAAGCAGCTCCCTATGTAGTTCTGATGACAGGTGTCCCCGTACTAGAGGCAGGAAGGAAAGAGGGTTACTCTGACCTTAAAAACAAGGCCCTACATTGGTTGGGTAAGAACAGACCTTTACCTTACAGCATAAATGGCGAACTATTGAATGTTCGCAGGCTTGGTTGGGTGGGTCCACGGCCTAAGGACATCGAAGGCGACGTAATTGTTGTCAACTTTAGAGACCACAGAGCAACCAAACATATAGTCAACTACTTTCAACACCAATACCAGAGCGCCATTAGTACCTTCGATTTAACTTATTTTTATCCACAAAGTTTAATTAGGAACCCAACACACTCCAATACTCCTTCTTGGTTAAAGACAGGCCCTCCTGTGTTTAATTTACCAACTTTTAATCGTTTCTCCTCACTTAGAGGATTAGAGGATGTGGATTGACTTATCCCAGAAGTACTCCACCAGCACCCCCCCTGTGGCTTATCAGATGTACAACCAGCCAGGGATTACTGTGCTTTAACTCTGCCTAACGCTGGACCAGTTAGTGGAGGGGGCAACTCTGGTACTATCCAAATACTTTCATGGAATATTGCAGGCCTTAAGAAACATTTGGCTAATACGGTCTGGATTGACTTCGTCAACCAATATGAAATTTGTATGTTCCAGGAGACCTGGAGCTTGGACCCTCTTTATATGTCCGGCTATTCCACTTTTTACATACCGGCAGTGCACCAGGGTGTGGGCCGCCCTTCGGGAGGCCTACATATCTGGATCAAGATCACACTTAACCTGGACATCAAAGTCCATAATGCCAAGTCAGCAGACATCCTCCACTTATCTTTCAAACGGCCTTGGAATGGCTCTAGAATTGATCTTTTTTTTTTATTTCAAATTATCTTTATTAATTTTCTGAAGAATCATAACAAGAGCTGGTAACAAGGTCGAGTACAACAGTATATGTGACAAAGTATATAGCTGAGCATAAAGCATTACTAGCGATAGGTGTACATCTGGACAATGAGATGACCCCTTAGTCAACAGCTCAAGAAAGGAAAAGATAGAGTGAAAAGAAAAGGAAAGAGGAAAGGAGAACCAGAAAGGGAGAATTGATCTTTTTAATGTATATGCGAGGGGAGGCCCCTCTAACAAAAATTCTGTTACTATCTCTACTTTGGAGGACGCCCTGTCAGGTATTCCTCCTCTCTCTAATATAATTCTGGGTGGCGATCTGAACTGTACATACGAACCACTAAGAGAAGCAGACCTTCTGGGCCCTAATGAGGATGACACCAAAAACTGTATTCCGCCCTTAAATTTGAGTCCCATCAAAAGATGGACAACAAGAGCTCTACAGATTACTGGTCTTACCCTGGAATACAACCTCCGAGCATTAAACGGAAGAACCCCCTCTGATCCCCATGGGTCTATGACATTTAACAGACTAAATGGGCCGTCGCGCATTGACTATTTCATTGTTGACGTGAAATCCTGGGTCAATGTGGTTGATATGAAGGTAGTTCAGACGCTAGATAGTGACCACAATCCCCTTTGTGTAATTTTAAAATGGCACATAAGGCCAGAGGTTTTAAATTCGAACCTATCCTCAAAAGCAGTAATTCCCACAAACTGCAATAGAAAGTTGAAATGGTACAAAGTATCATGTCACGTGGATATCTTAGATTCCATAAACAGCCAAGTGGCAACTAAGGCTGCCGAATTTGCTCTCCTTAATATCACGAAGATAGAGGCACACTGTGCAGACTTCAACAATATTTATAAAACTTTTATTGAGGATATAGGTTCCCATTTCAAAATAAAACCAAAGGCTAGTATAAAGTTCCCAACCAAGAGAGGCAATCCATGGTATACTACCGAATGCAGAACCCGAAGAAAGGCGATCTCTCTTGCCCTTCGTAAAAGAGACTCTGTAGCAGCTAGGTTGGCTAGACAAGCCTACAAAAAATCTATAGTAGAGGCTAAACGGACCTGGGAGGAGGATCATTGGCAAGCGCTAAAGAACGCAGCCTTTTTAAAAGATTCTAGTACCTTCTGGACTTTAATAACTCAACTAACCAGAAGAGACTGTGACCCACTTCCCAACCATATAACCAAGCAGCAGTGGTATGCACACTTCTCCAAACTATATTGTAATGAGGTAGAGCTCGACCGCCCTGCGATTGCCAACTCTGACCACAACTATATTGCGCCGCAGCCTGACCCAACAGATTTCTTTACCCTCACGGAGGTTCAGACCGCCATTAAAAGCATAGCACCTGGGAAGGCAGCAGGCCCGGATGGCCTCCCAGGAGATCTGATCCTTCATAACCCCTTAGTATGGGCAAATCTTATTTTTAACATGATGAACCTCTTGTTATGTGGTCACACAGTCCCAGACTCTTGGAAGGGTGCTGAGGTGGTCACTATCTATAAGAAGGGGGCGAGAGAGGACCCTGCCAACTATAGACCGATAAGTCTAATTGATGTCATCCAAAAGGTGGTTGGCAGGGTCCTTAACTCACGCTTGGGGACTTGGCTGGAAGAGGGAAACATCCTAACTCACCTACAAGCTGGCTTTAGGAAGAAAGTAGGTACCATGGACCAAGTGTTCAGATTCGTAGCCACTTATTGGAAGACCGTTCTGATTGGTGGGGGATCTTTATACTTGGCCTTCATTGACCTCAAAACCACATTCGACCTCGTTCCTCGGGTTAAATTGTGGCAGGTCTTACATGAAATGGGGCTACCACGATATCTTTTGGAGTTTATTAAAAGGTTGCATGATGGTACATACGCAAGAATTAGATGGGGATCCGAAGGACAATTGACTGATCGAATTCCTGTCCAGAGGGGGGTCCGCCAGGGATGTGTGATGGCTCCGACTCTGTTCTCCCTCTTTATTAATGGGGTGGCAGACCATCTGAGGGAGGTCTCAGCGGATGCACCATCCCTGGCGGGGGAAAAAACACCCACCCTCCTCTTTGCAGATGACACGCTCCTCATGTCCAAAACTCCCATGGGCCTCCAGAAACTGCTTGATAGGTTTGGTGCCTTTTGCGATAATCGTGGTCTTACTGTTAATACCACTAAGACCAAATTGATGGTACTGACTGGAAATAAAAAATATAAGAAAATCAATATCGCATTAAATGGCACCCCGCTCGAGGAGGTAGATGCATTTGACTACCTAGGGGTCAGGATTAATTCCAAAATGAAATGGGACTCCCACATCACTAAGATGTCTTTAAATTTTAAAAGAGTAACAGGAGCAATTTTTAAAGACCACCGTCTATCTTCTACTAAACCTATTAGCCCGGCGCTAGTAGTATATGAGGGTAAGGCATTGTCTGCCGCTTCTTACGGCTCTGAATTATGGGGGTTTGAAAGAGTTATTAGTTTAGTCACAGCAGAACACAAATTTTTGAGAGAGCTTGTGGGCCTTCCACTTTCCACTCCTCTTAAACCTTTATTTTACGATTTGGGACGCCATTCTATTAAAGATATCCTTGGGCTTCGCCCTCTATTATTTTGGGTTCGTCTTAGAAGGACCCCGGAACTTAGTAATTACGCCGCGGTCCTTGACGAACTCATTGCGTTAAATGGTTTTGGTGTAATATCATGGTTGAAAAACCTAAGGGACCTGGTACTCAGCTTGGGGCTAGAAGAAGAATGGCTCTTGCAGAAGCCTCCGCAAAAAGACATCATCAAGAAACTATACTCGGCAAATATAGATGCAGCGGTCTTGAAAAACCCCAAGCTGGGCTCCCTAACTGATACATTTCTGATTTGTAAGCCAAAACCAAAGTGGGAACCATTTTTTGACTTTATCTCCTCACCAAGGGATAGAGTTTTGTTTTTTAAAATGAGGCTAGGTACTTTACCCCTAAACGCTTTCACAATAGGCTGGAAAAACCATAAAACCCACCACACAACTTGCCCGGGATGCTCTAACCCTACTGAATCATTGGGCCACTTCCTGTTCGCCTGCAAAGCATATAGGACGCCCAGAAAACGTTGGCTGAGCCCGGTTTGTAGAGGTCTGGGAACTAGGCAGTCGTCTGTGGCCCTCCGTATCCTAACAACGGATACCACATCCTTATTGGTAATTTGTGGGGTGGCTAAATATCTTGGGAAAGCATGGCAAATACGAACTAAGCTTGTCGAACCAAGTAGCTCTGGGTTGTAATTCTATGTAATTTTTCCACTAAATGAAATACCCTCTCTACATTTGATGTGTTCCCCCTTGCTGTGCCTTAGGATATCTGTTTTTACCTGAGCCCTTTATGTTTTCATTTATTGCCTATGTATTTTTAGCTTTTTTAAGAAAACTATGCATATCTCTATATGTCTTTTTATTAATTTTATGGTTCTATGTATGTTGTATTGTATTTACTTTTATGATACATTGCTATCGAATAAAGTATACAATCAATCGAAATAGAGAAACAAAGAGGAAGAGAACTAGAAAAGGAAAGGAGGGGGGAGAGAAAGTCCCCAAAGAGTCAAGTGAGGGAGAAAAGAGAGAATAAGATGAGAGCAAAGGAGAGCAGGAGGGAGAGAGGGCCGGGGGGTGATGGAGGGGAGAGCGGTTTGCATCACCAAAGCCATGGACTGCAAAAGCGCAAACGCTATAATGTTGAGGGTCACCAGCCAGCGCGGAGAGCATGCAGATCAGAAACAGCGGCAGTCGCAGCAAGGCATGAGTTAAGGACCTGCATTTGTGGGGGAGATTGCATCGTCAAAGAGGCAGAGGGTCCTCAACCTCGGGGGTTTGAGTCTAGCATATTCCAGTCGTTCTAAGTGATCCACCAGCAGACTCCACAATTTGGCAAACTTGGCATCTTGATTTTGTAGTCTCGCTGTAAGGAGCTCCATCGCCACCGTGTGCCACAGGCGGGTGAACCATACATTAATCTGCTTTTTTCCAGTAAAGAGCAATAGTTTTTTTGGCAGCCCCCAGCATATGTAAGCTGAGGTGCCGGTCACGTCGGGTCGTGGCTCGCATGTTCACCCGCTGGAGGCCCAGGACTGTTGTAAGTGGGTCTTCTGGGAGTGGGTAGCCTAATGCCTGTCTGATATGACTGAGAACTTCCTTCCAGAAGACGGTCAAGAGCGGACAGGTCCACCAAACATGAAGAAAGTCCCCTTTGGCCCCAGTGCAACGGCAACATAGGGACGAGGCAGTAGAGAAAATTGCGTGCAATCTGTGAGGGGTGTAGTACCAGTGCGTCATAACCTTGTATGCCGACTCCTGTTGGGGGATACTACGGAATATCTTGGGGATGTCCCGCCACAGATGTATCCATTTGGCGAGCGTGATATCATTAGCAGAGGCTGCTTGCCACCTCTGCTGATAAGGGTGAGGGGCGGTTCGCTGCGAATGTTGCAGAACCTTAGTATGTGCGAGATATTAATTCCCTAGAGTTGTCAAATGACCGCACCAACTGTTCGAACGGAGTAAGGGCCCGAGTAGCCGCTTGCATCAGCGAGGATGCCTGTACCCAATGTCGGAGTTGGGCATACTGAAACCGTGCGCCCTCATCCAGCTGGTATTCCTGTTGACATTGTTCAAAAGTTTTAAGAGAGCCCCCTATAAAAAGGTCCCGTATTGTCCTACAGCCCCCTTCTGTCCAATCCGCGAAGTAGGGTGGATGAAGAGCCGGCAGAAAGTGAGCGTTAAGAGCAATGGGAGTATAAGGGGACGGAAAAGACGTGAAACCTTTGTGCACTGCTACTTTATCCCATATCTCAAGAACAGTCTTGGTGGGAACTGCTAGATAGCCGCTACGAGAGCCATGCTAGGTCCCAGATGGGGCGACAAGTCACCGCCCGGTCCATATGGAACCAGACCTTCTCGCTTTCCCATGCCATCCATTCAGAAATGAAACGAAGGTGAGATGCCCAATAATACTCGAACAGGTTGGGGCACGCCAGTCCGCCTCTGTCTCGCGGAAGCATAAGGATTTTGTTGGAAAAGCACGTTTTTCCCCTCCCCATACAAACCCGTTGAGCTCTTGCTGGAAGCTACGGATTTGGTGCTCCGGAATGGGCGTGGGCAGCGTCTGAAAAAGGTAAAGTATCTTCGGGAGGATCGGCAGTTTGATCGTATTTAATCGCCCCAACCAGGATAGTGACAGAGGCTTCCATGTCCAAGTCAGCTATAACCGCAGTCTTGCACTCTTGCCAATTTGCTTGAGTCCATGTGTCAAGAGAGGAGGTCAAGTTAAGTCCCAGATATCGAATGGAGCGAGCTGTCCACTGATAGGGAACAAGGGATTGTAGCACAGAGACCTCGTCCGCGGGAATCGTAAGGTTTAAGGCCCATGATTTTGTGTGGTTAATCTTAAGCCCCGAAACCTGTTCGTACATTTGGAGCAATTTATCCAAGGCAGGTAAGGAAGCCCGCGGATTAGATAGAGTAAGGAGGTCATCTGCAAACAAAGCTATTTTATGGTCCAGGTCCCCGAGCCTGATGCCATGAATGTCCGGATCTCGCCTGATCAGGATGGCCAAGGGCTCAACCACAAGGGCAAAGAGGAGAGGGGATAGGGGACACCCTTGCCTGGTTCCCCTGTAGTTGGAAATGGGCTGTGTGAACTGACCGTTGACTTGGACCCTAGCAAGCGGGGAGATGCAAGGAGCATTGATTCTGGCGATCATTTGTGGACCCAGTCCTATTTTCTGCAAGACAGCTCGGAGAAATGACCAGTCAACTCGGTCGAATGCTTTCTCAGCATCGAACGATAGTAAACAGTCTGGTATGTTCCAATGGTGGGCCTTCCCTACTAGATGCGCGATACGGCGAACATTATCTGCCCCTTGGCATAGGTGGCTAAAGCCCACCTGATCTGGTTCTATGAGGCCTGGAAGGTGAATGCTGAGGCGTTTAGTATTTTAGTGTACAGCTTAAGATCTGTATTTAAAAGCGCAATGGGGCGGAATGAAGAGCAGAGCGCAGGATCTTTCCTGGGCTTAGGAATTAGGGCAATTTCAGCCATTGTCATATCTGTGGAAGGACCCAACTAATCCGAGAAAGAGTTAAAAAGGCGGAGAATGTAAGACTGTAATTGCGGTAGAAAGGCACGGTAAAACGAGACTGGGTGGCCGTCTGGGCCCGGAGTTTTGCCCAAAGGAAGCTCTTGTAAAGCTCCAGTAAGTTCCTCCAGGGTGATAGGTTCCTCCATTAATTGTGAATGGTACTCGCTAATCGGGGTCCATTCACTGGCTTCCAGGGCGGCCAGGATCTGGTCCGGGTCAGACGACTCTCTGGCATACAGGGACGAATAGTAGTTCCTGAACGCCTGAAGTTTAGCCGCCTCAGTGGTGGCCCAGGTGCCATCGTCCAGCTTAATTTTGGCAATGTGGGCCTTAGCTGCTCGCGTTCGAAGACGGCGCGCCAGCACTGCGCCCACCTTGTCTTCCCCCCCTCATAAAACTGCTGCTTCAAAGTTAAGAGAGCGTGGTCGGCCTTGTTAGTTCTGTGTGCCCGGAGCTGGCCGCGGAGCAAGGCTAAGCGCCTCCTGTGCACCGCCAAGGGACGTTCTTGGTCCAGCCTCTCCAGCTTCTTAATGTCGTGGGAGAGTTTGTCCTCGAACAGGCGTACCTCCCTTGCCCGAGCTATAGCTATAGACGTAAGAGTGCCACGAATCGTGGCCTTGAACACGTCCCAGACAACTGGGAGAGGGGTCTCCGGGAGGTCGTTGATCTCAAAATAAGATATGATGGCGTCCCGAATTTCTTTCGCGTCTACGGGGTCTCTGAGAACATGAAGGGGAAACCGCCATTGTGAAGGGCGTTTGGGAAGGGAGAAGCTATCTTGGATAAGAAGTTCCACATGCGTGTGATCAGAAATTGAGATATCAGACATAGACGCTGATAGTGTGTCCTTAACTAGGGAGTGTGAGACAAAAAGGTGATCAATACGCGAGTAGGAGCGGTGGACATGAGAATAATAAGATTAATCGCGTGTGTCCGGCGAATGATATCACCAGATATCTACCAGGCCTAGTGCAGTTAGTTGCTTCTTTAAGGCAGCTGACATGGCCCCCGCCCCATGAAAAGTGCTCTCACTACGGTCCAGCTTCGCTTCCCATACTAGGTTAAAGTCACCCCCTAAGATAAGACCGGGGTCTTCATGTGTTATGTGCTCATGCAACAGCCCCCGCAGAAATGGGTCTTGGGCCTGGTTTGGCGCATAAGTGTTGCATAACGTGAGGACACGGTGTCCGATCTTGACCACCGCTTTGATGAATCTACCATCTGTATTACAAATTGTTGTGGAGTCTCCCTGGTGAATTCCAGCCCGACAAAGGATTGCCACTCCTGCCGTCTTGGTTGAGGCCGAGGCTCAGAATTGAAGAGGGTATCGGGGGTGGGTCATACGGGAGGTGTCTTCGCGCAAAAGGTGAGTTTCTTGCAGGAAGATAATGTCTGGGATTGGCAATAGGAGATAGCGCCAAATTTGGCGGCGCTTATTGGGGGCGTTAAGCTCCTTTACATTAAGGGAGAGAAGCTTCAAGCAAGGTACTGAGCTCATGATGTCAGCATCTCAGGGGTGAACGCTAGCACAAGCTGTGGGGTGAGGGCTGGATACCAGGCGGTCTGGCTTCACCCCGGTGGTGCGGTGGAGAATATCAAGGCGTGAGCAATCGCCACAAAGCGCTGCAAGAGTGCAGTACGCCCGCCCATCGGGAGTCCCAAGAGTCATTGGGTCTGCCCCCCTGCCCAGGGAGGGGGTAAGATAGGAAAGAGGGGAAGAGGAGAAAAGAAAGATGTCAAAAAGCAGAAACGTAACCACGGCCAACATGGCCAACTAAATCTATTCCAGACCGGGCAGTGGCCAGGCACATGGCAATGGCCATCCCGAAGATGTCACTCTCCAAGGAATAGAAGTGGGGGTAGGTCATACTGAGACTTCATCGCCATCTGGAGCAGAACCCGCCTTTGCCGCCGGGGCATGGCGCCGGCACAGAAAAGGACGCATCCAGAGGGCATCTCCGGGGGAGAGGATGCTAATCCTAATTCCGCAGGAGACTAATTCGAAGAAATAGAAGCAGACCATCTGCATCACTGTGAGAGTGCATTGTATAATCATTTAGGAGGCGACTGAGAGCTTGTAGGTGAATGTCCCCCCTCTACGGAGCGAATGTGCTGTATGATGTCTTGTTTCTCTTGCGATGATGTGTAGATGCCGCGTTGCGAGGGGCGCCCGGAGCGAGACACTGTAGACCACAAGGTTTTTATCGGTTCACGGGCTTTGGGGGCCGAGCGCGAGGGGCTCGACGGTGGAGAGTCTGGGATCTGGAGCAGTTGAGCAGCTTCGCGGAAGGACCGCAGTACCCGGCGCTGGGCTTCCCACTGAAAACTAAGTGCAAACGGGTGTCCCCATTGGTTGCGTATACCCAGTTCACGTAACTTATAGGCCGGAAGGCTCTGCGGCGACGGAGCGTTGCGGGTGCAAGATCCTGAAACAGCTGGATGGGAGTGCCCTCAAAGGAGAGATTTGGCTTATCACGGGCTGCTTTGAGGATAGCTTCCTTCTCCGTATAAAAGTGGACCCATGTCAGAATTTCTGGTATGAGGCTGGCTTTTTGACCAGAAGGGCCCGACACTCGGTGCGCTCGGTCTAGTGCTGGCGGCGAAGCATCCTCGTCCCCCTTAATATCCTGGAGCAGTTCGGCCACAAAGGTCATGATGTCTGCACCTTCTGCACCAATAGGGTTTCCTCGCAAGCGCAGGTTGTTGCGACGTCCCCTATTTTCCAAGTCCTCCTGTTTGACCTGCAGCTCAATATGTTGCTCCTCTAAGGTGGCCAGGCGCTGCCAAAGATGTTCTTGATCCTCCGAACGGGCGTCAAGTGTCTTTTCAAGATCATCCACTCGCCCCCCAAGTTCCACGACGTCCGTCCGGAGCTCCTTGACACAGGACTGGACCTCTGTTCTAAGGGATCCGATTTCAGATTTGAGTTTGAGCATAAAAGTGGCCATAAAGATTATGTAACAGGCTCGGAGGATGATCCAGCCGCCATTGCCATATCTGCTGCTGTGTTGGTACCCGGCTTATTCCACAGAGCTGTAACCGAGTTATCTTTTAAAGCTGCAGAGGGTTCTTTCCCGGTCCGCGAGCGGGTCATGGCCCCAGGCGAACGTGCCTGTTCCACAGGTGCCACACTGACAAGGGCACTGCAAGGTCCAGCCGAAGTGAGTAGATCCCGCTACCCAGTCAGGGTGCCAGTTGGGTGCAATCCAACTCAGGTTGTGCGGCGTAGTAACAACCCTCAAATCTCCCCAAAGGTGCGCCGGGGCTGGTAGGAATACGTGGCTTAATGGCCAGTTGGGGCACCAAGAGAACCCAATAGCAGGCATACCCCAATCTCAGCACCCTCACAACTCGGGTCGCCACCCCGGCACTGGCAGCCTTCAGGCAGGGGCCGCTGAATAAGGTCAGGAGTTCCCACCCCCAAGCGCCTCAAGTTGAAAAAAAAAACCAAAATGGCAGCCACTGTCTTCCCCGCCTCCGCAGCTTGAGGTCCACTGGTTTCCCGCCGATCAGATTAGCGCAGTAGGGGCAAGACTCACTCCCCAGTCGAGGTGCATGCCAGGGAAATTGGAGGTCCAGTCACACCCACCGCAATGCCCCCTGGGGATCAAAGGCTCCGAGAAGTCAGATTCATGCGCGCACCTGAGCTCTACAGCAGAATGACACCTGGCAGCAAAGAACCTCTACCCAATCGTCTAGCTGCTGCGGGACCCCAGATAGGGGGACCTGGGAGCTATGGGGCGCCACCACTTAGAGCCAGGCCGCAGTCCACCAGAGTCCAAGTCCCCGTCAGCAGTGGTGGGAAAAAGCGCCCCTTGGCACGGCGCTTCCTCAGCAGCGTTTGCGCACCCCCAGTCCGGTACCTTCAGGGCTCAAACTGTGGGTCGGGTAGTCCAGGACGCCGCTCCAGCAGTGAAAGGCCGCAGTCAGGGTCCACTGATTAAGGCCAAAGTTCGCCCTGGGCACCTCCGGCAAAAGAAGGCAAGATGGTCCTCCCCACCTCTGCGACCCGGGGCTTCACCGACACCCAGCTAGTCTCAATAGGGCAGCAGGGGCACCGCACCACACCTCCAGCAGCGAGGAGCTTCCACCCGAGCGCCTAGCCGCTGCAGGACATCAGGTAGGAGAACCTGGGAGCCCTGGGGCGCCACCACTCAGGACCAGGCCGCAGTCCACCAGAGTCCGAGCCCCAAACAGCAGCGGTGGGAAGAAGCGCCCCCTGAAACGGCGCTCCCCCAGCAGTGGCGTCTGCGCACCCTCAGCCCGGTACCTTCAGGAGTCGATCTATGGCTCGGGTGGTGCAGGGTGCCGCCCCAGAGTTGAAGGGCCGCAGTCGGGGTCTGCTAATCAAGGCCAGATTTCACCCAGAGCGCCCCAGGCAGAAGGCGGCCAGATGGCGGTCGCGGTCCTCCCCGCCTTCGCAGCCCGGGGCTCCACCGACACTCAGCTGATCTCGGTAGGGCAGTAGAGGCGCCGCACCATTTTGTAGCTTTCTCCAGTGCCCCCGGCCCAGGAAAGCGTGACTCAGCACCGGAGCGCGCCGGGTCCGGGCACACAAAATGGCGGGCGCGTCCTCTTGGATCAGGGCCCCGTCTCTGTCGTGATGGCCGCCTCTGTCCCTTGTTCTCCAGAGGTCCGGACCTCCTAGGAGCTGCCCAGGTGATTCCGCTCTCAGAGCATCCCCAAACAAAGTGTCCCCGGGGCCGCTGTACCGATAATAGTTGCTGATGAAACCGGCGGCGGCCTGGAGCTCCAATGGCGTGTGTCTCACTCCATCCGCAGTGAGACCACGCCCCCCCTCCCACTTTTTAAACACACTTGTTCATTACTAAGACCTCACTGTCAACCAAAATTAATTTCCAAAAATACTTTTTTATGTTTTCTTCTCTGGTACAATCGTCTTCTCACCATTAACAGACCTTTATTTTGGAGTTCTTGGAGATCTAAGGGTATCATCTGGATTCAGGATAGCTTTGATGATACTTCTCCCTGTTCCTTTCCTCAGCTTCAAGCCACTTTTCAATGTCCTTGGTCGTTTCTGAATAAATTTCTGTTACTGATGGAAACCGTTTTAGAAATGTTCTATTCTCACCCCTCTTAAGACTCCTTATTTCCGCAAGATTCACTTATCAAACTTTTATTGTTACTTCCGAAGGCTTCTCTTATCTATAAATTCTTCAACTCTGCGGAGCCAGATCGATCCAAAACTAAGGATGAACTTCTATGGGATGCTGATCTGGGTTGTGAATGGAGCACTGACTTTTGGAACAAGATTTGGATTAGATCGTTAAAGATCTCCAGATCTGCATCTACTACCCAATCTATGTTTTTTCTGTACCATAGATTGTTTTTTACTCCTCTATCCATTGCTACTTTTACACACTCTGATAAAAAAACGCGTTGGTCATGTGACCATCCATTGGCTGATTTATTTCACCTCCTTTTTTCTTGTCCCCATGTAACTTTATTTTGGTCAATGGTTTCCTCTATTTTTAATCTCCATACTCCTCTATCGAACACCATTCGTTTTATAGGTAGTCTATCAGAATCACTTGGGTTACCCCCTCATGAGCGGGGACTTTTTGACCTCATGATAGCTTTAGCCTTTCAACAGATCACACTAAATTGGAAAAGTTCGCACAAACTTACAATCAAATCCTGGTGGAACACTCTGTGTCATTATCATAGACTGGATACTGCTTTTGCATCTTGCAATAATCCACAGAGAAATTGAGATATATTTTGATTACCATTGACTGTCTATTTGAATAAACTCTTCACTGTTCAGATCTCTCGTAACTGTTCTGAAAATTTCCAGCCTCCATAATATTCTGTTTTACTTCTTTGCCTTTTTCTTTTGAAAATATTTTATTACTGTAATTCTATGTACACATACACACTTACATTCCATTTGCTTTTCAAATTTTTCCCCTTTTTCTTTCCTCCCTTATCCTCTTTCTGTTTTTCCTTATAACCCTAAAATTTGTAAACCGCTTTCTCCTATGATTCATGGCATTTTATTCATATAACTTTATTGTTCTTATATTTTGTTCTGATTTATTGCCCAATGTTGTATGATTAATTTTTCTTAAATAAAGCTTATTAAACATAAAAAAAAGCGAATTCTCAATTATAGATCTTCCGGAACCAGCTCTCATTCAAAAGGGAAAAAAGATCAGCGG
The DNA here is from genome assembly GCF_964204655.1 of Triturus cristatus. Taxonomy (NCBI): domain Eukaryota; kingdom Metazoa; phylum Chordata; class Amphibia; order Caudata; family Salamandridae; genus Triturus; species Triturus cristatus. The sequence continues at coordinate 188,562,448 of NC_140591.1, read as the reverse complement.
CAAAAGACTAAGAAAAGAGCTAGAAGAAGATTTGCGAAAAAGAGAATGTAAAACCTCTGAAAAGGAGCAATCCCCAAGAACAGTATTAAGTGTACATGAGATTGGTTAATGCAACCAAGAACTTAAGGAGAAATCAAATCAAAAACAACTAAATCCTTCTGCTCCAAATTGTTCTATGTCTGGGTACGATATAGAGCAATCTGCGTTATCCCACGCCCAAACCAAAGAACAGCCTTCGAGGGCAATACGTTTCCAGGTACAGCGGAGTCAATCGTGCTCCTTGGAAATCTCTGACTTATTTCCCTCGGGAAATGATCCTTTAAACCGTGGGGGAATAGTGAATCTAATCCGTAAGATCCCTTCGTTACAGTCTTTACAAGTTCTGAAATAAAATTAGTGGCGTTCCCGACAAAGTCTAAAACTACGGTGGCTATTGTGGAATTCTGGGCACGTGTTATACCAACAATAATTTTAAAAGAAAGTGAGATCCTTTACAAAAATGGATATGACGTTGCAGTCGTAAATAATAAAGGAAATCAAACAAAGGGGAAATTTGAGGAAAAGAACAGTATGCAAATACAGTCTTTAGACCAAAAAACCAGTGGCACCAAGAATCCCGTCTGTATTCCTAATAAAAATCTAATCATCTCGATAGAAAATGGAGAAAGAGTGATCTGGAACAAAAATAAAGTTAGGCAGGAGAGCTCCCCAAAGGAATATCATTGGTCCTGGATACCGGAGACCCTAAACATTCATAAACAGGGCAGGGAAATCAAACTCCTTTTTAAACAGAAGGCGTTCCATCGCATCCTGGAACATAGCAGGAAAAAATAAAGAGAAACCGGCGCTAATTCTGGAGGATTTCCCGGCGATGGTCGCACTACAAGAAAGCTGGCCAATAAAGTCCTTTGATCTAAATGATTATTTCGTATACGATAAATCAGCAGAAATGGTGAGCCGGGGTCACGCCAAAAGAGGACTAGCAATTTTGTTGCATGAGGACTACTTTTGGGATCAGGAAGTCATCCCCATGCATCAAAAAAATATCCAATGTTTAAAGGTCAAATGCCGGCATGTTTCTATGGACACTTCAACTGACCTAATAATTTTCAATGCTTATTTTTTAGCGATACAAATAGCTTTATTCGACAGCATGTCATAAAAGCACAAACAATACATATAACACAAACAATTAAATAGTACCTAAGTTTACACATGTTAAGAAGTTATTAAATACAGTTCATTATTGTCGAATAATTCATCATAAAATTCATATATAGCCACTAAAAAATGTTTTTGTCAGGAATTCCTGTCATGCGAGGGGAGGAAAACGGTAACCAGCGAAAACGGACTACATCTCCCAGGATGCTTAGCGGTTGAGAGGTTATGTAAACAGGAGAGCTGTTACATAACTCAAGGAAAACACGCCCTTATGTAAACAGGAGAGCTGTTACATAACTCAAGGAAAACACGCCCTTATGTAAACAGGAGAGCTGTTACATAACTCAAGGAAAACACGCCCTTATGTAAACAGGAGAGCTGTTACATAACTCAAGGAAAACACGCCCTATAAAGGGAGGAACCGGGAGGCACAACGCTGTCGGATATTGTGTTTACACCGACGTACCTGCTTAGTGAAGAGCAGTGTTCCGGAGTGGTGCTCCAGTAAGGCAAGAACGGAGGTAGGTCGAGTCGTTACTCCCTGGGCCGTGTCTTGCCCCATCGTCACCTGTGAAGGACCCGGAAGCTCTACCGGATAACCATTGAGCTTCGCTTTTTGACTCGGCTGAGTCAAAGCGCAGTGGCGCTTTTGCTGGTTGGAGTCGTAACTCCCAGCCCGACCAGAGCTACAGGGACTGCCAGCTGTAACGCACACCAGGAGGTGTTTGCCGCGTTACAGACTCGGAAGTCCACGGGATCGATCGAGCGGCTGCTCTCGGTTCAGTCTTCTTTGCTTGTGATTGGGGTATCGGTGACGCATCACCAGGAGGTGACTCCGCGTCCCGGTGCAGTCTGAGGAAGAGGTTGAGCGGCTGCTCCCTTCAGGTAGAGACCCCGGCTGGGTGTTTCCCTGACTCCTCGATTCTCCCCAACACTCTTCGTGCCCCTCACAGCCTACCGATTGGCATTGTCGGCCATTTCATTTCTGCCCTCTGTTGGCATACGCCGGGATCGGCGTATATGCAGAGGACGGTTAGGACCATCCGTGCTGTGGGCTGGGAACGTACTTAGCCTGGAGGATTCCAGTGACTATAACCTTTGTTTATTCCTTGTATTATTTTTGCCTTCATTAAAATAACTAACCTTCACAAGTGGTTGCGTTCTCATTATCGTGTCTGTTAAACGATCCTGAGACGTTCAGGGCATTACAGTTTTCATAAAAACCAGCAATATTAAAAACGATCCTACATTATTTAACTAGCAGCTAGGATTGTGCAAAACGTATATGTATAATCCAGGCCCCTCTTAAAAATTTTGCTACAGCAATAGCTATGCAAGGGGAGCAATCTGACTCCAATATCCTCATGGCTTCGATATGCCGTCGTGTACCCATGTTTGAGCAAATGGGTTTCAACCACTTGCTTCTTGGACCAATGTAAAGGGGACATACAAAAAATAAATGAACAATTGACTCAGCCATATCAAGACACTTAATACATTTGTCATCTAGAGGTTGCACCCATTTGCAAGTAAAAGCTTTAACTGGCAGTGATCCTACCCTAAACTGAAAAAACAGTTTGCGATCTAGGGGACTTTCAATAATATCCCAGTAGGATTCATGCCATGGTTTAGACTTAAATTTTAGAAAGCAGCCTGTGAGGTTAGTATTCATATTGGCAGAATGAAGTGTTGAAAAGACCATTTCCCAATATGTGGCTTTTAGTTGCTTTTTTGATGGGAAGGATGTTGAATCCGGTGCTTCCCATAGCGAATTGAGGTCTAATTTTTTTATAAGCGACCTAATCTCGCTAAGCCAATGAATTTTGTGGAATCGATCAGCCCGAATGACATCCTTCAGAGCTTGAGCATAATGTAAAAGTTCTGGTGAGGTCCAGATTCGCCTCCAATATAAGAGAGGACGCAACCTCACTATTATCAACCACATTTTTCCTACCTAAATCAAAGAGGAACAGTGGGAGTACTTTGGGGGACGCCAGCTAAACTACGTAGGGTTTTGTTTTCTGCTTTGGACAGTTGGCTCAGATTGTTAAACCCCCATAATTCTGACCCATACAAGGTGGCACTCAGCACTTTCATATTATATACCTCCAATGCAGGGGTGATTGGTTTAGTGAGAGAATATTTAAATGTGGACAATAAAACGCCCGCATGCTGATGGAATTTTAAGGTTGCCATATCCAAATGACGATTCCAACACATATTACTCTGGAGTAGAATTCCTAAGTATGTAAAAGCCTCTACTTGCTCTAAAGGAGTATTATTTAGTATGATGCTACCTCTGAAGGATTTATGTGGATTAATAGACATGAACTTTGTTTTCGATGTATTAATTACAAGTCCACGCTCCTGACAAAAATCACCAAAGGCATTAACTGCCTTCTGTAGCCCGCTAGGAGTCCTTGAAATAATCATCGTATCGTCCGCAAACATGAGGACAGGTACGTGTTCCCCAGCTATTACAGGAGCGTCAGTGGGGGAACTACGAAGATGGTTGACTATTCCGTTTATGTATAATGAGAATAGGGTGGGGGCCAGGACACAACCCTGCCGAACACCACGCTCGACAGGGAATGTGTCCGTGACCTCCCCCTGTGCCCACCATCTGATTCTAGCAAAATTGCCCTCATGCAAGCGGACGAGAATAGTCAATAACTCCGGGGCCATCCCAAGTTCAGCAAGGACTTTCCAAAGTTTGCAACGGGGAACCAAGTCAAAGGCCGATTTTAAATCTACAAAAACTGCGTAGAGCGACCCTTTAGTTAAAACCACATTCCTCCAATAGAGCATAATAAAATTAAAAACCTGATCTATAGAACTGGTACAGGGGCGAAAACCAGCTTGATATGGGGATAAAATGGTATTTCCCTCAATCCAAGATTGCACTTTATTTAAAACTAATCGACCCACCAGTTTTTGCGCAGAATCTATAAGACTGATGGGTCTATAGTTACTTGGGAGGGATTTGTCACCTTTCTTAAAAACCGGGATGATTTCTGCTCCCTTCCAGGATATTGGGATTGGAGCACCCCTGGCCACAGCATTAGCTAGAAATACAAAGTATTGACACCAGGTTGGTCTGTCACTCAAAAAAACATCAGCCGGAATGCCATCCATTCCTGGGGCTCTGCCCCCGTCACACAATCCAATGCCAAGCTGACATCGGTAATATTAAATACCTGGGTTTGATAGGATATTTCTCGTGGTAATACACACTCCTCCTCACCTAGGCTGCGAGCATATTGGGGTTTAAAAAAATCTAGCCATTGAGTCTGGGCAACATTATTATGGGGAGGTTCCGCATAACCTCCTCTATCCCATTTTATGATGTCCCAAAACTGCTTGGAGTCTTTTAGCTGCACAGGCATGTTTCAAATCCTGCCACCTCTCCTCATACCATTGTTTTTTCGCCACTTGTTGAACAGATCTATATTGATCTCTCGCCTCTCTTATTTTGGTGGGGTTCCTTGTCCTTAATGCAGAACTTAGATTTTGGCGAGCAGACTTGCAATGTATGTTATACCACTTAGGCTTTATTTGCTCTGCGCCTCTTTTTCCTGGGTTCCCATCCCTCACAAAGAAAGTTTTAAGTCTAGAAAAGAGGAAAGAATATGTCTCTGTCATAATGGTGGGAAAGGCTAGATCACTACTTTGGATCTTGAGTCGGGCCAGTTCACCCACAACCTCTGCTTTGAGCGCATCCATTTTTCCAGGATCCTCTATGAGTTTACTCCACTTGATCCGACGCAGGTTGTTGGAAGCAACTATATCTAATGTGACTAACCCTTCTCTTGTGAGTTCAGCTCTGTCCCCCTTTTGAACTTGGAATTTCGAACAGAGGGGGTTATGATCGCTTTCCAACCGGGTTTCAATGACCATATCTATTAGACAGTGCCATATCCTTAAGTCCACCAGGAGATAGTCAATACGACTACTATTCCTTCCATTATCAAACGTATTGGCTCCATGTGTATCTGAGGGAGTTCTCCCGTTTGCTGCTCTAAGACCTCTTTCTAGGCACAATGCTTTTAATTGAATAGCTATGGAGGACCATCTTTTTATTACGGGAATTTCCAATTTAGGTACTCCCCATCTAAGGTCCTGCTCCTCAGAGAGGTCCTGGTCCTCAAGGCCAAGTGGTTCGTAGGTGGTGTTAAAATCCCCTCCTACTGTGGTAAAAATCTGTTCTGAGAGGTCTCCCAGTCTGGTATCAAGGGCTACAATTACCTCTGAGCTATGCCCCCCTATTATCCCCCTAGCATATACATTAAAAATAGCCACCCTGTGGCCATTAGGCCATTCTAATTCAATCATCAAAATATCCTTTACCCTAAACTCAGCCTGTACAACCTTACAGCACAAACTCTGTCGAACCCAAATCACCAATACCCCTGAAGGCCGGCCCTTTGATTTTTTTGTGGCTGGAATATAAAAATTGAAATATCCCAGGAGACATATAGGAGTAGTAGACCAGGTCTCCTGGAAAATGTTAATATCATATCGGTCTGTGAAACTACACCACTCCGGGGACTCAATCTTGTTACCCAAGCCCGCAATATTCCACGAGAGCAGGGTTAAATCTACCATTTGTTGTGAAGAGGTATTCGAAATGGAGGAGCTCTCCTTTTCTCCCTTTATGACACCCTCCTCCGTTAGAATCTGATTAGATATGTTAGACCTGGGAGATTGGGAATTCAACATAGTGCTAGTCATTGTAGTACATCCCTCGTTCATTTTATGTTTATGATTTATACCTGTAGGGAACTTAGCATCGTGAGTTAGCCCCAAGTTAGCAAGTTGACATACTTTGGGGTAGGGGGGTATAATGGGATCTTGGCATGTGACATTATTACCCAAGGTCCAGTTGGTAACAACAACATTGCTCAGGGAATTATTACCTATAGATTTTGTTTGTTCATCCTGAAGTCAATCACAGTCTTCCATGTTAGTAAGAGCCCCAAACCTGTTCCTTGTACTTATTCCATCCCACAGAGGTACAATTCGCCTCCGGATTGGATTGTGGATATGCAAATTTTTCACCCAAAACCTATGAGAGTTTCTTGTGCGTCCAAATTCTCCATAGAAAAAGTCCAATGTCAAGGGTTTTATCATCGACTCTCTGTGTTGTGGGGGAAATAGATTATCCAATACATTTATCAACACATGGGGACTGGAAAAGTTTATAGCTATACAGTCACCCTTAAAACATTTCTTTTGAATACCAAGCCATGACACCCTTCTAGCCATTATAATTTCACTTCCCACTTTTTGCCTACCCTCTCTGGATATCCTCATGTTATTGGTTAACCAATGCGTTGCTTTATTAATGAGAGTGGATGTTTTTTCCACCTGACCTGGACCCAAGGATGGAGCATTGGCAAAAACAAGTACCAAGGGGAAAGCCTCTGGGATAAACTGGAATGGTTCTCCCTCTGATGGTGACTCATAATTAACCACCAGGACATTCCCATCTGTCACACAATTGGCTGGTGGGGCCTCTTTCTCTGTTATTGTACTGTCACCAATGGTTGGTTCTAGATCTTTTGCCATTAAAGTTGAGCCTTCGTTCTCAGGAAGAACGCATGGATTAGAGCGACTTAGAGGTGTTTTCTTTTTCTCCGCCTGTCTCTTGTTAATAGTAATCGGTTGGCTATCAGCCTCCTGTGAACCAGACACAGGTCGTCTGAGGGGAGGGATAGCTTGAGATACTATCCCAATGTTTTGCTATAAAGCAGACACCTTATCTTCTATGGAAGTCAATCTAATCATAATAGGTGCTAAGGCGGTATCTAGTTTCTCTTGAAAAATCACTGAAAGGGAACTAGATAAATCCTCTAAAGAAGGATGGATATTTGGAGATGGTTGGGCAGATACTTTAAGTATGGTTTTTGATACCCGACCTCTCTTTTGTTGTATAGCTTTGCTAGAGCGTCCCAACCCACCAGCCCTAGTGCGTCATCTCAACATAGGCGAAGGAGATAGACTAGACAATACATCTCTATTACTATCACGAGACATTTCAACGTGGGAATGATCACAATTTTCCTGGGGGACGCCAGATGAGTTGGCTTGGCTAATGAGGGCCCGGGGAATACCTGGCGATATGATTGATACCAGGGGAGTAGAGCGTAATGAGCAAGTACGAACAACCTACGGGGGTTATACCCCCCTAGAAAATTTTGAAAAAAGAGTGGACAAACTGCATTTTCAAGCAAATTTGAGGAAGCAGGAAAATTATTATAATTATTATCATTATTATAACTATTGTTAGCTAGCCTTAGAGTTAGTGGACCTCCCTGAAAACATACGTTTTCATTTATTCGTTGTTTTTACAAGTTTCAGCAGCAAAAAGCCCCTGGGGGAATTCAGCATCAAAAAGCAGAACATCTAAGCCTGCTTCCTAGCTTCCTGGCGAGCGATTTGCTCTTATTTGTGCAATTAGTAGGGCAGAGTAACAGCGTGTGTTGTATATCCGAGTGTGGTTTTCTTTTTGGTCTACCTGCCGTAGCTGCACACGCAGGACTTGAACATCCAGTTATGAATTACTAGTTGTAAAGGATAGAGCAACAAATAGGCGCAAGGTCAGGCCCTGGGAATATCTTTTCTCAGCCCCCTCGGCCAACACAGCTAGACTTATGGGAAGACAGACACTAAGGACAGACATACTTCACCTGCACAGAGACACACACAGGCACGCCGATTCTCAAATCCGCAAAGCTCTGCTAATTTACCTCAGCCTTAACCAACAATGCCTGCTGCTATTACATTTAGAGCCGCACTATGATGCCACAGACAACTATGTAAAAGCATCTCTGATCTGCACCAAACCCTGCTGTTCAGAGGCCAAAACACAGCTCTACCAATTCACCTAATTGCTCACCCAGAGCACCATGCTATTGCAGTAAGATTTTACACCCAACCCTCTCACTGTACCTCAGTCCTGCACCCCCGAACGTTACAGTAGTAATGACCCCTCATGCAATAATAAAATAACACACGTATCAAAACGAACCATTCCACCAGCAACCACTCCACTCAAATCTGCCACTGCTTTAACTCCAGTTAAGGTTTCACAGATTAGGCAAGAAGACTCAACCAAAAACCAAAGGGGGCAGGCTGGCTCAGCCTTTCTTGGCGCCGGGGGCCTGGATTAGCAGGAAACACGCCGTGCTTTGTAGGATTACAACTGGACTTTTGTACAAGACAAACCTAAACCTATTAATCTGGAAATGCAGTACGAGAAAACATTTGAAGTACGTGATACACTGGCCAGAAGAACACAGTGAAATAACATTATTGGAGCCAATCTGTAGTTTTAGATTGATACTAAGTTCCCAAATCAGCTTTTACGATCCAATTATATTCAATTTAGGCGCAAACTGAGAAGTTTGCAGTCGCGGCCGGCATGACGGGCGGGTGGGGGGAGAGGAGGTGGAAATGGGGTTATCCCGGGGGTGATGGGGGAGGCAGGAGGGGTTTGTTTAATTAAAAAAACATATAAAATAAAACTTAACTTACCGTCCTGCGCAGCTGACACCTCAGCTTCTGGATGGGTCCGACTCCTGCCGTCCTGCCTTTTCCAATTCCTGCATCGTCATCAGCCAGGAAAGGCAGCCTCCCTCCTTTCCCTCCGCCAATCACATCGCAATGGCAGCGTTGTGATTGGTGAGGCGCATCGGAGAGCGCCCCAGCCGGGCCATTTTCTCTATGTAGGCTGCTGCAAGCATTTACAATGCAATAGGTCTCGCATTGACACTGTGGAGGAGTGTGGCTCAATGGTTAGAGCGGCAGACCCTGAAGCAGAGTTCTGGCCAGGGACCAGGGTTCGATTCCCGCCTCGGCGGGGCTCGGGCTCAATTTCCTCGGACCTGTCTATTCTCGCCTCGGTGCCTATTCTAATCATGGGCCACACGCTGCAACTCTGGGCAATAGCTTGCTTAGCCTCCACACCGGCCCTAACAGCGCTGAGGATGCCTGGCTCCACTCTGGGGGCGCCCAGGAGTGGACACTTCACAGGGAAAGCCAGGAGGGGTTCCACAGCGGTATGAGTATCAGTGCCAGGAAACCGCAAAGGCGACACCGCTAGGTGGCCGTCTGGTGACAGTGCGCTCTATAAGTACCTTGACATTTACATTTGACATTTACAAATGACAATGCCTTTTATTTTTTTTATTTTTTTTGTTTTCATTTTTAAAACATAAAAAGGCATTGTCATTTACAATGCCAATAGCTTAAACTCTCGTAAATGCGAGACCTATTGCATTGCAAATGCTTGTTTATAGATGTTGCATGGTGTTAAAAAACAAACGCAACATTTCTCTACAAAATGTAATAGACTCACACCTGTTACCTGTATTAAAACAAATTAAGGGAAAATGGTATTTAAAATAATGTATGTTTGCAAAATATTCAAGGTCTTCAGGGCACGACTGTGTGGAGATCAGGGCCAAATCTATCAGGGGGCCCCCTGAAAGGCTGGGGCCCTAGGCCATAGCCCAATTTGCCCGTGCCTTAAGTCATCTCTGCCCACTGGCCCCTCCGCTAGACCTGCTGCTGTACTTGGCGCTGTTTGTGGCGCTGCTGGTGCTGCTCCTACTCCTGCTCTTCGCCGCTAAAAATCACGGTGGTGTCCAGCACTGCCCGGCAGCGCTGCTCGGCCCTACCCAAGCCCTGGGGCCTCCGGCTGGAGCAGGCTGTGTAAAGCGCACCCCTCAACCTGCACCCACCCGGCAGATGAGGGACCCCAGCACGGACCAAAGGAAACACGAGTGGTGCTCTTGACATGTGTTACACACGGTGCAAGTGTCACTCACTGGCTGTGAGTCTCACTCCACGGAACACAGATTCACACCAGGAGTAGTTCGAACACCCGTGACGAGTCTCGTAGCCGGAGAGCTGCCTCAGGCGTGGAAATACAATCTGACACCGGGCGAACTATGGCATATCTCTGAGTGCAACCTCACACCTAGGAGTGCAGTCTCACACCATGCAACTAGGGTGCTGTCTCTCATCGGATAGTACAGTCTCACGGCCGAGTGGCTCCCCGCACCTGAGAATATAGTCTGATGCCAGTAAATGTAGTGTCACGCCTGGAGTGCTGTCATACCTGGTGGTACACTATCTCGCTTGCAGTGCTGTCTCACCCCAGGGATTGACTTCTTTCTAACATATGGGAGTACAATCTCAGCCTGGAGTGCCGTCTCACACTTGGAGTGCCGTTTGCCATTTGGTAGAGCAGTCTCAAAGCACGAGTGCTCTCTCTCACGCTTATAAATGCAGTCTCACAGAAGGAGTGCTTTTTCACACCTGGGAGTGGCGTCGCCCATTTGGGAGCGTGGGCTCGGCTCGGCTCTTGGGTGCATTCTCACCCCTGGGGCTGCAGTCTCACACTGGAGTGTTGTCTCACTTCTCACACTTGGCATGTCTCCGCGGCTATGGATTTAATGTATTCGCTAGCCCAGGAATCATCGGGTGCTGACAAATATGAACTTTATTTCAACCCCCATAAAACTCACTGCTGTGTGCACTGTTTAAGGGGGGCAAACACTGAACTCAGGGCCAGACTGGCAAACGGGTGTTTCATTTAAAAGCATTTGCTTTTGCACTGCATGTATTAGTGCAGCAAGAATGAAGTGGCCAGCAGGTCCCCCACCCTGCCAGAGGTGAATGCGGGCCTTGTTTCATGCTTTGCAATGCACAGACACAAAGGTACAGCCTCGAATTCCGCTCCTGTGTTTTTTTCAATCGCTCATTCATTCAGGCTTTGCGGATTTGTTGTTTTAGTGCATGTCGCTCTCGCTACAATTAAAAGCGGTATTATTTTGCGGTCCTTCGCGCAGGGCTCACGGTGGTGTCAATGCCTGCCAAGCGGCCGAGCCTAAACAAAAACAGCACTAGGGAATTTCAAAGGAAGGTTTGGGAGCAGTTTCCGGGGTCTCACCCCGACCCACCCACGTCTGAAATTTTAAATATGCAGCTCTTTAAAGTACGCGTAAGAACGCGCGGATCCACCCGGACAGTCGGAAGTCATTGTCCATTCCCTGCTGGATTCCACGTCAGGGGCACACGGACCGAAGCGTGGGCACTTCATTTCCTGCGCAATGGCCGAAATCACCCCTCAAGCACAAGTCTGCAGCCTGCTCAACTTCTCCTTCGGAAGTCTAATTAAAGAGCGATTCCTTTAATATGGCATTTTCATTTAAATTTTACCAGCTGAAAATGAAGACCACTTGTATATTTATTTTTGCAGCTTTAGCTACAAATAAAGTGCAAATGTATCTGGAAATTAAATGGCACAGTGATTCTAGTTTTGAAAACTTTGAAATCGCTCAGAATTCTGTGGGATGAGTTACATGGCATTGTGCGCCTGCACATCACGTTAGTGGCGAGCGTTCAGCTCGCTGAGCAGCAGCGGTGCACTGGCCATCTAAAACCAGCTGCTGCTCTGTAACATTGCCACCAATTTAAAGTTCGGCATTTGCAGGGGATGGGTAGTTTTGGGGACCATACAACAGACTGAAGGCCAAGGCGAGATAAAACACTAATAATGACATGCTGTTTATAGCGCTTCCTATCAAAGGCTAACTGTTTTGAAGCGCTATTCTTTCTCTTAGTTACCACTGCCCAACTCGATGCTTATCAACAACAAGCACAGTCCCGTAAGTGAAGGAGGACCGCGCTGCAGCCGAGCATGGGGATCTCTTGTCTTTATGGGGCCATGTGTTTAAACACATGTCCCCATAAAGATAAGAAAGTGATTCACGACAGCCGTGAAGCAGGCGACCCAGTCCGGATCGCAGGCCAAAGGGTGGCAACCAAAAACCCTCATTTCCAATGGCAGGCTACCGTTTAGCATAAACGGTGACGCCGGCCAATAGAAATGAGGGGCGGAGCTTCAAGCCCTATACTGAAACTCCTCAATAGCAATAAATCTCGCCGAGCGAGCTGCGCATGTGCGCAGCAACGCTAAGCGAGACCTTAAAAGGGAGAGTGGGCGGTTCTGCTCGAGGGCAGGGGGGAGTGGCTTGCCCACTGTTGTGCATACTGACTGGTCGGCCCCAGGGCCGACCAAGCAGTTAGTACGCACAACAGTGGGCAAGCCACTTCCCCTCTGCCCTCGAGCAGGACCGCCCACCCCCAACCAGGCACTTCTGCTTTCTCGCAGTACGAGAAGCAGAAATATAAAATGGTAGTTATTACCATTTATGTTTTTGCCTTCTCGCACTGCGAGAAAACAGTGAGGCAACGCCCCACGCCCAAATGGGGGAGCCGCCACTGCAATTCACTTATTCTTTGGATCCAATAGTAAATTTTGAATTAGCACGCAATAAAATAATGCAAGTTCTACAGGTGTCTCTAAAACAGCGGGACTCTAGAGCAAAAATTCACACAAGAAAGAACCCAGATAAAAGAGCTATTGCATTAAACAAATTATTTTGTCTGCAATTTTTACATTATTCGGAGACAAGAGATCAAGAAATAAAACATCTAAAAAAAATGCTGGCGTAGGGAAAAAGAAAAAATCCGAAAAATGCAACAGGATCAAAATTGGGTCGAAATTCAAACTGCAGCAAAACAAAAAAATACGCGGGCATATTGGAGCTTCATATCTAAACAAACAGATACTAAGAAATCTCTGCAAGCGTCACCAGTTCCCCCAATTGAATGGGAAATATATCTACGTCATTTATATAAACTAAATTTGAATCATGAAAAATTGAGTCAAACACCAAGTATTCACAGGGAAAATATTCAAAATAATTCTCCTCCTGCAGCTCGTCAAATAGAGCATCATATAAAGAAAGCAAGATCGTCTGCTGCAATGGGCCCGGACCAAATCCCGATGAAGGTTCTTGACAGTAATCCTGAGGAATGGAGTAAGTTTCTAGCACCACTTTACTCTCATTGCTACTTTACCGGGAAAATCCCAAAATCATAGAAGGGGAGTATTGTGATCCCAATCTACAAGAAGGGATCTCGGTTGCATCCAGGTAACTATCGACAGATCACATTGCTTGACGCAATAGGGAAGATCTTTGCGGCAAGTGTCCTGGACCACCTTAAAGACTGGGCCTTTTCTGGGAGTGATCCCTTTTAATCAGGCCGGGTTCCGACAGAAACACTCTGTAACGGATAACATAGCAGTGTTACAGACAAAATATTGTCAAATACGTGGTTTTTAAATCGCAGGTCGTTTATGCCATCTTTGTTGATTTCACAACGGCGTTCGATAGAGTGGACAGATCTACACTCTGGAACAAGCTCATAATTCCGGAAACTCTTCAATATTTAATTATTTCATTACATTCAGAAACTTGGTGCCAAGTACAAATGGGAAAAGAAAAGGGACTTACTCGTCCAATAGCCACAGCAAATGGTCTTAGGCAAGGTTGCCTGCTGGCTCCCCTCCTCTTCTCATTATATCTCAGTGACCTCCCAGTTAGTTTTTTGCAGGTTGTTAATTTCCCTCCGAAAATTTAATCGTGTAAAATTCACATAATGATGTATGGCGATGATGTGGTAATACTCGATCTCACCCCATTCGGATTACAAAGGAATCTTGATATGCTTACAAGATATACAACAAAAACGTAGTAGTACCATTCAGAAGAAAAAACCCTTATACAAAATTCAATTGGACATTGGGAGGAGAATCGCTAGAAGTGGTAAAAGAATATACTTATTTGGGGCAAATATTCACTCAATCATTACAAAACTCCCCTCACCTGCAGCACTTGAGTCGTAAAGCTGATGTTCACGTGGGGGCGCTTCAACGCTTATATTCCTCTTCCGGGTAAAGGCACTTCTTTTCCTTATCACAGGTCTATAGTTCTAAAATTCCTCCCTATCTTACCGTATGCTCTGGAATACATTCCAATTACCCAGTGGCATCAAATTCAAACCAAAGAAGGGAAAATTCTTCGTAAATTGATTAAGGTCCAACAAGCTGTCTCTGCACTAGCACTGCGTTTGGAATTTTCTCTAGTCAGCTCCTTTGCCAGAGCCATCACCAATATTTTAAGAAGGCATATAATCTTTTACATGCAGATCGAGGCACCTTAACATCTTTACTAAAAATGGAAACATTCAAGCCCAAATCCACAAAGTAAATTTTTAGTCAAAACCTGATTATTGCTTTTAAATGATCAAACTGTACATGTGTACTCTTGAAATCATGGACTCCAGCCCAACTGAAGCTTTTCTTAAAACATCTAACGCCGAGGATTAGTTTTGAATTGGACATTATGCACTGTTCTAAATTGCATCATTATGAACCCTATGCAGAATCAATTGAATATAAACAGGTTCAACATTATATCCGTTTTTCTTTGAGGCATGGAATCCGGCGATGTATAATTTTATTGCGGCTCGGAATACTCCCTTTTAAATCATTGACTTTTAAATGGACCCATAAAGAAAATGCTACCAGTATATGCGATCTCTGCAATGGTGGACTGCAAGATCTGAAGCATGTTCTGTCGGTATGCCCGAACTCGACATTGGTTGAGGCCAGAAGGCGCTACTTAAAAATAATCCAATTTAGATATAACAGTGCATCCGTGCAGAGTCTGATCTCGCTTATTAAATTTCCCCAGATGAATTTGTGTATTATAACCTGTTTAAATTTTTAAAAACTTTTCTAAACTTGCATTGAATCATTTTATGTATATTTTTATAACAAATGTCTCGCTTGAAATGTGTTGTTCTCAGTAGAGAACTAAATCAAATATATTAAACTTGAACTTGAGGCTCTGGGTGCAGATGCTTGAGGACCAATAAAGAGGAAACAAGTCATATTAGTTGAGTTCGGTTCAGATGGGTTGTGGACTGTTGGCTGAATGGAGAGTATAATTTGTTGTCATCTTTGAACATACATGTGTCTAACCCTATTTGCTATGCTAGAGACAAGCTACAAAACAATGGTATGGAATGTGCCTGGTAGAAGGCATTTCCATCTATCACATTTGTCCCGTTTAAATAATCCATCATACTGCAAGTTTTGTTCACATTTTTCTTTTTATTGAGATATTTTATATTGTGTAGTTCAACCACATTGGATCTTTTAAAGATTCAGATGCTATTGGAATATTCACTCATGTGAAGCTGGGAATCGTACCATCTAGCATGTCATGTCTTTAAACTGGAGATTAAGTAAGGGGTTATTTTCTAGAGTCTGTTAAGCTTACTCCTAACCACCCCTTCATGCCTTGTAGTGATGCATGCCCCTAGTTTATCTCTGCTTTCGATTCTTACTGCACATACAAGTAGCACATGGTGGACCTGCTGGGGCTCAGCCCTACTATTTTTCAAACCTTGTAAGCTGTACAGGCTCAATACTTGTGACTTTGGACTGAAGTTTCTAATTCTTCCTGTGGTGCAATGAGCCCAATATCGCATGAGAAACTGTTCTGAAGCAGCTCCTCACACAGACTGCATCTTTTTTTTTTTTGCAGAGTTTTATATAGCGCGAACTTGACCCGAATCCAATCAGGTATCAGAACGCTTTACATAGCACCAGTTACGTTACATGAGGACACACATTCATTTTTTGTTAGGCACGGGGAGATTAAGTGATTTTGCCCAGAATCACAGGATGTTCAGCGTCATTACCGAGACTCGAACCCAGGTCCCGAGGTCCAAGGTCGAGCACCCTAGCCGTTAGGCCAACTCCTCTCCCCTACGGTATGTACCTTGATCATGACGTTGAAGATTATGATATCTGCATTCCGTTTTCACTGAGAACTAAGACGGCCATGAGGGTAATGTACTTTGAGTGAATAGATGAAAGTCAGTAAAAAACAAGACTGATTCTCCTAGGACTAACTCATATCCCCAAGCCCTTATCAGGGAAGATATCATGAATGCACTTTCCTAGCTCTTTATAATATCATGTGCCCACTGGCATGTCCTTCGACATTGACATCATGGGCACTTCGTACACTATTATATTTTGAGATGAGGCCCTTTATGCCTCTCAAATGTCACACTGTTCAACACTTACCTCAAGGGTAGTCTGCCAGCCTTGATACCAATCAACATTAGAGTGTAGAAAACCTGCCCCAAATGGAGGCAGGACACGGGGAAAAATAAATGATGTCCCTAAGATTCACAGGACCTATTGGGGAGGCTGCTCAATGGCTCCCAAACTTTGGAAATCCTTACCGTTGCAGTTATGCCTATTGGACCATGCACTCTTTCTGTAAGGCCTTGAAAACTTAGCAGTTCTGGATCTAGTCCCTCCTGCAGTGGGCTGGTGTGTCGAGATCCCACTGGTTCCGCTCCTCAGGATGACGCTGAAGCTTAAAGGGGTCCACCTCCCATCTGCCCCTAGTCCGGCGGATGTGTAATACACTCGGACGAAAGGGGTAGGTGAGCGAGGGAAGGACGGAAAGGGACGGCTGGGCGGGAGACCTGTGAATAGACAAACACACAATGAGTGATGGCTCCCTGACCCTTTCCCCAGGCTCCCCCTTGTGTGTAGCTCTCTTACCGGTCGTCTCTTTTCGTCTAACTGTGGGGAAACGAGAAGGGTAGTCTTCTCCTCTTTTCTGATCGCACGACGTTCTCCAGCACCGTTACTTCACGGAACTGAAAGAACCTCGCTGTGGCGATCCGAGTCACGGAGATTGGTTGTGTCAAGAGTCTGCGCTGCTACTCTAGGCTCAGCAAGGTCTCGAGCCGAGGAGCGCGATACTGTGGGAAAGCTGGGGCCCGGAAATCCTTGGGCGCTGCCTGTGGCGTTTCGCTGCTACTCAATGCTCCGGGAGGAGCCGGGAGCAGAGGAGCGAAACCCCCAGGTGGAGATGCCCGGAAATCCGTGGGCGCTGCCTGTGGCGTTGCGTTGCTACTCAATACTCCAGGAGGAGCCGGGAGCAGAGGAGCGAAACCCCCAGGTGGAGATGCCCGGAAATCCGTGGGCGCTGCCTGTGGCGTTGCGCTGCTACTCAATGCTCCAGGAGGAGCCGGGAGCAGAGGAGCGAAACCCCCAGGTGGAGATGCCCGGAAATCCGTGGGCGTAGTCTGTCTCTTAGCGCTCTCCCTCGAAGGTTCGAGGTCGCGTCTAAGTCGAAAGGGCTAAAGTCGGGCAGCTGCTGTCTCAATACTCACCGGCTGCCGAGCGAGGAACAAGTAGTAGTCGAGACGTGGTCTGGAAGTCAAGCCGCTGAGAAGAACCATCCACTCGGGTCTTCCGATACCGAAGGCTTCAGAGAATCATCGGCACTGCTTCTCCGGGATTGGCCGCTTTTCAGTGTTTCCGGCAGCGTGAACTGTCACGTGGGACGGGAACTACCGGGAGTTCTGGGGGATGTAGTTCTTGCGGTCGCCGAGTTGCTCGGCCGTAGTCCAGGGGTAGAGGAGAAGCGTCACTCAGCGCCACCTGAGCGCGGATCGTGACAGCACATCCCCCCTCACCCCTCACGGGGCGCTGAGGACAGGACCCGGTTTGCCAGGACACCGGCGATGGAAAGCCGCCACCAGGCGAGCAGCATGGACGGAGGAAGCGGGCTCCCAGGAGTTCTCCTCCGGGCCATACCCCTTCCAAGCCAGAAGATACCAAAGTCTACCCCGAACAGTCTTGGAGTCCAGCACGCGTTGCACCACGTACTCGCGTTCATGGTGAACCCATACGGGAGCGGGCAGCTTACGCACTGGACTGAACGAGGGCTTAAGCAAGGAGACATGGAAGACTGGGTGAATGCGCAAATGGTTCGGGAGCTTCAGTTGCACCGATACCGGGTTGACGTGTTTCACCACGGGATAGGGACCTATGAACTTCGGATTAAAGACGCTAGGACGTTTGAATTTGATGTTTCTTGTGGATAGCCATACCCTATCCCCTTTATGGTACACAGGATCGGGTCTGCGACGTTTGTCTGCATGAAGTTTGTATCGGGCCTTGGCCAGTCGCAGGTTCTCACGGGCCTTGGTGAGGGTTAGGCGAATCGCCGAAAGCCTTTCCTGTACCTCTGGAACGCTGAGATTCGTGTGAGGGAGTTTAAATGGGGTGAATCGAGGATGGTACCCTGAGGAAAGAAAGAAAGGGGTGTGTTGTGTGGATGTATGGACAGAGTCGTTGTAGGCGACCTCGGCAACCCACAACCAGTCCACCCAGGCATTTGATGCCTTGTCCACATAACACCGGAGGAACTGTTTCAGGGTTTGGTTAAGTCTCTCGGTCTGCCCGTCGGTCTGGGGATGGAAACTGGTGGACAAGGATGACTGAATGCCCAGTTCGGCACACCAGACCTTCCAAAACCGCGCCGTAAACTGGGACCCTCTGTCCGAAACAATGCTGCTGGGGAGGCCATGGAGTCGCACCACGTTCACCAACAGGAGCTTTGCCAATGCCCCTGCCGTGGGTACCTGCTTACACGGTAGAAAGTGTCCCATTTTGGTAAGGTAGTCGATCACCACCACGATAGTGGTACAGTTTTGGTCTTTGGGCAATCCAACGATGAAGTCCACCGAGATTCTGTCCCATGGTGTCTGGGGTGTAGGAAGGGGACGTAGGAGGCCTTGTGGTTTACGATGGTCTGATTTCATTTGGGAACAGATGTCACAGCGTTTTACCCATAGTAACACATCTGGTCTCACTGACGGCCACCAGAATTGTCTTAATACCTTCTCCAGGGTTTTCGTTCCTCCCGTATGCCCTGCACAGGGTAGTTCATGGCACCAATGGAAAACGAGCTTCTGCAGAGGAAGCGTGGGGATTAGCATCCTGGAGCCACACATGGGGACGCCATGTCGTAGGTTCCATTCCTTGTGTCCTTTTAACCAAGATCTCCAAGCGAATGTGGCGAGTCCGCGCTTCACTGCCCTCAGAAAGGTGTCTGTTGTCACCCCTCCTACCACTTGACTTGGGGACAGGATAGCCCTTTTTGGTTCCGCTGTCGGCATGTTGGTCGTACCTTGCCGGGAAAGGGCATCGGCTTTTTGGTTTTGTGAGCCAGGCTGGTAGGTGACTATAAAGTGGTATTCTGCGAAGAACAACATCCATCTACGTTGCCGGGGAGAGAGATGTCGAGCAGATCGCAGGAACTGGAGGTTTCTGTGGTCCGTGAAAACAGTGATTTGGTGCTGAGCTCCCATGAGCCAGTGTCGCCATTCCACAAACGCCTCCCGGATCACAAGAAGTTCTTTTTCGGACACAGAGTAATTGCGTTCGGCGGGATTCAATTTCCGGGACATGTAGGCCACTGGGTGGAGGTGGCCGGTGTCTGGATGGCGTTGGGATAGGACAGCTCCCACGGCGACGTCGGACGCATCTGCCTCCACTATGAAGGGGAGCTCGGGCCGGGCGTGTCTCAGGATGGGTGCGGATGTAAAGGCCGTCTTGAGCTGTTCGAACGAGTGCTGGGCGTCGGGAGACCAGTGGAACGACACGTTCTTTCGTGTTAGTCTGGTGAGAGGTGATACCAGGTGAGAAAAGTGGTGAATGAACCGGCGGTAAAAATTCGCAAAGCCAAGGAAGCTTTGGACTTCCTTGACTGACTGGGGCTGGGGCCATTGTTCCACCGCCTGCACCTTGCGGACGGACATGACCTGTCCTGTGGGGGTTAGGTGAACTCCAAGAAACTCCACTGTCGTCACATGGAACTCGCATTTGGTGAGTTTACAAAAGAGGCGGTTGGTTTTCAATGCTTGTAGCACGAGCCTGACATGAACGATGTGCTCCTCCGGGGTGGTGGAAAATATCAGGATGTCGTCAATGTACACCACGACGAACCTATCCAGAAATTCTCGTAGGACCTCATTGAGGAAAAACTGGAAGGCCGCCGGGGCGTTACACAGTCCAAAGGGCATCACTAAGTACTCGAAGAGTCCAAACCGTGTTTTGAAGGCGGTTTTCCACTCATCGCCTTCTCTCATTCTCACCAGATGATACGCCCCTCGGAGGTCCAGCTTGGTGTAGATGTGTGCTTCGCGGACTTGCTCCAAGAGAACCGGAATCAGTGGCAAGGGGTATCTGTTCTTAATCGTCAGCGCATTGAGGGCGCGGTAGTCGATGCAACATCTCAGCTCACCACTGGTCTTCGGGATGAAGAAGAGCGGGGACGCTGCGGGCGACCGGGAGGGACGGATGAACCCCAACCGGAGGTAGGTGTCTAGATACTCCTTCAAATGGAGAGTTTCTGGCCCGGTGAGGGCGTATATCCTACCACACGGAACAACCGCGCCTGGCACTAGATCGATGCGGCAGTCATACTCTCGGTGCGGGGGTAGCTCTTCCACCATCTGCACATTGAACACGTCTTTATAGGGTAGATACCAGGTAGGGAGCGTCACGTCCTTTTCCGCGGCAGTCGCCACATGTTGAGCAGGGGTTCGGATCGTGTTCGGGTGTGGAGTAGGGCTGATGCACCGTTGTTGGCATGAGGCGGAGTGGAACGAGATGGTGTTGGTGGACCATTCGATAGTAGGTTCGTGTTTCCGTAACCACGGCAAACCTAGGATCAGATTGCATCGGGGAGCTTGTATGATGTTCAACTGCAACCACTCGCCATGGTCCCCTCCTATGGTTATCCAGAGAAACGGGGTGACGAATCGGATGGGTCCCGACTCCAGTTCCTTCCCGTCGACCGCAAAAACGAGTTCGGGCTGTTCCTTGGGCGTTAATGGAATCCCCAGCCTTTCTGCTTCCTGTTTGTCCAGGAAACATCCGGTAGCCCCGGAGTCGATCATGGCTCTTATGGTTTGTGGTTGCTGGTTGATCACTGCTTCCAGGGAGATGAAGAAGTGATCTGGTTCTCGAGAGGTGTCGGATTCCATGGAAGGGATGGAGTGGTGGCTTGGAGGCCTCCCTTCCGGTACCTTCAAGCTCTGGAGTTTCCCGCGATTCCTTCTTCTGTGACCATAGCTGATTGTCCGGGGCGTGTTCTGCTCGTCTTGGGTCTCACCAGACATTCCCGAAGGAAGTGCCCCTTCTTCCCACAGTACAAACACAGGCCTTGTTTACGGCGGTGATCACGTTCGCTCAGGGTTAGCGAGGCTCTCACCGTTCCGATTTCCATGGCCTCAGACTTGGAGGCCGTCTGATCCGAAGCTCGGGCATGGTCGTAGGGGAACGGTGTTTTATCTTTCCGCTTCTGGTCCCCTTTTCGTTCTCTGAGCCGATGCTCCAAACGGGCGGCCAATTCCACCATCGCCGAACAGGTCTGGGGTTGGGGATCAATTTGGGCGATGACGTCCTTGAGTTCGTCCGTTAGCCCTCCGTAGAAGATGGCAGACTGTTTGGTTTCTGGCCAGTCGGTTTCTGCCACCAACCGACGAAAGTTGTTGAGGTAGCCTAGGAAGTCATTGGGGTGTTGCCGTAGTTTCAGCAGGTCTCGGTCAGCCGAGAAGGTATCAGCTCTGCGGTCAAAGGTTCTTTCAAAGGCGATGCGGAAGGCATCCCAATCGTACAACAGGGCTTCGTCACGACGGACTATGGGAACCGCCCATTGAGCCGCATCCCCTGCCAAGTAGGAAATGAGAAAGGCTACCCGGGCTTGGTTGGTATGGAAGAGTTTTGGCTTACAATGAAAATGCAACAGACTTGGGTCATGAAGACTTGCACCTTCTGTATGTCTCCATGAAATCGTTCAGGAGGGGCCAACGGGACGTGTGTGGGCATTTCTACCACTACTGGTTGGGTCGCTGACTGGAACGGGGTCCCTGCATCGAAGGGGTTCCTTTGGAGCCGATCTATCCGTGTATGTAGAGCGGCGGTGTCTGAACGAGAAGCAACTAATTCTGCTTGCACTAGGGCAAGAGCGGCTACCACGTCCTCTAAGGTGGTCATGGTCTACGACAGCGTGATCGGGAGGAGATAATTCGTGGGCCGATGATTCTGTCGAGATCCCACTGGTTCCGCTCCTCAGGATGACGCTGAAGCTTAAAGGGGTCCACCTCCCATCTGCCCCTAGTCCGGCGGATGTGTAATACACTCGGACGAAAGGGGTAGGTGAGCGAGGGAAGGACGGAAAGGGACGGCTGGGCGGGAGACCTGTGAATAGACAAACACACAATGAGTGATGGCTCCCTGACCCTTTCCCCAGGCTCCCCCTTGTGTGTAGCTCTCTTACCGGTCGTCTCTTTTCGTCTAACTGTGGGGAAACGAGAAGGGTAGTCTTCTCCTCTTTTCTGATCGCACGACGTTCTCCAGCACCGTTACTTCACGGAACTGAAAGAACCTCGCTGTGGCGATCCGAGTCGCGGAGATTGGTTGTGTCAAGAGTCTGCGCTGCTACTCTAGGCTCAGCAAGGTCTCGAGCCGAGGAGCGCGATACTGTGGGAAAGCTGGGGCCCGGAAATCCTTGGGCGCTGCCTGTGGCGTTTCGCTGCTACTCAATGCTCCGGGAGGAGCCGGGAGCAGAGGAGCGAAACCCCCAGGTGGAGATGCCCGGAAATCCGTGGGCGCTGCCTGTGGCGTTGCGCTGCTACTCAATGCTCCAGGAGGAGCCGGGAGCAGAGGAGCAAAACCCCCAGGTGGAGATGCCCGGAAATCCGTGGGCGTAGTCTGTCTCTTAGCGCTCTCCCTCGAAGGTTCGAGGTCGCGTCTAAGTCGAAAGGGCTAAAGTCGGGCAGCTGCTGTCTCAATACTCACCGGCTGCCGAGCGAGGAACAAGTAGTAGTCGAGACGTGGTCTGGAAGTCAAGCCGCTGAGAAGAACCATCCACTCGGGTCTTCCGATACCGAAGGCTTCAGAGAATCATCGGCACTGCTTCTCCGGGATTGGCCGCTTTTCAGTGTTTCCGGCAGCGTGAACTGTCACGTGGGACGGGAACTACCGGGAGTTCTGGGGGATGTAGTTCTTGCGGTCGCCGAGTTGCTCGGCCGTAGTCCAGGGGTAGAGGAGAAGCGTCACTCAGCGCCACCTGAGCGCGGATCGTGACATGGTGATACGTGATGTCTGTTCTAGCGCTGGAAAGCCTTCTGGTAGCCAAGCACTATACAAGAACCATAGGATGGAATGATGAATGGAAGACCAAGATGCTCATGGAACAAGAGAGGGGAGCATTCCAGAGAGATGTGCCCATCACCCTGGGAAAAGGGCAGCCTCTCCTGATCATCTGAGGATGTCCAAGCAGTAGGTCATATCCCTCAAGGAAGGAGCTTCTTTGGTTATCAAGGATGTGTTTCCATGCCCCCTCTACTGTAAAAATGAAAGTTTCCTCTGACGGCAGGCCTCGAGCACTGCAGTTCAAGGCCTTTCCTTTCAGTCTGCATTACATGTGCTGCTTAAACATGAAATACCTTGAAAAAAACAAGAGACAAGGCGTTGGCCACAACAGGAACATTTTGTTTAATTAAATGATGCTGCTGGGTGAACAGTTACAGGCATAGGGTCTGAGGATTGTCTCAATTTACAATCAATGTGAGATGTGTTTATATACAATTCATTGAATGCCATAAACAGTTCCAGCGTTTCTTGTATGGTAAGGAATGTGAGTTGCTGGCTGTGGAGTCATAAATTCATTTATTTGATGGGGCCTCGACATTGCATGGACACCATGCCGCCAGTGGGTAACAGGTCCAGATGGGGAGCACCTGATCACAGCGTGTACTGTGTGCTGCGTCCTGATTGGCTGTACGTTCCTAACTTGTGCGGCATCTGATTTTATGGTGTTTTGGGAGCACACGTACCCCTCCCGCCATGTGTGCTTTATGGGGACCAGTCTCCCTGGACCACTGTGGGGGTCACTGCACTTATCTATGGGATTTTCTATTTGAGCATTTGTCTGCTGGCTATGTGCCACCCCACCTGTGACTTGTCAATCAGTGACTTCAGGCAGAGGTCTAAGAACCTGCCTGACTATGTATTGCTGAGTCAGGGTTGAAGTGGAGTTCACAGTGGGTAACTTCGTTAATAGAGATGCAATTTCATTTCTATGCATAAATATATTGTTCTTCATATTGACATTGTCTTTCTCAATATTTACATTCCCCCTCCCCCCGTTGAATTTTCAACTATGATATCTAACCCATACTTTCGTGACAGTTACTTTATTGGGAGACTGTTGTTCTTTAAGCTTGCTTTTGACAATTACTACTTTCCTAATTACTTGCATTCTACCAAGTTTGAGGACTGCGTTTTTAAAGCAGGAAATCCCCAATTTTACAGATACACGCAAAAACAAAAACACAATGAAAACTGGCAACAACGATGTGCACTGACCGGAGATCCACCCGTGGAGCCAGAAGAACCAAATTGAGAACCACTCCTGCTCGGTGACAGCTCCCTCCTCATATCTCTTTGTAAATGGCGCAGCGCTTGGATGACAAGTGTCATCTTTCTATTGTCCATGTCGTTCCCTGGGATAAACATGCAGCAGGATGCACCGATCTTGGCACACACACCTCCCTTCATCGCGGTCATCAAGTCTAACACATATTGATGCTGCATCGCCATGAGGCATATTGCTCTCAGTTCTTTCTTGATTGAATTATGGCTGAGCTCAGTGCTGGTCATCATTTTAAGCAGCTGTCACCTGGCTATTTGTAACCAGCTGGCGTTTGCTTTTGTCTGTACTGTGAAGAAGGGTAGAACTTCTCCTGCCGATACTTGTGTGTCTGTGCACAGTATGAGTTCATCTGGAATGTCCTTGAAATGAGCCCAACTATATAATCTGCAGTTCTTTTTTCACTAGCCTGATGCAGCAAGGTTGACTTCTTTAGCAAGTGCTGATACATATCTGACAGTTCTTCTTCGGAAATGACCAGGGTCAGTGTGTGTATGGTTAATAGGGAACAAAGTCCATGCCATCCGGAGACGAGCTGAGTGTAGGCAAAGTTGCCGCACTGCCAGTAAAAATCCATCAGCATGAAGGTGCCCCATTGCAAAGCCGGACTGTGCATGATCATGCTGCAATTCTCGTTCATGCACAGTGGAAGCGTTCCTTTACATCTTAAACACAATGAATACAGTGTAATTTCCGTACAGTTAGGGGTTGCCCCTTGTCTTCTAGCCAAGTGTATCCACTCACCTCGGTAGCCCAGATTTTCTGACATGGGGTGGTCATGCTCTCATTGACTCTCCCCATGTGACTCATTCCCCTTTTTTATGCTCGAGTTGGACAGCCCTACACAACTGTCAGGGGTTCGCTTGTAGTTAAAGAAGACCGCTCCAGATTCTCTAAGGGCCACCCTTGGACCGCAAGTGGAAGCAGGAGCGGACGTGTTTGTGCATTGAGTTGGGGGTTTCGCTACCTCCAATAATCTCTTCTTTGGGAAGTCTTGAAGCCAAACAGCATCTTCCCCTATGGGGCCTTTCTGCGCATCCTGTCCAGCTCAGTTTGGATATCGCTAGGCTTGGTGAAAAGGTATAGAACTATCAGCTTGGTTTTGTATCGAGTCAGATTCACTACTACCCTGTGGGGTTCTAGATTGTTAGGTTGGATTTTGTTCATAATTCTGCAAAGGTATAAGGGAAGAAGGCCCTTTGCGTTTTCAGAGGCTACCTCTTGGGATAAGTAGTCTGTCTGCGCCTACTGCATGCAATAGTGAACAGACGTACCATGACTTGGCTGATGTCTGTGAGCCCACTGCAGTAATGTGGGATTCTAGTGTTTGGTTTGGTGTAATTGTAAGTGACATGGGAGGGATCCCTGTGCAAGCGTTGTGACAGTTTGAATGGACGCCATTTGGCCAGGCAGTTCTTTAGCAGTGAATACTTGTGACGGCACCCAAAATAGACAGAGGGTACATAGAAGTGCAATAATACATAACTTGTTATTGAACAATGGTGGTCTTGTTATGGATTCAGGGGAGGTGGCTGAAGTCCTCTGGTGACTGGGGTTTCCCTTTTTATCAGTCCAAACAAAAAGTTTGCGGTGTAAGTTCGTAATCTTGATTTGTACACTTTGGATCTGTGCTGGGGTGTTCATGCGACAGCTGAGAGGAGGTGCACCTCTGTTGTAGACCTGTTGGTTAAGAACATGGTTCATTTTGTTAATTCAGAAACATTACATGTGTGCTGTAGTCAATGAGTTTTCCGGGGTTCTTGTCCACACAGCACTAGTCGCAATTTTAGTGAGGCACCGGAAGGTGGCTCCAGTCTTTTTGATAGTTTAAAATTAGAGGAGGCTTATTGGTAATCAGAAAGATTAATCTCTTTTATGAGTCGTTGAGCCCCCATACTTACCTCCGTTCATACCTAACTGGGTGCTTGGAATAGTGCAGAATATTTTTGGAGTGGTCTTGTGATAATAGGGATGGATCATGTCAGTTTTTAGTTAGGGTTCTATGGGCGCCACCAGCTTTCCTTTGTCTCTGTGTATGCATGGAGGCACCATTGGTGTGGGCTTTGTATTTTAACCTACACATGCACTGGACTGTGCGAGAAGGGGACTTGTCGCTGTTAAGTGTTGTTGGTGGTTGCAACGTGCCCCAAGATCACATGTGTGTATGTCGCAGTTCCTGGGATGTGATGTGCAACGTGACCCTCCCAGATGTCTCTACTCCGCCCTTTCTCTAGAGACTTCTTTTGGGCTAACTTTGGGCTTCTTTTGGGTGTTTCCCTAGGTCTTACGCGATCTGCTACCTCATTTATCATGAGGCGGAGGGTGTTGAAAATTTGTTCTGTGGCCCCCATGTACATCTGATCGTGCTGTGTTATGGTGTACAAGATCGGGGCCTGCTGCTTTTCCTGGAAGGTGGATGTGAGTCTTGGTGCATTGGTTAGTTGTTAGGCCTGATATGGGAATGATCTCATTCGGCTGTCTACTCTTGCTTCGAGCTGTGGTGGACGCTGAGGATTCCCACTCTCCCAGGCACCCCCCTCTCCCTCTGACCACGTCCTGCTTCCTTTGAGTGCATTAGGGCCTGCTGTTATGGGCTCGTGGCTAGGGACTTCTGACGAGCTGGCATGCGTCCGTTGCTATTTTGGATGGGTATGGTATTTTCAGACTATGGAAAATGGAAAAAGAAAACATTGCTAGGAACATGAGGACGTGAAGAGCCCCGGGGCTAAGGCAAAAAAACAACAAAAAAACGTTTTGCAGGTGTCTGCCGAGTGATGATGATGAACCAGGACATTGATGCACACTAGGAATCCAGGGGAGAGGCCCTGTAGGGGAGACCATAATACTCTCTATCTGAATATAAACTCACTAAAAGTACGTCTCAAAATGGTGAAAAAAGGGGGTGGTATAATGAAAGGTCTCAGATCTCCCCTGGACCAAGGTATGTACCGTCACTTTCCCAGGGATAGAATATCAGTTCCAAACTTATGGAATATAACATATACACAGCACTTCCTAAGGTGGGCAAACTTTCAACACTCCCCCAAAGGCAAGGCAAGAAAACAATTACACATGAGTCTCCTCTAGACCAAGGTAACACACACAACACTTCTCAAGAGCGAGATATACTTTGCACATCACTTGCCAGGAGTAGAACAACTTCCTATAACACAATTACCTGCTAGAAGGGAATTCACCCATCCTTCTACAACAGAATACCTGGCCAAGAAGAGTCTACACCTCCTGCTACAAGGAAAAGACGAATTGGTATATCTGGGATATATATGTATTAGTAAATAGCACCACACGATAAGCCAAATGTACCTATCATAGCAGACTCTCACATATCAAATAACCGATTGAAATACACAATCAAAGCAAATATATATGTAGAAATATATATGTATGGGTATAAGAATCAGAAAATAAGAAGGAAAGGAAAGAATCAGAAAAGAATCAAGAGACAGTAGCAGAGACGCCTCACCTACTGCTTCATCATTTCACCCCACTTTGCTCAAGGGGAGTCAATTGCTTGAACCGGGTGAAAGCTCAGAGGTGACACCAGCCTCCACTCTTCCGTGACAACACGTCTGCTCCACGGCGTGAACTTCCACCAAGCCAGTGTAGGCTCCCCTTTTTAATACAAATTCAAACACAACGAAGCTTCTAGCAAGCCTCGCCCCCTCGTTCTCTAGAGCGCGTACCAGCCTGCTCCAAGGCCACTGCATCGGTTGATCAGGCCTTTGCTATGGATCCGAGACAGACCGTGTACATTCCTCTGATAAGAACCAGTCCTCTCTAGTCAGTAAAATGCGAAAAACAGGAGAAGAGCAAAACATGCCCTCCCCATCTCTGCAGCTTCGTGCAGGCACAGAAAATAGCTTCAGTCATGAAAATGGAGTTAGTTAAGCCATGCACACAAAGGCCCAAAGCAAGATGGAATCAGAAAAGCAAGGATGACATGAAACCATGTCAAAGGCAATAGTCAGCACTGCCATAAAGCAAGGTAAAGTCAGAAATCGGAATGACATGAAGCCATGTCAAAGGCAATAGTTCAACACATAATTCACATAACCCAAATAACACTATAGACTTTATCCCTCAGAATACAACATTGAGCACATGTGTGCACCACCACCCACAACACTGCACCTCAACATCCCATACCTTCTATTCTTGGCAAGACTATTCTACTAAAATACAGCAAGATCACAGGACAGAAGAGAAGCAGGTATATGCAAACCCATCCTGCATTAAGGCTAGGGTAACATAACACACTTAAGTCAGTACAAAATGGTGGTGGTTGAGGGTCATCATAGGGTGTCAGACCACAAAAGTGGCTCATTCACTACAGGTGGGAGAAAGAAAAATCCCTGGATGTGATGTAGTGAAGGTACCGGGCACAGAGTATACCCTGTTCATTAAGACAAGAACCCTCACTCACCCAAAGGTGACATGCTTCATCATAGGGCTCCCTCCTCACATCAGGGCCGTGAGGTCACTGATGTGGGCTACAACTCTTCTGGGCTTGAAGAGGAGCTGAGGTGTTTAAAGTAAGGGACCACAGATAGGGGTGTTGATGGGCAGAGGGCACAGAAAGAAAGTTAAAACTGTTTACAGGAGGCCAAATATCTTTTAATCTGCGGTCTCCTGGGATAGGCTTAAAAAGAGAGAGGACTAGGGGTTATCAGCAAATATACCCCTACAATAGTCAACGTGTTTCTCCCCTTTAGTGACCCAAACAGGGGTTCAGGGGCATTCTTCAGGACCA
The DNA here is from genome assembly GCF_964204655.1 of Triturus cristatus. Taxonomy (NCBI): domain Eukaryota; kingdom Metazoa; phylum Chordata; class Amphibia; order Caudata; family Salamandridae; genus Triturus; species Triturus cristatus. Next base: position 188,533,273 of record NC_140591.1, on the reverse strand, counting down.
GATGATAAGTCACTCTGCCGAACAATTTAGATTTTTCACAGCCTGCTGGGCAGAAAATCTGGATTTTATTAAGGACATGGAGGCTAATATTTTGCAAATCTCCTTTATTGCCACAGCTCAGCAGCAACAATTGAAGAATACAGAACTTCAATGAACATTCTAAATAACTATATAGTCCCCTCGCGACCAGCCATCTTCCTTCTTTGTTAAAGTTGCGATGAAAGATCCATCAACCAAAAGAAACAGCCAGGAAAGATTGAAGGAAAGATTGTAAGGAATGGTCCGCAGGAATCAATTTTTTCTTTCTGAAAGAAAAAAGAATAATACCACGTAATAAATTGTATCCACATAGGGAGGGAAAAAACATCAATAGTGGTGGGATAATATTAGCCTCCGTGTCCTTAATAAAATCCAGATTTTCTGCCCAGCAGGCTGTGAAAAATCTAAATTTTATGGCACGACACGGAGGCCATATTATGCAAGTTTAAAGTGAATTAAGAACATTATCAATCACATTAGGGATTGGTCTAAAGTAACACGTCTTAAACATAGTATCATTTGACCAATCTGCTGCTCTAAGGATATCTTGAAGACCACCACCCAGAAAAAAGGCTTTGGAAGCCGAAGCACCTCTAAGGGAATGTGCTCCAAAAACAGATACATCCACTCCGCTTTCATGCATGACAACTTTCACCCATCTTGCCAGGGTTGGAGAAGAAACAGCCTTATGAGGGGATCTGTAAGAAATGAGGAGTTGTTGTTCGTTCATTCTCAGGCATTCAGTTCTTTTTTCATATGACATTTAACAACACAGAGTCTTTCGTTTTGAGGAAAAAAGGGATAAAAGATGGAGGAAGACATAGTTTTGGTTCTCTTCTTGAGAAAGAAACAAGCTCCTTCAGGTTGAAAAGCCCTGTTATAAATTTCTAAAGCTTTAACGTCTGAGGTTCTTCTAAAAGATACAAGACAAAGTAAAACTGTAAGTTTATAATAAATCTGTTTAAGAGAAAGAGAAGAATTAACTCCCCAAGAGGATAAGGTTCTAAGAATAAAAGTGACGTCCCACATGGCGGTGTATTTAGCAGGAGGAGGATTGAGAATTCTCATACTTCTCATTATTTTCTTAGTTAATAAACTTTGTCCAACGGAAGTTCCGTTAATTAAAGAGTGGCCAGCAGAGATAGCAGATCTATAAACATTAACAGTTCTATAAGATAGACCAGAAGTAAATAAATCTGAAAGGTAGTTGACAGCATGAACTAGATCAGTTGAAACAGGATCATAACTTCGCTGAATGCACCAGCGAACCCATTTGTTCCATGCCAATCGATAAGCTTTCCTTGTACCGGGTGCCCATGAATCGGAAATGAGTGTGAAAGCATTTGACGAAAGGCCTGGGATTCGCCACTGTCTCCTGAAATCTTCCAAGCCGTCAGAACCAAGAGCCCCTGTTCTACCAGGGGGTGAATGTCTCCTTCTGGCCCTATGAGTACCTCTCTGAAAGAAGGAATCAGAATGGGGAAGTCGATAGACATTTCCAGAATTATCGGAAACCACGCTTGGGATTTCCATAGTGGAGTTATCACCACCATGCTCTCTTTGTAACGACGAGCATGAAGAAGAAGACGGGGTATTAAGGCAAAAGGTGGGAAAGCATAAGGGTCCAGACCTCTCCAATCTTGGAGGAATGCGTCTACTTTCTGAGCTTGAGGGTCCGGTCTCCAACTGAAGAAGTTCTTCAACTGGGTATTCAGACGATCTGCAAATAGGTCCGTATGGAAGGGACCCCATCTGGCTTGGATGGCTAGAAAAATCTGTCTGTCTAATCTCCAGTTGCTGGAGTCCTTGAAATTCCTCGAGAACTAGTCTGCTACACCATTGTTCAGACCAGGAATATGTTCCGCTACGACTGATATTCCTTTGTTCAAGCAGAAGTCCCAGAAACCTTTCGCTAGGTCCGATAGACCCTTCGAATGAGGACCCCCTAATTTGCTGACATAACGTACTGCGGAGACGTTGTCCATCCGTAACGTTACACAACATTTCGCAGAATTCTGGGTGAAACAACGAATCGCGAATGAACCTGCTAATATTTCTAAGCAGTTGATATGTAATTTCTTCTCTTGAAGAGTCCAACGACCCCCTGTAGATGAGTTCCCACATCTGGCTCCCCATCCTTCCAAACTCGCGTCCGATTCTATTAAGAGGTCTGGTTCCTCCCCAAAAATGGCTCTGCCATTCCATGCCTCTACGTTCTTCAACCACCAAAGAATTTCGCTCTTCGAGTCGTGGTCGAGGGAAATCAGATGGGAGTAGGAGAGAGTCGATCTCAGTGATCTTGCTTTGAGTCTCAGAAGGGCTCGATAGTGTAATGGGCCAGGGAAGATTGCCTGAATTGTTGAAGAGAGAAGACCTAAGATCTTTGCTAAGTATCTTAAAGGGAACCGATCTAGCTTGAGTAAATTCCTGAGTTCCTTCCTCACTTTCCTTACTTTGTCCGAAGGAAGTTTCAGTTCTGCCTTTATTGTATCCACTAAGAAACCCAGAAATTGTGTTTGTTGACTTGGGGTTACACAAGATTTCTTTAAGTTTATAATGAAGCCAAGGTGTTGTAGAAGACGAATTGTAAGATCTGTGTGAAGAGATACGGTCTGTTTTGATTGTGCCATGATGAGGATGTCGTCGAGATATATAATCAGTCTGACTCCCCTCTGTCTGAGCCAAGCGGTAACGGGTCGGAGAACCTTGGTAAAACACCAAGGGGCGGATGAAAGACCGAAGGGAAGGCTGCGAAACTGGAATAATTTCCCCTCCCAGAAGAATTGAAGGAATTTCTGGTGAGGTCCCCAGATAGGAATTGTTAAGTAAGCGTCCTTTAGATCTAGTCTGGTTAACCAGTCCCTTTCCCGAAGAATGTCCCTTAGGAGGTGTATCCCTTCCATTTTGAAATGTTGGTATACTACCCACTGGTTTAATTCTTTTAAATTTATGACAGGCCTCTGTTCTTTGTTTTTCTTTTCTACTAGAAATATATTGCTTACAAAGCCTATGGAATTCGATTCTACAATCGCACCTTTGTTTAATAGATCTCTTACTTCCTGGGAAACCAGAAGTCTGTCTGTGTGTGAGAATGTAATATTTCGAGGGTAATTTGATTGGAAAGGTGTATGGGTGAAGTCTATCTTGTAACCTCTCACTGTGTTTAAGACCCAAGGATCCTTGGTTACTAAATTCCAGTTGTTTGCGAATTGGTGTAGTCTCCCACCCACCTTTGGAGGGGTATCTCAAAGGTCTTTCAAGAGTCCTACCTGATGAAAAAGAGCGTTGTCTGCGTTCTCCTCTGACGGGACGTCCTCGATTTCTCTGTCTTTGAGGGTAAAACTGTTGATTTCCGAAATTCGAGTTATATCTCCCTCCACGGGACATGAAGGGTCTTGTGATGGAGTTTCCTCGGCCGGGAAAACGACCCCGAATTCTCCCGGCCCGGGTGAAAACCCGATCTTGGAATACCCTTTTAATGTCCTTCTGTGACTTTTGAATGGAATTGAATGCGCCGACATATTTGGCCATGTCTTTTATGAAATCCTCACCAAAGAGGAAGCCTTGGGAGCTAGGACCTGGATCGTTATTTGCCAACTCAATTAGTTTTGGGTCTATTTTAAACAGGATTCCCTTCCTTCTTTCGGTGGAAATCGCAGTATTTGCGTTTCCTAAAAGGCATATAGCCCGTTGGACCCACTCCCTTAGCTCTTTTGGATCGACCAAGGAGTCCTCCAGATAGGCCGATTCAGCCATTTCAAAAATTTTGGTAAGGGGGCCAATGGTGTCAAGAAGCCGATCTTGGCACGATTTTAAACCTTTATCTATCCCCTTTCTCGGGTCTCTTGCAGTTTTGGTTATAAATGCCACAACTTTGGGGTCTAGTTCTGGGGTTGCGGCTATCTTATTAGGAAGGGAGGGTCTCGGACATTCGGAGCGCAATCTAGATCTCACCTCTTGGGGTATCTCCCTCCTGAGCCAGAAGGTGAGGTACTCCGCTATGTGCTGGGATGGGGTCCATTCCGGGGATAAGGGGTGTTTTATTAACAAGGGGTCAAACATTAGGTCCCCAAAAGGGTCCATGAGTCCCAAATTGGGTTGTGAGGCCTTTGAAGCCTCTTCGGAGCTTCCTGTTCCCCTTGGTGTCTCTTCGACATCAGTATTGAAACCGGAGGAGCAAGACAAGTCGATTTCATTATCGGACTTCTCCTCGTTATCAATAACAATTGGAAGCTCAGGGCCTATATCATGCCCACATTGGGTGCCCGAGGCACCAGATTTGTCACCGCCTTGCAAGCGTGAAAGAGGAGCGTTGGTTTTCGCTCTTTTAAACGCAGGTCTTTCTTTTCCTCCATGCGTTCTCTTTTTCTGAGCCTTTTTTGCTCCTTCATATTGTGTACTAGTGGAAGGGCGGGGGTAATGAGGGAGAGGGACTCTAATTTTTCATTGATTTTATCATCAATGGAACCAATTACCTTTTCCACCGCCTTATTGATAAGGTCCTCCAATTTGTCATCGATGGATGATTGGGGGGTGGACATTATGATTATTAAAGGATAGAAGTGAATAAACACTAAACCTTCTTCTTCTCCCCTTTTTTTTTTTTTTTTTTTTAGCTTATTTCCAAGTCCTACCGAGGTTATGGTGTTCTAAGAGGCAGTTAGCTGCTAAATATCGGTGCTCGGATGCTGTTGTGGATGCTCTGGCAAATAAATGACAGAGAGGCAGTTGGTAAATGACTAAACTTGAATTTCTTCCCAATCGGGTAAAATGGTCGAAGGATAATAAAGGGCAAAGCGGTCCCAATGCATTAAAATGGATGCCACGCCCGCAAACGCGAGCGTGGCTGCTTACTAATGTGTTTTCCTCTAATCTCGGTCTGCTTGAGACGCGAGAGAGACGTCCTGAGGCGGCCGGGTCGGGCAATAGCGTAACGCGGTGAAAGGGGAAGCTCTTAACGAGGGTGGCCCGAGAGAGGAGAAGAGTACAAAGTTGTGAACAAAGGTGACAAAATTATTTTGTACGATCGGTATAACGAGCGCGATCGGCGCGAGGCAAGGTATTTTTCAAGATGCGATCAGCACGAGGCAAAGGATTTAAAAATAAATAGCGCGCGCGAGGTGTTAAAAGCAGACAATTAATTAAATGGAGCGAAAAAACGAACAAATCCGATCCAAAGTGGGATTGGAAGGGGAAAGGTTTGAGAGGGAATGTCTCAGGAGGGGATAGAACATTTTTAACGATAAAAAGAGGGCATAGTAAACCCTTATCTGTTATATGATCTTGACAAAGGGTAAAGGTTGAAAAGGGAAACAATCCTAAGATCAATATAAACTAGCAAGTTAAATAAGTAGTTAATAAACATATATATATACAAAAGAATACAAAAGAATCAGTAGGAGTTGAGGAGTACTTATCTTTCTGAGCAGCAACAACAAAGAAGGAAGATGGCTGGTCGCGAGGGGACTATATAGTTAGTTAGAATGTTCATTGAAGTTCTGTATTCTTCAATTGTTGCTGCTGAGCTGTGGCAATAAAGGAGATTTGCATAATATGGCCTCCGTGACGTGCCATAAAATCATATATGTGTGTAAGTAAATAACTGGCCACCAGGTTTCGGTAGCCTGTACGAGTGAGCGATGACCCGGAAATTGCAAGCGAATGGGTCCACCGTCTTGTCTAATGGGTGATGTATAATATCTCTCTCTAGACTTGTAGGTGACCCCACTATTTACACGGCTGCATGGCGGTCTGTGTATTCTGGTATGTGGAAGTCCTGGCGAGAGGGTGAACTAGGACTGCCCCAGCAATTCTGGAATGCCTGGCTACTCACCAACCTAAGGGCGAGGACTCTGCATCACGTGGACGCCTCGCCGCTTATTGGCTCTTGTGCGTGTGCTGTGCAAGTTATGGGGTCTTCACTATCCCAAGCGTATGGGAATCCTGGCTCCCGCCACTGGAGGACAGCATGTTTTAGAACTGAAAGGGGACCTCCATTGGGTGGAGACCTCTAGCTTTTTTTTTTGGTCAAAATTCTTTTTATTAAGCATCAATACCAAAGAATCACAGTGACATCAGAAGTACAAGAAGGCGCGCAGGCCCCAGGGTTGCAGAACTGCATATTTGGACTCCGTGTTTGTTAGCCCTCACTGCCAAGGTTCTGGCCCTGGTCCCTGTTGGGCTGACTTCCCTGCCTGTGGTTGCTGCCGCCATATGTTTATCCAACTACCTGATCCCTGTTGCTGGGGTGCGGTGGCTGATGGCCCTCCCATTGGCAAAATTAAGGTGCATTTGGTTTCCCCCGTGCTTGACTTTGTAGATGAACATTTGTAGGGTTTTGCGGTGGCTGGCTCTAACCCTTCAATCTCTGCTCATGGTATGCCATTAACTGGCATCTGTCTGCCAGTTAGCTCATCCTATGGCAATAGTAGCATTTCCTAAGATCTGGTTGCTGCCAACCTCCCTGGCCTCTGCTTCCATAGTTAGGTTGAAACATTCTGGGGTTTTGCAGTGGAGCTCACTTTGAGACTAATACAATTTACAAGCTTGCAGCCAACATGGCCCCCTTGAGGGTGATCTTTTTCAATTTGTACTGGACCAATTTAGCAGTGTCTCTCTGGGCTAGCTCTTGTTTTTCTCTATCATTTTCTTGCTTCTTTTTGTGGTAATGTAGTATATGGGCTTGTAACTCACGCCAGGTTTGGTGTCTAACCAAACCACGCTACTCAGTCTGCTTTGTATCTTGGTTGGCAGCCCCTTTTAGAGTATATATATAAAAGAATGCAACTTGTGGGCCCATATCAGTTCACGGCTATCCTGTCTCTTGTCACCATTGTTCCCTCAGTCGATCCAGAAAATCAGTTATACTCTTCCCTGGCTTCATAATCTCTGCCATTAACCCTCCCGCATCTGGGCGGTCAGTGAACATATCCATCAGGACTGTCCATATCCCATGCTTGTATGAATAGAATGCGGCCCGTCATGTTCGGCGTCTGTCAGTGTAATTGCTAGGATATGAGATTGGGCAAACACCGCATTAGTCCGTTCTCCGATAAGACTACTTAGCAGACTTTTAATATTGCTATTGCTAGGTTTATTCCTGCAGCGTTCTTCTCAAAGCATGAGATCCATTTAGCCGCTTCATTCATCAGTGGCGGTAACTTTGTCCTTAACCCCTTTTTATCCATCTGAGCCCATGGCACATAGATGGCCCCTGACATGCCCTTCTGTTGTAAAGGGTACATTCTTACTTTATGTGTTTCTCTCTGACATGGCATTCCTGCATGTAGGGGAAGTTCTACTTGGGATCTCCTCCCCCATGTCAGATGTAATCTTCTGCTATAGCCATGTCCTCTGGCTCGAAGGATCCTTCCTCTGACCAAGGTCTATTGTACTGGTCTCTTCCTTTGGTCCAGCAGGCGGCAGAATAGGCGAACAAAGATCTTGCCTTCCTTTCTTGCTACTTTGTCCCTTCGGGTCAGTTTGTCCTTCCTGTGCATTCAGGTGGAGCAGCATATGTCCCCGTCGCTGCTACCCTCATGCGCGCAAAGGTGCCATCTTATTTTTACTGCGTCTTGGTTGGGTCAGTTCCAAGTTACCTTGGTCTCTTATTTCTTGGTCAGCACCTCTCTTACGTTGCATAATTGGTAAGGCTCAGATCCCTACTAGAAGCCTCTCATCTAATTCTATCTCCGATCAGTGCCCTGTACCTACCCCCACTTTCCTTGTATGGAGGGCGCACTGCTCTGTCCTGGGTGTGAGCGCTTTCACGCGTGCTCTCTCTTTCTCTCTCTCCTTAGCTCATGCCTTTCTTCCTCATCCCGTCTAATTTGCCTCCTCCTCTCTGAGCTATATGCTGTTCTTTTTGGTCAGACTTCATCCTCAAATTCACTCGCTGTTGTTTCTTTGGCTACCTGGGCAAATCCTGTGGCCTCTCCTTGTTATTCGTGTATGTTCACCTGAACCTGAGGGAGTGTGTGCTCCATGCTGCCGGGCTTTTATGTGTCAGACACGAAAGTCGGGGCGTCAAGCTTCTGGGGACCCATTTTACCAGACTTGGGATGCACTGAAATTGTCTGGGCATGGTGGCTTGTTAGTTTCTTATGATTGGGCCTACCCGTTCATCGTTTCATAGGGGGGTGGCCCGCCGGCTCCTGCTATTGGTGGCTTGGAATATCCTAAAGAGGAGGAACTGGCATGAGCACAAGCATATGGTGAGGGAGGTACTGATGCTTTGCTTGCTATTTGTGGTGTAGGATTATCGATCTGGGCATCCTCGAAGATGAACCATAGTTCTAATAATTCCTCTCTCCTGCCTTTCTTTAAACCTGTGTATTTAGTTTGTATGTGTGTTCTCATACGTTCAATTGTGTTTCTGCGAAAAGTTCCCTCCTTGGGCCGGGGAAATGTGTGTGAGTGCCAGTCTGATAGTTTTAGTGGACAACGAACAACTTAGCTCCTTTTTGGGGGAATCTTTATTTTGATCTAATCATGGAGCAAAATATTCGTGGTGTACTCTAATTACGTTCTATGAGCTCAGCCCTTTCCACAGATGCATCAAACAATTCAATATGAACATTTCATCAACACAAATAATGCATGTGAACGGTTGCAACACAGGTAAAAGTGCATTTGTCAACAAAAACAGTATCTGAACGATCTCAATCTTTGGCGTCAAATACACTTTGCGTGGAATAACTACATCCTTATAGGAAACATTGAGTCATTGATGAAAAAATGCAATATTTAGGACAATCTTTGATCAACTTTTGAACAAAATATAGTTTGCAATAAATAGCTCCATGACATCACAAATATACATTACATCAATCTCAACAAAAACTGACAGAGAAACAATAATCTCTGAGCCTGCTCCTAATGCATGCTATACTGTGACGAGGGAAGGCTCTGTGTGGCACACGGAACTAAGTGAGCCTGATAGTCTGTCAATATCGGCTCCGGGTAATAGTAATAGTTCACGGGAGAAAAAGGGAATATCTCAAGAACCACTGGCCCCTCTTGGCAACACACAAGTTACACCTAGTTTCCCTGGTCCAAATCCTTTTCTCTAAATATCCTAATCACACCCTGTATCACCCCAGCGTTCTAAGTGACAAAACACCTCTCACTCCTTTCACATACCAACGGTGTTAAGAAACCGGTGGCACTGAGAAACCCTTTTATACAAAAAAGATTGAGGTGCCAATTCCGCTCATTCAGGATAGCATCATCACAAAAATAGCGTCCTGGGAACCATAAAGGGCTATACAATAAATAAATATTCACCTTTAGTAGCATGCTATCGAATAAATTGGACTTCTGCGGGACCGCGTCTGATGCTGCCTTACGACTACTCAGCTAAGACATATAAAATAGGTCATATGCCAGATTCTGTCAGTGGTAGGACGTTCATGTTATCTTTTTATGCTTCTCTCTACTTTGCCATACGCCATATGCTTCACTAAGGTTCTAATGTAGTCTCTTACCCTCTGTGATGGCTGCTTCAGGACGGACCTCCGCCGCGCGTACTCAGCAGAACGTGCAATCATTTGCGATGTCTGCTCACCTTCCTTGCTGTGCAAATGGGAATCCATGTGGGCGGGGTCTCCTTTCTTTGTCTGCAGTCAGGTTCGAGGTACCAATCAGCTCCTATCTAGCTCACCAAAAAGTTGATTGAACATAAAATTTCTTGAAAAAACAAGAGGCCTTTGGCAAAACAGAAACACTTTGTTTAATTAAACAATGCGGTTGGGGAAACAGTTATAGGCATAGGGTCTGAGAACTGTCTCAACTTACAATTGATCCGAGATGTGTTTATATATAATTCATTGAATGCCATAAACGGTTCCGGCGATCTTTATATGGTAAGAAAAGTGAGTTGCTGTCTTTGGAGTCGTAAATTAATTTATTCGATGGAGAATTCAGGTGGGCCTCGACCTTACATGGATACAATGTGTCCAGTTGGTAACGTGTCCAAATGTCCGGCATGGGGAGCATGTGAGCACTGCATGTACTGTGTGTGCTGTGTTATGTTTGGTTATAGCTTTCTAACATGTGGCATCTGACTTTATGGTTTTTTGGGAATGTGCGTACCCCTCTGGCCCTGTGTATTTTATTAGGAATTAGGTCCAATCGCCCTGGACCAATATGGTCTTGCTGCACCTATCTGTGGGATCGATCTGGGATTTCTTGTTTGTGCCTTTGTCTGCCGGCTATGTGCTGCCCCACCTGAGACCTGTTAATCAGTGACCTCAGACCTAGGTCACAGAGCCTGCCTGACTATGTATTCCTGAGTCGGAGTTGGCGTGGAGTTCACATTGGGCGAGTTCGTTAATAGAGATGTGATTTTGTTTCTTTACACAAATGTATCGTTCTTCATATTGACATTGACTTTCTCAATATTAACATGCCCAGGGTCTTCTTGAAGTTCAGTGCGGCAGTGTCAGCCCACTTCCTCAAACAGGCAACAGCATCTTCTGTACTTGCACAAATGGCTATTAAAAGCAGTGTCAAAGGCTGCAGCCAACAATGTCCAGAGATCCGAGTGGGTATGTCAACGTCTCCATGAGACTGTCCAAAAAGAGTGTATTTGTTGCAACTTTTGGACCTCAAAAGCTGAAAAATCTATTCAGGTGGACCACAGGTTCAGCTTTCCTGGAGGATTCACTTGGGTCATCACCAGACAGTGAGGGCTAAAGATGCACACTTGCAAGAAAAACTCCACCTGCAATGGATGCGAGTTTTTGGAGACTGACAGGTGATGCAAGGAGAAATACACGGACGGTTGTATTTGACCCGGATTTGGAAGTGCGGAGAGCAGAGCTTGGGCCGCTGCCGCAGAGATCGCGGGCTGGAGCCGCGGCCACTACAACGAAATCTAGGGGAGCGTGGGGGGCACAACGTACTGACTTGGCGAGCGGGCGCTAGTGGTAGGAGCCTACCTGTTGTTTTCCGGGCTCTTCAGCTCTATGAGTGCATGAGTGGTCAAGCCAATGCGGTCCATGGAGCTGAGTACTTGAACCCTGCAGCAGTGGCTCATTAAGCCAATAGGTGGCAATAAGAAGTTTAAGAGGGCCACACTCAGCAAGTTAGTGTTAGCCCCTCCCATTACTATTATCAACAGCACTAAAATCTCCCCACAGCCATCCCAAGGACTTTCATGCTCCAGCATGGTGGCACCTAAAACAAGGCCTGCCCTCCACCCAGACCCCGATGAGAAAGATATTCCATTGCCAACAACAAAAAGGGTCACACAGAGCACCGCCCAGCCACATCCACCAATGAAGCCTCCATCAATATCCCCTTAATTAGGTCTCATCACGCCGTTCCTTCAAATATCTGAAAGCCCAAGACCCATTTTGGATTTCCTTATGGTTGGGGAAAGAGAAGGGTCTGAAGCAATATTCTCGAGGGCTGGTTCAAGTCTGTGCAGGGCAAATATTCCCCTTCCACGAAAGATACAAATGATCTTATTATTGCCCCCACTTGGCAATAAAGGGAGCCCGCAACGCCAATCTTAATAAATACACATAACTTAGCCAGTGATAGGGAGGCATTAAACAAAGAGGGTGGACTCATTGTCACAGCGAAGCTGGTTTTGAAGATTAAAAGCAGAAACCTTAGTCAGCCATTTCTGGACCCTCTCCACCAGAAACTGGTTTGACGGCTGACCCCATCAAGGCAGGGGATCTTGCAGCCTCCTTCCTCCCAAACTTGGTGTCAAAAATAGAAAGAATTCTAGAACTAACCCCAAAACAGTTCAGGACGTTGGAAGAGGCAATGGAATCACCCTCCAAGATATATTTTCTTCATGGCAAGTAAGACCTGCACTCAACTGCCATAAGCACGGCACAAAACACCATAGTGAGAGCCTTAATATGGCAGACCACAAAATGGAGGTTCAAATAAACCTTCTAGCGCAGTGCCTGGTGAATCGAAGCTCCAGGATGGAGGCAATGGATGACAATATTCTTAGTAACCTGGCCATAAAGTCTTGCACCTCCTGCTCATGTGCAGCAATCATACAAGTGGGCCACTCTCCTGGAGATTTTCGGAGACATTGTAGCTATATCCAGGGGGTGGGAGGGCTCTTCGAAAACTATTAGATCAACAGTCCTGGACAGCCTCTCTCAGGCCCCAATAGGCAAAAAAGGGCACCCCCCAGTCCAAGAATAAAGGCTTACACAAACTACAAGTCTATTCAGTGCTCTTCGAGCCCGTTATCACGGCTTGAAATACCAACCGCCCAACCGGGGGCCAGCCAGGGTGAAGGGGAAGAGCTCAAAAGGAACAGCCACGACACAGCTGCACCTATCAACGCTGCGCTGCCAGATGCTCCTTTATCTATGAGAGCTAAGAAAAAGCTGAGGAAACAGCAAAAAAAGGCCAAAGTTAAAAGAAGGATGATATTGCCACCCACTTCGAACAGTCTCACTCCAGGAAATCATATCAAAGAAAAGCTACTATATCCAATTTTCACTGTCACACGGGGGGCCAAACTAGGGGCAACAAAAGAAGGAATGATTCCAGGGCAGAAGACCCTGAGTCACACCAGTACCACACAGGCCCCCCAGGTTCCCGACAGGACAAAATTAGATCCTAGGTCTAAAGAAGTACTGGTGACAAACCTCACGAAGACGGACGCTTGTACTCAGGTCTTGGGAGCTAACACCTCAAGTGCTGGGCAACCAATGTGCTCGGAATAGTCTCCCACACTCTTACATTGGAGATCAATGAGTCAGGCCCCTACTTCAGGAAGGGTAACCAGCCATCAAACCGGAAATGCCTTAAGGGTTCCTCTTTGCCTTGGCTCCTCAATCATCAATCAAGGACGGGGCCCAGGACCAGCAGAAGTACCAGCCTCCAATGAAATCTCCTGCACCTTTGAGGTCGTTCTTAGCCCCAGATATCAAATGTAGGGCCCCCATGATATTTTGAATAGGCGTAACATCTTTCACTTATTCCAACATGTACCATCTCTTATACAAATCGATTCTGAGGACTAGGAGTGGGTAAGATTCCTGAACCTCCCCGGGGACACTCATGGCGACTCGACCCTGGTGGGATTCTGCCAACAACGACTTCAACTTACAGTATTAGGGGAAACGCAACAGCTAGCCAATTGGGGTATAGATGTTCAATCCCCTTGGCTGGAGAAATATCCGCAGGTCCTCAACCCCATCTATGAGTCGAAGAGGGGGGGGGTCTCCTCACTGTTGCGGGGTACTACCACAAAAATCAAACTGGCAGCATCAGTCAAACTTGTCTAGGCGCCCTACTAACATCAGGATCACTTATTGAAATAACCAACAAGCTGCGCACCTAGGCCCACCTCCATCTGCTTCCACAGTAGTTCAAAGAACACAGAGCCAGTACTCCTAACAACAGGCACAGTCGGCTGATTAGGGATGGAGAAAGAGGGGAAGGCTCGGACCAACAACAACTGTCAATTATCTCCTGGAACATAGCAGGGATTATGAAAATCACTAAGTATAAGTCGGTTCAGGACTATCTATCCAACAGCGACATTGTGTGGTTCCAGGAGACCTGAGTCATGAACAACACACCACTTGCAGGCTATCATGAATTTATTCGGGGTGTGTGAGGGCACCAAGAACAAGACACACTGTCCCCACTAATCACAGTAGTCGAACAACAACAGCTTTCTGTCCTTGATTTCCTCTGTTAGGAACAGTGATTCGTTGGTTATAGTATATTTTTCGAGAGCACGAATCACTGGACCTTTATGTAGCTACTTGTTCCCCCTCTCTCTGATTTTGTGGCAGTGTTTGGAAAACATCCACACAAAAGGCAATCTCGCTGGAAATTGGGAGATCTGCAAATAGGAACAGCACCAGCCTAAAACTACCTTGGGGTTTGGCCCTCTGAGAGGGCAAAATCGGCCACTCACCTAAGGCACCTCGGCATGAAGCGATGTTTTACATACTGAGGTTCTGCCGCCTTAAATAGAGTAGGATTCCTACTCTGACTAAGGCGCACAAATTGAAAATCACCTTGACAGCAAAATACCTGCCCAGGCATCTAGCAGAACAGGGCAGATGATTTCAGCAGAGCAACAATCAAGTTGCACGAAGGGTAAGTGAACCTAGCATTGGTTAATAACATCTTAGGTGATGATGAGCTACTGAAGGGCTTTTGGACCAAGAACAACTAGGGGCAATAACCAGCCCTTTTGAGGCACGGGCTGTTGCTGGGGGCCCTTCCAGCTGTCAAATCCCTGTTACCTTCTCCTGCTACCTCCAAAGCTCCGCCTCTCCTCAAAAAGGCATGTCTATGCCACAACAACTCTGATTGGGTGTCTGTTGCTATTCAAGGAGACCTGGCAAGTGTCAACAAAAAATGTCTGGGCATTAAAGATTGTTACAAGAGGTTTTCAAATATGTTGTTGAAGGAGAACTACCGCACCATTTTGTCAGACTCCTATGCCTCAATGTGCTCTCCATCATCGAGCTTTGCAAGAGGGAATTCAGCTATTGCAAAGCAGTGCTGCAGTAATTCAATTTCCTTAGAAACAGAGATTTTATTCAATACTCCTTTTTTGTCCAAAAATCTTCAGGGCGCTTCTATCCATTTCTGGACTTGAAAGGGGTAAACAGGTTTATCCTTGACCAATATTTCACTACAGACAATTAAATCAATTCATCCATGTTCACAGAGATTTCTTCAGTTTGCCTAGATGGCAGCTATTTACAGGTCTAAGTTTTGCCTTTCGGCCTTGCTTCATCACCAAAGGATTTTACAAACCTCTTGGCCCCTCTAGTGGGCATGCTACATTCTACAAGTATTCAAGTGTATCCAATTGGTTAATAGCATCTTCTACTCCCTCAAATGTAAAAAAAGGCATTCACCGGGTGTACTGCTCGATTTTTCCGGTCTTATTGTGTTGAAGGGTGATTTAGGTGACTTCAGTCTCTTTCCATTCAAGTCTAAGGGTTAGAGTAGTGTATAGAGCCTATTTATTAGGCACTTCGACATGATCCTGTGTTCTTCCCCGTAGATCAGGGTTTGCATACATATCCCAGGGGATAGATTCGTTAGCATTAGGGGTAATCTGTTCTGTAGTGAGGGTATTTCATGGAGCCGTGCTGAATTCAGGCCTGGTAGGCCTTAAACGGGAGAGACTCCATCTTTCCTCCTGCTCTGGCAGCTTGGGATGTTTCTAGGTCATAGGCAGTGTTTTAGTTAGGAGGTGTTATTCGCTTGGAGAGAACCGGTTCAGGCCGGCCCTTATCGAAGGATTGTATTTTTCTTCATGCCGAAGACACTACATCAGGCCGGCCGGCTGGGAACGTGTCCTTGGCACGGGGAGGTACAAGAATTTGGTGGGCGGCAGGTTACGGGCTGGAATTTTCCATGAGGAAATGCACATCTATATTAGTAAAAGTTTGAGGCAGATACTGGCACTTGCTTCTAGTCCATAGGCGGCACCTGGCCGTTAGCAGTAAAGCTGCTACTTATTCCAGGGAAGACAGATGACAAACTTGGAGGTGGAGAAAAACCGAGAAATAGATATTCCAAAGAGAAGAGAGTAGCCGATGAGGAAGAGGTCCCAGTGACTCGGAGAGGGAGACGGGAGTAAACCCGTGATTGCGGAGGTGTGACTCCCAGGCGAAGCCGAGGCGCAGACGAGAAGGGAACCTAGATGACCATTGAGTGCAGGCTACATACGACCAAGGTGATGTCAACCCCTTACTATTAGAGTGTACAACTTAATCTTTCACTTTTCTTTGCAGGTTATGTGATATGTATTATGTCCCGTGAGTGTGCATGTAATAACTAAATAAAGTATTCAGTTTGTAGTAAAGCAATATGTGCTACGTGTTCTTGTGTAAGAGGGTAACCTATTCTTCTAGTCAGCTGTGACTTGACATGAACAGATGTTAATCCTGACCAGGTAGGTGGTAACTGAATAAGGGAGAAAGGAGCCCCTCGAACTGGGGAACAGGTTGTGCTCAACTAGCCGTCTTTGTGTGATCTGATACATAGTAACACTGATTCCCTTGTTGTTAATTCCCTTGTTGTATGTCGTGGTAATGATAGGATGAACTCGTGCTAAGGCTGCCGTCTGGGCAGGAAGTCCTGGGTCCGTTTGGGACCGCGAGGCTGTGACTGCCGTCTGGGCAGGAAGTCCTGGGTCCGTTTGGGACCGCGAGGCTGTGGCTGCCGTCTGGGCAGGAAGTCCTGGGTCCGTTTGGGACCGCGAGGCTGTGGCTGCCGTCTGGGCAGGAAGTCCTGGGTCCGTTTGGGACCGCGAGGCTGTGGCTGCCGTCTGGGAAGGAAGTCCTGGGTCCGTTTGGGACCGCGAGGCTGTGGCTGCCGTCTGGGCAGGAAGTCCTGGGTCCGTTTGGGACCGCGAGGCTGTGACTGCCGTCTGGGCAGGAAGTCCTGGGTCCGTTTGGGACCGCGAGGCTGTGACTGCCGTCTGGGCAGGAAGTCCTGGGTCCGTTTGGGACCGCGAGGCTGTGGCTGCCGTCTGGGCAGGAAGTCCTGGGTCCGTTTGGGACCGCGAGGTTGTGACTTGTAGGTCTTGGTATATATAGTAGGAATTCCCTGTCCTTAGGTGGTACATATATGTGGTTATTTAGGTGTAAATAGGCCCTAGGGAGGGGGTAACGTTCTGGTTTGGGTTAGAGAGGCTCTGTTGAGCGGGTTCTATCTGATCCGAAAACCCAAGCAGAACATTTGGCGTCACGAACCGTTTACGAAACCTGTGTGCGTTGTGGTTGTCTTCTGTTTGCTTTCGGCGCGTGCGTGGTTTTGTTTGCATTTTATTTTTGTATATTTGTGTGTATAGTTTTTATTTTTCTTCCTTCTTTTCTTTTTCTTCTTTTCTTCTTTTTCCTTTTTCACGATGTTTTCTAGAAGGTCTAAATCTACTTTTAAGTTGCCCGTTGATATTCCCGGATGGGATGCAACGCCTTATGAAGCCTTGGCCCGTGAGTGGGCTGATTCTGCTGGTTTGAGTGAGAATTGGAATTCTTCTTTGGAGCTGGCAGAGCCGGCTAATGTGATTGCTTGTTTGCAGAAGGCACCCGTATCGAAGGGTGAGGAGATTCCCATTTTGGGGCGCAGAGGTTGGATTCTTTTGTCTGCATACAGGATTCTGCATGAGAGATTGTTGAAGTTACAGATATCTCTTAAAGATGTGGAAGCGCACTTTGTTGAGATTCAGAATTCTCATACTTTGTTGCGGTGTCAAAATAAGTTGCTTGCTGATAAACTTGAGACTTACCAAACTATTGCCGAACGGGCGGCTGTGCGAATTGCTCGTTATAAATACAAGAACAGGCGCGGTCGGGTTTCGACGCGAAAGGTGCGTCTGGTCGTGGCGACAGCCGGGCTGGATTGGAATCCTGATGAATGGGATGGTAATATCTGGAACTCGACTGATTCTTGTTCCTCGGGCGAGGAGTCTGCCAAGCGCGAGTCTTCTCGCTCCCGCCATGATTGTAAGTCTGCTTCTCGCACCTTTGATGGTGCACCCCGTGATTACGCTCGTTCTTCGAGTGGGATCAATGCCTCTTCCACTGATTGTCCCTCTACGAGTACTGATCGGGCTCCTTGTGATGCTCTTCCCGCGGTTTCTGCGCATCCAGTTTTCCGTCGGAAGTTGCAGCAGTCTCCCAATGCTCCGCAGGGTATCTCTTTGGACTGTTTAGAAGACTTTACTCAACAGGAAATTAGTGATATTTTACAGCGATTTCGGCAGCGAGCTGGTGAGTCCTTGCTCACATGGATGGTGCGCCTTTATGAACTGGGCGCTGCTGGTATTATGTTGGATACTGGCGATTGTTTAAAGTTCTGTTCCTTGAGTTTGGATTCTACTGTGCAGGATCATTTTCGTAACTATAATGGTGGTGGTCAGATTTCTTTACTCCAATTGGCGACTGAGGGTTGTAATCAAAAATATCCTACTGAATCTGACTGGCCTGTGAATGACAAGCCGTGGTATACTTTGCGTGATGCTGCTCAACGTCTCAAAGAGGAGGTGATGAAAACTGCAATTTTTCTGGGTACTGCTGACAGATTGCTTGATGGTTCGTTGACATCTTCTGTGCGGAACCGTATCATTCGATCTTCCCCTGTTGCCTATAAGCAGGTCATGATGACTTTATTGATTAATCAGACTGGTAACGTGTTATCTACGGTTTTGGAATCGGTGCGCCAACTCGGTGAGTTGGGTGAGTGGTTTAAACCTGAACGTCAGTCCCGGCCTGACACTCGTACTCCTGGTGAAAATAAACTTACTAGACGTGATATTTTTTCTGGTCTTCTGGCTGATGGTGTGCGGAGGGAGGACATTGATGGTGAGACTACCGCTCGTTTGTGGGAGTTGTTTCGCAAACGTGGCTTGGATCGAAAGGAGGGTGCCCGGCGTGTTCGGACCACTGAGTGTGATCGTGGTGGTTCTGACGGTAGCGGTGATGACGACCGCCGTGGGCGCTCTGTTCGTCGTGATGATCGACGTTCTGCACATGATGTGTCCCCCCGTCGAGAGAGAGACAGGGAGAGAGAGGGGGAAAGAGAAAGGGGGAGAACTGACTATGTTTACAGCAGACGTAGAGATGATAGGGATCAATCCCCTGAGTTGAGGAGGAGAGAGGATCGTCACAGTTTGGTCGATCGTAACCCGCAGTACAATGCAGAAGATACGAATCCGTTCCGTACTGGGAATGGATATGAACAGGAGGTACCGATACCTAAGAAGCGTGAGAGTCTTTATCCTGATTTATCCTGGTATACAGAATGCAGTAAGAATGATTAGGAAATAGGTCAAGCTCCGGTACACAGATGGGCTCACAGAGATAATAGACCCTATGTAGATATTGACATTTATTGGAGACATCGTAATATCCAAAGGGCCCGAGCATTGGTAGATACAGGAGCGGAGGCCACTCTTATTCATGGAAAATCGAAGAAGTTTACAGGTCAGCCTTTTACTATTACCGGATTAGGTGGAAAAGAAACCCCTGCAGTTCAAACTTTGCTTGAAATGAGAATAGGTAGAATTCCTAGAAAAGAGTATTCTGTACTAGTAGTGCCACTTCTAGAATTCATAATTGGGATTGATATTTTGAGAGGAATGACTTTGCATCTAGATGACGGATGTTACCAATTTGGAACAACGCATTATATATCGTCCAGACCTGTACGGGTTGGTCGTTTAAGAATGCCCCCCATACAAATTCCCCATGCGACAAAAGTGGTTTGTCAGAAGCAGTATCGTATTCCAGGTGGTCATGAGGAGATTAGTACCACTATTCAGGAGTTGGTGGATGCAGGAGTCATAACCCCAGTTACTTCTGCTTGGAATAATCCTGTTTGGCCGGTGCGTAAGAGTGATAACTCTTGGCGCATGACCGTTGATTATCGAGAATTGAACAGGCACACACCCTCTTTGACTGTTGCAGTACCGGATGTTATTACACTAATTGAGAGAATCCAAAAGCATCCAGGTACATGGTATGCGTCTATTGATATTGCTAATGCTTTCTTTTCAATTCCGATTGCCCCAGAGTGTCAGGAACAATTCAGTTTTACGTGGAACGGGCGTCAGATGACGTTTAGAAGTCTTCCCCAGGGCTATGTGCATAGTCCTTTGATATGTCACCGGCTGGTGGCAGAGCATTTGGCTGAGGTACCGGTTCATCCCCAAATTCAGATATGTCATTATATTGATGATGTTTTGATCCAAGGCGAAACACAAGAGGAAGTTCAGACCCAATTAGACAGAGTCATTGAGTGCCTGCGTGAGAAAGGTTGGGAAATCAACCCAGATAAATTGCAAGGTCCGTCCCAGGCTGTAAAATTTTTGGGTATTAATTGGCATGAAGGGCACCGTGAAGTGATCCCTCAGGTTAAACAGAAGATTCTTGATTTTGCAGTTCCTAGAAATAGGAAAGAAGCCCAGAGCTTCATTGGTCTGTTTGGATTTTGGCGCCAGCATATTCCTCATTTGAGTTAAATATTGGCCCCCTTGTATCGGGTCACGCGTAAAAAGAATGCATTTGAATGGGATAAACCACAGCAAGATGCGTTTAGTCTGGCAAAAGAGGTTATCACTCTTACGCACCGGCCAATTCAACATGCTCTGGATTTATGGCCTGTACGTGATGGTGACGTGGATTTGAATGTATCTGTACAGGGCCTTTATGCAAATTGGAGTTTGTGGCAGAAACAAGGCATGAGTAAAGTACCGTTAGGTTTTTGGACCAAAAAGTTACCTGATGCTGGTGAGCGTTACACACCCTTTGAGAAACAGTTACTTGCTTGTTATTGGGCTCTGGTGGATACCGAGCAATTGACTTTGGAACATGATATAGTTCTGCGTCCGGAAATTCCTATCATGCAGTGGGTTCTGAGTTCGCCGAAAACTCACCGAATTGGACACGCTCAAGAGGCGAGTGTGATTAAATGGAAATGGTACATACAAGACAGGGCACGTGTGGGCCCGAAAGGAGTTGCTTCTTTACATGAGCAGGTGGCGCGAGCGCCATCGACTGAGACTGAGAGTGAATGTTCCGTACCTTTAGCACAGGAGTCTCCTGTCAAGTGGGGTAAGCCTTTTGATGATTTGTCCGCAGCGGAAAGAAACCATGTTTGGTTCACTGATGGTTCAGCGAAGTTTATAGGGATGACACGGCACTGGAAGGCGGTGTCCTATAATCCGATCACACAGAAATTGTTGAGCACAACTGGTGAAGGTAAAAGCAGCCAATTTGCCGAGCTTTACGCTGTTTACCAAGTTTTGAAACAAGAGTTACCTGGTACATGTCATATTTTCACTGATTCTTGGTCTACTGCCAATGGACTGGCTGTTTGGTTGCCAACTTGGCATTCCCATAATTGGAAGTTACATTCCAAAGAATTATGGGGAAAAGAGTTATGGCAAGAAATTTGGGAGATGCTCCCACAGAGTACTGTTACAATCTTCCATGTGGATGCTCACACCCCGATAGATTCTCTTGACAAATTTTTTCATAACATTGCAGATGAGAAGTCTAAAATTGCTGAGGCAGTGGTGGACAGGCAAGATTCTGATATTGCGGGATTGGCGAAATGGGCACACCAGAAGGCAGGACATTTTGGAGAGAAGGCCACTAGCAGGTGGGCTGCTGATCGAGGAATTTATATTCCCTTAGATTTAATCAAAAATGTTATTTTACACTGCCCCGTTTGTCAGCATATCAGACGGCGTAAGGTGCCCCGAATTGTTAAAGGTCATTTACATCGCGGCAAACTGCCCGCTCAAATTTGGCAGATTGATTACATTGGTCCACTTCCCATGAGTAGGAATTGTCAATATGTTTGCACTATTGTTGATACATACAGTGGCCTGCTGGTAGCCCTTCCCTGTAAGCAAGCTACCCAATTGAATACCATTAAAACATTAGAATTAATTATGATGTACTATGGTGTGCCATTCCAAATTCAATCTGATAATGCATCCCATTTTCGTGGAAGATTGGTACAGGAGTTCTGTGCGGAAAACAATATTGAATGGATATTCCATATACCCTACTACCCACAGGCCTCGGGCCTGGTGGAGAGATTGAATGGCCTGCTAAAGGACCAGCTGCGTAAGTTAACGGATGACAAGTATAAAAATTGGCGAGACTTTTTGCCCCAAGCACTATTGATTTTGAATAATCGTCCTTTTTTAAATGCTGAATCTCCACTTATGCGTTTGTTTCCCCCGAATGTTGAGGCTATGCCTAATGAAATCAGAGAAACTGTGATGTATTGGGAAATTACTCCCGGAGCTTTGGCTCCATGTAGAGCGACCCCAGGGTTGGCAGGTTTAGACTTGCATGCTATGGATGACATTGTTATAAAAAGTAGAGATCGAGTCATCATAGAGACAGGTGTTGGTGTTCAGATACCACCTGGAAATTTCGGATTGATCGCCCCTAGATCGGGGCTGGCTGTAAAAGGCATTCAGGTGCTTGGAGGAATTATCGACAGTGATTATCAGGGAGAGATTAAGGTGCTCCTGCTGAATAGCAGTGAGGTTGACTTACTGATACATCAAACTGACCGAGTGGCTCAATTGCTAATAATGCCTGTTTTCAGTGGTGAGATCACAAAAGGCACTGCCCCAACGTTGCTAACTGTACGAGGCCAGAAAGGTTTTGGCTCCACAGATAATCCTGGGGCCAGAGTCATTGCAACCGGTCAAGACAACACCATTTTAGTTATGAGACCAGGGAAAGATAGCTGGGAAGCGGTCCCGGCTGATAAATGTTATTTACGAGAATGATTAATGCCTGTATTTGGTTCTCTTTCAGATCATTCTTTGGATTGTTGCTGCAGGATGTGTCGGAGCCGGACTGTTTTCGGACTGGTACGACGAGAAAGGAGGGATCCTATCAACCCGGGATGAACTGGGAACCCGAGTGTTGCGTTCCTTCGCTGCATGGGATTCATCATCGAACTTTTGGACCGCATTAGCTAAGAGGGTGACTGACGCCCCTCACTTCTGTTTGACACCGATGAGATCTGTACATGACATCCTGGCGACCTGCCTGGTTGCTGTCCCCGCCTCATTGGAAACATTAGTTCATATTTTTCATGTCTCGAAGGCCCGTCCCAATATTCTCCTGGGTGATTTTGCTACCCATGTATATTGCCCCCTATGTATTGAATTGCCGAACGAGCAAACCCCCATCCAGTCCCAAATACTTACTTATAATATCACACAAGGTGATTTGTGCTTCTTTCTTACGTGTAATCCTAGTGCGATCTCTGAATGTCTGCGCCTAAAACTAAAAGGCGCCACTTCGTTTACAGCTCACGAACGGACTTTGTGCTTTCAGAGGACACCGGCCACATGTGTTTCAGTTCAGAACAATATGACTTGTAATAGTTTGGTAGTTACCCCCAGTCACTATCGCACGATGTTACTACCTGCCGGATGGCTTTTCTCATGTGGTAATACTTCCTGGCCATTTGTCCCTGCAAACATTTCCGGAGGCCCTTGTGCCATTACGAGACTCAGTTTGTTGATGTTCGCATCACATCCGAATGCCAACTCTCGTGTGCTTCGAGATACTGTAATGTTACAGGAGGATTGTGACCCATCTTTACATTTATATTCCAAGTCTGAATACCTTAGCTTAGCTGTTTCAATTATTGGTGTTCCTGCTTTGGCGGTTTATAATGCCAAATCTATTGGGAAAATGGCCTGCTGGATGGTGAAATCTATTAATCATACTTCTACAATTTTGTCTGACATGCTATTAGACGCCCAGGGTGAACGTAGGGCCATTTTGCAAAATAGAGCAGCCATTGATTATCTTTTGCTTAAACATGGACATGATTGCTCGGACTTCGAAGGTCTCTGTTGTTTTAACTTGTCTGACCATACACAATCCATTCGTGCTCACATCGACAAGTTGCGTGACTTAACAGAAGAAGTTAGAAGACACATTGACCAGGGCTGGTTTGACTGGCTCTTTAATTGGTTACCTGATATACACATGCTACGCCAAATATTAGGTGGTATTTTGATTGCTGTTGCTGTTTTGATTTCTATCTGTTGCTTTATTCAGTGTATTCCTTCATTACTTCAACTCTGCACACTTGGTACTAGACATAGATCAGTTAGCTTTGTTTCATATTATTCTTCCACAGATGTTAGCTCCATTTAATGAATGTATAATAGACTGAAGTCAAGGGTGAAATGTACTGCTCGATTTTTCCGGTCTTATTGTGTTGAAGGGTGATTTAGGTGACTTCAGTCTCTTTCCATTCAAGTCTAAGGGTTAGAGTAGTGTATAGAGCCTATTTATTAGGCACTTCGACATGATCCTGTGTTCTTCCCCGTAGATCAGGGTTTGCATACATATCCCAGGGGATAGATTCGTTAGCATTAGGGGTAATCTGTTCTGTAGTGAGGGTATTTCATGGAGCCGTGCTGAATTCAGGCCTGGTAGGCCTTAAACGGGAGAGACTCCATCTTTCCTCCTGCTCTGGCAGCTTGGGATGTTTCTAGGTCATAGGCAGTGTTTTAGTTAGGAGGTGTTATTCGCTTGGAGAGAACCGGTTCAGGCCGGCCCTTATCGAAGGATTGTATTTTTCTTCATGCCGAAGACACTACATCAGGCCGGCCGGCTGGGAACGTGTCCTTGGCACGGGGAGGTACAAGAATTTGGTGGGCGGCAGGTTACGGGCTGGAATTTTCCATGAGGAAATGCACATCTATATTAGTAAAAGTTTGAGGCAGATACTGGCACTTGCTTCTAGTCCATAGGCGGCACCTGGCCGTTAGCAGTAAAGCTGCTACTTATTCCAGGGAAGACAGATGACAAACTTGGAGGTGGAGAAAAACCGAGAAATAGATATTCCAAAGAGAAGAGAGTAGCCGATGAGGAAGAGGTCCCAGTGACTCGGAGAGGGAGACGGGAGTAAACCCGTGATTGCGGAGGTGTGACTCCCAGGCGAAGCCGAGGCGCAGACGAGAAGGGAACCTAGATGACCATTGAGTGCAGGCTACATACGACCAAGGTGATGTCAACCCCTTACTATTAGAGTGTACAACTTAATCTTTCACTTTTCTTTGCAGGTTATGTGATATGTATTATGTCCCGTGAGTGTGCATGTAATAACTAAATAAAGTATTCAGTTTGTAGTAAAGCAATATGTGCTACGTGTTCTTGTGTAAGAGGGTAACCTATTCTTCTAGTCAGCTGTGACTTGACATGAACAGATGTTAATCCTGACCAGGTAGGTGGTAACTGAATAAGGGAGAAAGGAGCCCCTCGAACTGGGGAACAGGTTGTGCTCAACTAGCCGTCTTTGTGTGATCTGATACATAGTAACACTGATTCCCTTGTTGTTAATTCCCTTGTTGTATGTCGTGGTAATGATAGGATGAACTCGTGCTAAGGCTGCCGTCTGGGCAGGAAGTCCTGGGTCCGTTTGGGACCGCGAGGCTGTGACTGCCGTCTGGGCAGGAAGTCCTGGGTCCGTTTGGGACCGCGAGGCTGTGGCTGCCGTCTGGGCAGGAAGTCCTGGGTCCGTTTGGGACCGCGAGGCTGTGGCTGCCGTCTGGGCAGGAAGTCCTGGGTCCGTTTGGGACCGCGAGGCTGTGGCTGCCGTCTGGGAAGGAAGTCCTGGGTCCGTTTGGGACCGCGAGGCTGTGGCTGCCGTCTGGGCAGGAAGTCCTGGGTCCGTTTGGGACCGCGAGGCTGTGACTGCCGTCTGGGCAGGAAGTCCTGGGTCCGTTTGGGACCGCGAGGCTGTGACTGCCGTCTGGGCAGGAAGTCCTGGGTCCGTTTGGGACCGCGAGGCTGTGGCTGCCGTCTGGGCAGGAAGTCCTGGGTCCGTTTGGGACCGCGAGGTTGTGACTTGTAGGTCTTGGTATATATAGTAGGAATTCCCTGTCCTTAGGTGGTACATATATGTGGTTATTTAGGTGTAAATAGGCCCTAGGGAGGGGGTAACGTTCTGGTTTGGGTTAGAGAGGCTCTGTTGAGCGGGTTCTATCTGATCCGAAAACCCAAGCAGAACACCGGGTTGGCAGAGTGCTGCAAGAATTTTAATTACCGCTCAACTATACTAAATCCCACCTCAACTCATTCCTAGAACCTAAAATTAATTAGGGAGATGTTCTGGATGGATCTGGGCAGATCTTCCTGAAGAGAGAAAGTACATTTTGTCTTCTCATTTAGCAAGCCTTGTGCCAAGAACTCATGCCTCAGTAAGAACTTGGCTTGGGAGTCAAAGTGAGATGGCTTCCACACTCTTCATCCTGCCCTGAAGCCATCTCTATCTCAATTCCCTGCCTCGCTATCTGCTGCAAATTTGGAGCCCATATCCGAGGGCTATGAAGCCATAACTCCAGTGACTATGGCAATTTAGGATGATCACCAGTGTTGGTTTTGACAGACACATGCACTAGCTCTCCTTTCCCAAATGATGTGCCTATGGACTGAGGAGAATCTCCTGTCTCTTTTGGTAGGCTATCTTGAAGAGAAGGAGAATGAGCCTGTTGATCTGAGTTGCCAGCTTCCTTCTTCAGTGTCTCTGTCTATGCCCCTCCTATATTAGAGAATCATGGAGATTTTTGGCCTCCCACAGTTACATTCCTTTACCATGAAAGAGAACCCCCTTCTTCTCTACTTTTGCAGCTTAGCACCATCACAGAAAGCTTGGGTGATGGATGCCCTCTTGATCCCTTGCTCTCCTGTACTTTTCTCCTCCCTTCCAGCTGATTCCCATGGTGGTGAGGAAAATATGTGTGGATCACACAGAATTTCCCATATTGGTTCCAGAATGGTCCAAGAGATTGATTTCTGATCCTTCTACAAATGGCAGTAGTTTCTTATTGGCAGTTTCCAGTCCATCCCTCCCACTGGAATTACCTCTCCTATCTCCAGCTTCTGTAAGGCATCTCGATCTTGTGCTCTGGCATTTGAGAGGATGAAACTCATTGTGCAGGGCTGTTTGGAGGAAGCGGCTGATAGGATTCCACAATTGAGAAAACCTTTGACTTTAATGTTGTACAACAGACACTGGTGTAATTTTGAAGCCTTGGTATGGGGCCAAAAGGATATCCCAACTTTCTTGTGACCTGAACACAAGTTTAGACATTCTAACAGATGTCTTTCTTTTAGGACTAGCAGTCTAAACTATTAGAAGCCAACTGGCTGCAATCCAGGCCTTGCAAGGTTTTGACACCATGTCCATATCTTTTCTGACTTCTCGTCTTTTAAGATGTTTTTTGCTTCGCCGGCCAGTGGTTCATTGTGCAGTTCCCTTTTGGTATCTTCCTCTTATTCTCTGTGGTCTCCAGGAAGTCCTTTTGATCCTCTTCTTTCTGCAGATCTCAAGTTTCTCTCTCTCCAAGGGTCATGTTTCTAGTAGCTCTCTGTTCAGGGACAGTGATTGGGGAAATTGATGTCTTACTTTCTAGACTACCTCTTCTTATATTTTGTCCAGATAAGGTGATCCATAAGCCAAGCCCCTAGTTCCTTCGTTAGGTTCTATTAAGATTCCACGGCTCGAATGACATCGCCCTTCCTATACTTTTTCCCTCATCCTATCTCTGACAAAAATCCAGTGTCCCTTCTCTAGATGTTCATTGAGCTCTTTCAATTTATTTGAGTAGGACTGCTTCTTTCCAAAAGGTTGAGTCTCTTTTTGTCACTTCTGGTATTTTGGGAAGAGGTCTTTACGTGTCTTCTTTCACCCTCTCCAGATGGGTCAAGTTAGCCATATCTAAGACCTATGAATTTATTAGCAGGACAGGATCTCTGGTCTTCACTTCAAGGAAGTGCAAGAGGAATATCAATCTTATGGAAGGCATTTAAGGGGGTTGCTCTCAAAGACATCTGTTATGCAGCTATATGGTCAACTCCACAAACGTTTATGGTGTCTATTGTCTGCAGTTGAATTGAGGAAATATGAATTTTTATGGTCAATTGTGTCCCCTATCTTAGACCCCAACGGCTCCATGTACATGCTACAAATACATGTATGTTCCCTCCACTTCAAGCTATGAAGACGCAAATACATATGTGTCCAACGTCAACATGTCCTCTTTCAGATCCGCCATGAATGGGTCGGATATTCCGTTCCTAAGTATGCCTTGCCACCGTCTTTATATGGTATACTTTTCACGTTTTCCAGCTCTGGCAAGGTAGGCCCTGAATTCTGCCATCGAGCTTTTCCTGCTTCTGCCTCTGAATGCTCCGGCCTGGACCTGTATCTGTATCCATGACCTTTGTCTTACTTCCTGCGCGGCTAACGGTGCCTGGCCCGGCCTGTTGCCTGCCAAGACTGTATTCAGCCTTCAAGTTATCTGCTCCGCTCCTCGAGAAATGCATTCCTGTCTAGTAGTTTAGGTAAACATCCTTCCAGCTACAGAGCAAAGGGCCCGGCCTTACTGTCTCCGTGCAAGTAATTCATGGCTTCTGTTGCCATGGTAGGCCCATGCCCCTCGCATCTCATGTAGACACGTAGACGCTTATACACGCACTAGTAGTTAGTATAGGATAGCCTCTGCCTGAGAGACCTTTCCTTCCAGATAATACAGTTCCTTAAACACAAGATATTAGATACGATTTGGGATTAGGTTGTTCTGACATCCCAGACTTCTGTCTCCTCATGTAGGGCTAAATGTCAAGTCCTCTTTACCCTCCAGTTACACGTCAATCACACGTCATGCTACTATGCGCGCATATTTGGCAAGTATTTCTGCTGACTTTGCAGGATTCTCTTATGAATCCACCCACTTGTGTCATCATCATAATGACGTTTCTAGTACATGCCCTCATGCACGCCTATTGTAACGCTTTTTCACTACGTATGTGTATTCTTATCTCTCTTCTCAGCTGTAACGCCTTCTGCATATGTCTTCACTGTAATGCATTTACTATATATATGACAACCTGTCAATAAAGTATTGCTTCTATCCCTTCCCGAACCTTAGTGGTGACGGAATACGATTGCCTGGTTCGAACCAATTCCTTTGTAAGGAATAAACCCATTTTAAAACCTCAAATGCCACGGATTCTGCCTCTTATTTTTACTGAGTTATTCTTATTGAATTTTACCGCATAAATTAAGTCTAGGTAATTAAATTTACCACATAATTGGCGCCCGAATAGGGACACCTCTCACACCCCACGCGCCGGAGGTGCGTTGCAGACCCGGTCTCCTGCCACAGCCGGACGGACAACTACGCGTACCCGCAGGATTTCCTGTATCTCCCTCAGGCCAACGGGGGCGA
Source organism: Triturus cristatus (assembly GCF_964204655.1). Lineage (NCBI taxonomy): Eukaryota > Metazoa > Chordata > Amphibia > Caudata > Salamandridae > Triturus > Triturus cristatus. Next base: position 188,504,481 of record NC_140591.1, on the reverse strand, counting down.
CTGAGGCTGCGATCAACACCCAGACGAGGCGGTGAGGAGTGCGGAGAATCCCGACCAGAGCCTAGCTGAGAGAGCAAGATCCGAGGTATACAGAGGCCCACCAGATTCCGAAGTTCCGAAGTATCTAAGTCACGAGTCGAGTCCAGTCCAGTTTGGTCTAGTCCAGTCCAGACTTCCGAGGCCTTCTGTTCCGTTCCGTGCTTCCCGGTGAGTACCGTTGCTGGGGACGCATCTAGACGTGCACATTGGTTTGTGCCGGTCAAGACGGGTTTGGGTACACAGACCTGGTCTGCACTGTTTCAGCAGTGTATCTGTGCTGTTTAGCAGTACATCTAGCATTATGCAGTTGACTAGTTTTATTCTAATTATTATTGTTCGTTTTAAAATGTTTTGATATGTTTTAAATGTCGTGGTATGAGTGATTGTTCGATCTTCATTACTGTGTTTATCGTAATTGTTGTGTTCAAGTCCGAGTAAGAACCAAGTAGCAAGGTTCAAGATGCCGTTATTCTCGAAATTAAGACAGATAAAAACTAGAAAAGGGATACTCGAGGAAGCTGTTCCCATTCCACCTAGGGACACTCCAGGGTACTTTATGTATCATAAGCATGGCCTAGATGCCGTATTATATCTCGAATTGTGGGTAGACTACACCAAGGATTTAGCAGAGAATCAGAGATGGCCCACTACTGGGACATGGGATGCAGATTGCATCATGAGAGTAGAAGAAGCATTATGGAAAAAGAAAGCCAGACAATCACAGAAAGATGCCATTGAATTATGGCGTAAAGAATCGCATAGACGCACAGAGAAAGCGCTCAGAAAAGAAGAGAAAAGTAGGAAGGATTCAGACAAAGCCCGAGAAAATATATTAATTGAGGAAGGTATCCGAGTAAAAGCAGAACAAGTAGACAGACAACGAAACACTCTTATGAATGGTATGTATCCTCTTCTGGCCGAGGGCTTACCTAAGGCCACCCTGGAAGTACCGAAAGAGCTGCCACCTCCATTGCTTCCGACTAAAGTGCACCCCAAGACTGCAAAGGACATTTTCCTTTCTTCCTATTTAGACGATGTAGCCCCCGAATATGTTAATGCTCCGCCGCCACGTACACCACCTGCAAATGGTGCTCGACCCCGAGAAAATCTGTCCCCGCTTCTGCAGCAACATACTCCTCCGTCCGTCCAAAACCTTCCGCCCGTTCCTCCACTTCTTCCTGCATCTATTCTTCCTACCTTACACCCAACGAATCCTTTTGGACCTAGCACCTCAGGAGGTGCGACAGGAAGTTTTCATACGCCGCCATCAGTGCGTCGATTGACTTATAGGGATCTAGCACACCAACGTACACCTCAAACAGCGAATTATGACATACTTAAAGAGCCTCTTACAGATTGTAGATATGATCCAGTACCAGGTAAAGACGACAGAATGATGCTATCATCAGTACGTCTACGACGAGTTGCGAACTATTTAATGATATTACCAGGAATGATTGAACATCTAGACAAAATATACCGCTTTGTCCAAACAGGGCAAGGTTCTGAAAGTATTGGCGAGGCCATGGCCTACCAGAAAGTGGACACGCAGAAACTGTTGTTACGCTTCTTTATAAACTGCCTGATAAGACACAGAGATAGGCCAGGTGTAGACGCGGAAGAAATGAGAGCCCTTAACAAATGGGGCCAGAATATAGCAGATGGAAAACATGATAAACAGAATAGTATAGAAAGTATGTACCGAAGGATCAGGAAAAAAGTAGAACAAATATGTGAAAAAGAACAGCCTGAAAGAGAAACAGATGCAGATAAAACCGAGTCCTCAGGGGATGAGGAACAACTAGAAATGACAACAGGACAATTACAATTACCAGCTAGAGAAATGATAGCTTATGTAGGAAAAGGAAGATCCTTCAATAATCCAATACGTCTGATACGTCCAGAAAGTAAGAGAATTTTTCAAGCAGCTATGTCAAATCCAAAGACCCCTGAACATTTGTTTCAGGCTACTGATATAATACTTTAAGAACGAATGGGGTACCATGTACTCGATTCTATGGATGAACAAGAATTAGCCAGGTCAGCAGTACAATGGGCTGACAGTTCTGATAAATATAGTGATGACGCGCTAGTACATACGTTTTTGAATCTCTTACCAGACGAACAGCGCTTAGCTGGTATATACATGATACAACATCTCCTTATATTATATAAAGGCCAACACTCCGATCCTGGTCCCCTACCTGATATACTGATAGAACTACTCATGAATAAATGGAGAGGTCTAGGTACCGATCTAATTAAAGTAATTCTAGAATATCGGCACAGATATAGTGCCTTTTTGTGTCCAGAACATGATCCAGCTCCCTCCATGGAAAGAAAAACGTATTACATAGACAGACAGAATCCCTTACGCGAAGTACACCCAGTTAGAAATGATGATAATACTTTTAGACGCGTGTTTGTGTACACGCCTATAACTAAAATAGAACTATTGGAAATGAAAAAACTAGTGCCCAGCCATGACAGAGATCCAGCAGGTTTTCACCGTGAAATAAAAGACATGTTACTCATGGGTGATTATACCTATCCAGACATTATGAAAATATTGAAAGTATTATTGCCTGCCGGTATTTACGAGAAACTCAAAGAAAAAGAGTGGGAGGTGGGAGAACAAAAGATTGATTGGACCGCATTAGAAAACGAAGAAAATGCCCGAACTGCAGGCGTAGGGCTTGGAGACAAAACTAAAGCATTACCAGGATTATTAGTACAAGTATTGCCACGTTTATTAACTACGAAAAAGGAAGACTGGGGAGCAATATCAGCTTGCAAACAGAAACCCGATGAAGACACTAGTGATTTTTATTCCCGATTTGAAAAATGTTTTGGTATTAACAGCGGCCTGAAAGCAAGTAGCGATTCATATCCACATCTTTTTGTAACGAAACTAGTCGAAAATTCCTTGCCTCAGGTTAAGAACAGAGTATTGAAAGTAGAGAGCTCTTGGCAAGCTAATACCCCGTCACAAATGTTACAAATGTTACAGTACCACCAGAATAGAATTAGAGAAGAACAAGAACACGAACAGAGACGTATGAAAGACACGAAAATGAAAATGCTCGTCGCCCAGTCAGTTCCAGCTGACAGTCATAAAAAGGGTGCGACACAGTCCAACAATTCAGCGGTTCCTGTTAAAGGGACATGCAACTATTGTAAACAGCCAGGTCATTATATAAACGATTGTGCAGTTCTGAAACATAATATCTCTACGGGTAAAACCAAGGAGAGACCACGTCCGCCTAGACAGGATCAGATCCAACAACAAGTACCTCAGAATGTACAGCCTATGCAAGCTGCACAACAGATCGTAGCAGTACCACAGTCACAGCCTATTGCCGCAACACAAAACACGACACAACAGATGTACCAGTATGCACAAACTGACTATCCAGATTATCAGCGATACACATGAAACAGCCTAGAGAGGGAAGTTGGCTTACCCCTTATTGAGGTTCCCGTAGATCAAGAGGGTCCTTATGTACATAGTCAAGTATTAGGGAAAGACAGAAAGTTTTTAATTGATACAGGGGCAAGCAGAACAACTATAAGTCACGACGAGGTTCCAGGGGCACCCCTCTCAGGCTCACAAAATGTTTCCCTTGGATTTTCAGGACAACCTATCGTTAATGAAGTATCGCAACCTCTGCCTCTTACAGTTGGTCCATTGACACGGACTACAGATCTATTGCTTACAAAATCATGCCCAGAAAACTTGTTAGGTATAAAGACACTGAAAGCTCTAGGAGCTGTAATATGTTGTTCCCCGGAGGGGGTACGACTATTCTTGCGTGACTTTAAAGGTCACTATGTATTTAGAGACATGGATCACAGGTTACAGAATGTCCCTGCACATTTATGGGCACAAGGCCCTACTGATGTAGGTTGTATGCACATTACACCATATCGAGTCACACTCAAAGCAGGAGTGGTATTACCACGAATTCGACAATACAAGTTACCTCCAGATGCTGTAGTGGCTTTGCTGCAAATCATTGACGAGCTCATTGCACAAGGAGTGGTTGTGGAAACCGACTCCAATGTGTGTAATTCTCCTATAATTCCGGTTCTTAAACGAACTGATCCAAAAGCACCCCCAGTTTATCGACTAATTATTGATCTGCGCGAATTGAATAAATGCATTGTACCACAATATCCCGTGGTTCCAGATATCTCTTAATTATTGACAGCTATTGATTCAGAAGCAACGTTCTTTACTGTAATTGACCTCAAGAACGCCTTCTTTAGCGTCCCAATCGATCCGGAAAGCCAATATTTGTTCGGATTTAGTTTAAATGGACGAAGCTTCAAATTTGCACGCGCACCTCAAGGATTTACAGAAAGCCCCAGCATCTACAGCCAAGCACTGAAAAGACAACTTGACAGTATCCACATGCCTGTTAACACTGCACTGCTTCAGTATGTCGATGATCTGCTGATCACCGCCCGAAGCGAACCCGAATGTGAAAAGGCATCACTGACGGTTTTACATTTTCTGGCCGACAAGGGGCACAAGGTGTCCCCTTCGAAGCTGCAATTCTGTGTCCAGCAAGTTGTGTACCTTGGGCACTTGCTGTCCAAGGGGGGAAGACAGCTTACACCTGATCGCATCCAGTTAATTGTAAACATGCCACCACCCAAGACACAAAAGGAGGTGCGGGCCTTCATAGGTCTCACTTCGTACTGTAGACAATGGATTCCCCAATATGCATTTTTAGTAAAGCCACTCATTCAGTTGACAACCCAGGAAGCAGCGACTTCGACTGTCCTCCCTTGGACTCAGGCACATACACAAGCTTTTGAAGACTTAAAGAAAGCCTTATGTCAAGCACCTGTTTTAGCGACACCATGTTACAGTAAGCCTTTTACACTCTTCGTTACAGAACGCGAAGGTACTGCCTTGTCAGTACTCACTCAGGAACAAGCAGGTTCACACAAGCCGTGTGCTTACTTTTCCAGCACATTAGATCCAGTAGCTCAGGCTCTGCCTACATGCCTGAAATCAGTCGCAGCGACAGCTTTAGCGATCAGACAAAGCGATTCCATAGTATTAGGACATCAATTGACAGTGCAAGTTCCACACTCCGTGGAAGTTCTTTTAAACCGAACTCAGACTCAGCACTTGACTATAGCACGACTGACAGGTTACGAATTAACATTGTTTCAGCCACACATAGAAATCAGACGCTGCAGTACATTAAATCCTGCCACACTTTTGCCATTAAGTGGAACAGACCCACTGGTACATGATTGCATTGAGGTCATTACTATTACGACAAAACCCAGACAAGACTTGACAGATGTCCCATTACCAGATCCAGACCTGACACTTTATGTGGATGGTTCATGCATGAGAACAAGTACAGGAGAATTAGTGGCCGCTTACGCAGTCACGACAGACACCGAAGTCATTGAAACAAATTGTATTAACACATTGTCAGCTCAAGCAGCAGAGCTCATCGCTCTGACACAAGCCTGTATTCAAGCCAGAAATAAAAGAGTCAACATATACACAGATTCACGTTATGCATTCGGAGTTGTACACGACTTCGGAGTCCTTTGGCGAGAGAGAGGTTATTTGACTTCTCACGGTGCCAACATTCAACACGGTCCCCTCATTCAAGCTCTGTTAGATGCAATACATCTGCCTACTTCGATATCTATCATGAAGTGCAAGGCCCATACAAAAGTCACCGATATCATTTCCCAGGGTAACGACCTAGCAGACCGAACAGCTAAGCAAACAGTACAGAATAGGACTCATGCAACTGACTTGACAAAGACAATAGTTCCGACACCGACACACTGCATGACAGTTAGGGATCCCGCCCTTGATGTAATTGACATACAGACACATGCTACACCAGAGGAAACCAAGAAATGGACTGAACTAGGAGGGATCCAAACAGATCAGGGATGGATGACGAAGGGAAAATCTACATGGTTTCTCCCCGACTCAATGGTTCAAGTTATCATTAACACAATACATAGTCCAGCACATCTAGGAGAAAAAGCTATGTTAGATAGTATTCAAAACATTTGGTTTAATAAACACTTACGAGCTGCAGCCAAACAGAAAGTCCGTACTTGTATGATTTGTTGTCAGTTCAACCCAGGTAAAGGCGTACCTGTAGAGCGAGGTGGATTTCAACCTCCTGATCACCCTTTTGAAGTCCTCCAGATGGATTATATCCAGATGGAACGATGTCGAGGATTCAAATATGTCCTCGTAGTTGTATGCGCTCTTTCCTGTTGGACAGAAGCATATCCAGTCTCAGATTACACTGCCCCGACCACTGCCAAGCAGCTGGTTCGTGAATTCTTCCCACGGTATGGTTTGCCCCGTATCGTGTACTCAGATAATGGCCAACCGTTCTCATCCGAGCTGATGAAACACATTTCACTCCTGTTAGGCTATCAATGGAAATTCCACTGTGTCCGGCATCCCGAGGCAGCAGGTCTCGTGGAACGTCATAATCAGACTCTGAAAATTCGACTTTCAAAAATCTGTAGAGAGAAAGGCGTCGACTGGATAGTAGCCTTACCAGTTGCACTATTTTACATGAGAATGATAGCACATTCTCGCACAGGGCTATCCCCGTACGAGGTGGTCTTCGGTAGGCCACCAAATATGTGGGGGACGCCTATACCTCGTAAAATCACTGATGTTGATTGTAATATGCTGACAGATTACCTTGCTTCCTTGATGTCTGCACTACAATCTTGCCGTTCACAGGTAGCTGCAGCCTTTCCCGACAACACCGAGGTGAAGCCCCATGAAGTGGTTCCCGGAGATTTAGTTTTCATAAGAAATTTCGACAGGAGGAGCCCGTTGGAGCCTCGCTGGCAAACGCCGAGATTAGTACTCCTGACCACGAGGACAGCAGTGAAGGTCGAGGGTCGCAAGGGTTGGCTACACTCGAGCCATATCAAGAAATTTCATGGACTACCTTCTGATTTGAACTCTCAGCCTTGCCCCCCTCCACAGACTGATTCAAAACTTCCCCTGGTCGAGAACACTGCTTCCCAAGACTATAAACTGAAACTAAGGTCTAACAAGTCAGACAATTTGATTGTTTAAGTCCTCTCCTAGGTGAATCGGTTGAATTAGTCTCTGACATGTATCCTCTAGACCGAAATCGAGAGAGAGATAGACAGAAACAGCTCAAGAAACGTGCATATTGTAAATCACTTCATAGTCACTGTATAGTGACATTGTTGATTATGTTTTTTCTAAATTTGTTGATTATTGCTGCAAGTATACTGTTGCACATGTACTATCCTATTTTCAAGCGTGCTCATTCTGCTTACAATGATACTGCCGAACATTCTTTTAGCGAATTACCTTCACATGAGTTGCCCTATAGACTTGCGCTGCGCAACAACACATTCATTAGTATGTTACATCACTCCCATCAGGCCAGCAATGCTACAAATTGTTGGATATGTGGCCGACTCCCTCCCTATCAGAAATACAAGGGAGTTCTGCCCCTCTTTCCGTATCCATTCACACATAATGGTTCCTGTGGCGCATGGTTTAGTTTGATTAATTCTTTAGATTCAAATACTGTAGTTTACCAGAGCAACTGGGTATGGGGAAACCTGAACTTAGTTTTGCTTAAAGCCTGTTACCCTAACAAGGAGGGACTTCCCAAAAGGACAGGAACTGACCTAGAAAATGAAGTATATGGATTAGGTAATTTTACACTCAACCTCATGATTCTGAATGTTGAATCCGAAGCTGCACTAGTCCTGCCTGCTATGTCCGTATTACCAATCAAAGGTGAATTATGTGTAAGAAAGAATGGTTCAGTACACCTGGGTCATAGTAAATGTACTACTGTGATCGAATTCAGTGATAAAGGCAAGTCTACATTTAGAGCTTCCCGTCATTCCTACTTCATTTGTGGTCATACCGCATATATACGCTTACCTTTAGATTGGGATGGTACCTGTTACATTGCATTCCTTCTGCCACCTGTTTTCCTAGCCCCTCCTGATTATCATAGAAATACCCATCTAGTACACAATAGACCCCAGAGAGATCTCCCGATTGTTGACTACACTGAAACAGCATGGGAACAATATACAGACTTCAATAAAGGTCTCTTTCCCTACATAGGTGTTGTCTCTAATAGTAAACTGATACGTAGATTAACCAGAACCCTTGAAGCAGTAGTGAATGAAACTACCTCTGCCCTAGGCAACTTAACAGAGGAGCAGTCTGCGATGCGGATTGTTGTTCTCCAAAATCGTCTTGTCCTTGACGTCATCCTGGCTGATAGGGGCGGAGCCTGTAGAGTCATCGGATCAAGTTGTTGTGTTTTCATTCCAGAAAACGCGCCATCCGTATATAAAGCCATAACTCGTCTTCATAAGATTGCAAGCCAGATACATCAGAATCCAGGCACCTGGACATGGTCCGGTTGGTTCTGGAGCGTGTTGTCAGCCTGGGGATGGAAAGTCCTATCCTTCCTAGGTATTGGCCTTCTCATAGTATTCAGTTGCTGCCTGTGTCTACAATGTGGACCAGCGATTTGCGGCCTGTGTGCCACGTCATGTATTCCACGTTCAAGTTCTCATTCAAAATCCCGGAAGAAGAAAGAAGAGCAAATGATGTTACATGAACAAATTGATGGATTCCTGAGGATCGATATCTCATGAAGGGTCCGTAGGGGACAAGGAGGGAATGAGCAAATATGAATTTTTATGGTCAATTGTGTCCCCTATCTTAGACCCCAACGGCTCCATGTACATGCTACAAATACATGTATGTTCCCTCCACTTCAAGCTATGAAGACGCAAATACATATGTGTCCAACGTCAACATGTCCTCTTTCAGATCCGCCATGAATGGGTCGGATATTCCGTTCCTAAGTATGCCTTGCCACCGTCTTTATATGGTATACTTTTCACGTTTTCCAGCTCTGGCAAGGTAGGCCCTGAATTCTGCCATCGAGCTTTTCCTGCTTCTGCCTCTGAATGCTCCGGCCTGGACCTGTATCTGTATCCATGACCTTTGTCTTACTTCCTGCGCGGCTAACGGTGCCTGGCCCGGCCTGTTGCCTGCCAAGACTGTATTCAGCCTTCAAGTTATCTGCTCCGCTCCTCGAGAAATGCATTCCTGTCTAGTAGTTTAGGTAAACATCCTTCCAGCTACAGAGCAAAGGGCCCGGCCTTACTGTCTCCGTGCAAGTAATTCATGGCTTCTGTTGCCATGGTAGGCCCATGCCCCTCGCATCTCATGTAGACACGTAGACGCTTATACACGCACTAGTAGTTAGTATAGGATAGCCTCTGCCTGAGAGACCTTTCCTTCCAGATAATACAGTTCCTTAAACACAAGATATTAGATACGATTTGGGATTAGGTTGTTCTGACATCCCAGACTTCTGTCTCCTCATGTAGGGCTAAATGTCAAGTCCTCTTTACCCTCCAGTTACACGTCAATCACACGTCATGCTACTATGCTACTATGCGCGCATATTTGGCAAGTATTTCTGCTGACTTTGCAGGATTCTCTTATGAATCCACCCACTTGTGTCATCATCATAATGACGTTTCTAGTACATGCCCTCATGCACGCCTATTGTAACGCTTTTTCACTACGTATGTGTATTCTTATCTCTCTTCTCAGCTGTAACGCCTTCTGCATATGTCTTCACTGTAATGCATTTACTATATATATGCCAACCTGTCAATAAAGTATTGCTTCTATCCCTTCCCGAACCTTAGTGGTGACGGAATACGATTGCCTGGTTCGAACCAATTCCTTTGTAAGGAATAAACCCATTTTAAAACCTCAAATGCCACGGATTCTGCCTCTTATTTTTACTGAGTTATTCTTATTGAATTTTACCGCATAAATTAAGTCTAGGTAATTAAATTTACCACAGAATGGAGGTTTGTTTTGCAAGTTCTGGATCTCATGTTTTGTCATCAGGGCATGACATGTAAACTGTTCTCTTTAGGTACAGCACCTTGTTTCTCTCTCACTCCTTTAATGTTCATAGTCGACTTGCCTTTGTTTCCTCTTCAACTTGAGCAATTGGGTAGTCCATATCCCTCCCACTGACTACCAAGCCTGTGCAATTGGCACCGGGGAGGATCTCCTCTGGTTTGAGATATTTCCTCTCACCCATAGCCCTGTAAGTACCTGTAGCATCTGGGTTCCTTTCCTAAATGTCTAATGCTACCTGGTTGGGTGTTAATGTGCCCTCTGTGGTCCCCTCACCATAGTCAGAACACTAGCTACAATGAATATAGCTGGGATAGGGTCTTTGAATTGACATTCCCTTTTGTAGTGCCCCTCCTTGTGACACCCATAACAAATAATCACAATGAGGTTGGATGAACCTTCCCCTCCTCCCTTTTCCCTGTGTTCCTGCCTTGAAATCCAATTCCTTCTTTGGATGTGACCTTTCTGGCCTTTGTCTTGTTGTTTGGAACCAATCTGTTGAGAGTTTCTCTCTTCATTTGACTTAGAACCATGCTGCTCCAGCCCTTTGTTGACCCTGTTAGTTAACCACATGTCGGGTAACACTGTAAGATTCTCTGACTTCTTCTTTCTCAAGGCAGACCGGTAGTGCCTAGGTGGGGTAAATCACTACTCCTTGAGTCTCTCTCTGTTACCATTATTTGATTAAGAGCAAAAAAATCTTTGACCTCCAACCCTTTTACCCACTTGTTCCAGTCACACACAATAGAATCATGAATGCAAATTTCCTTCTCCCCCCTAGTGGCATGCCTCATGCTTTCTGTTTTTAATAGAAGCTTTTGGTGGTTTACAACATGCTTCATGTTAATTAAGCAAGGACATGGGGGCAGTAAATGGGCTGTTGCATTGCATATCACGGTAGAACACACGTGGACATTACATTATTTTTTAGACTTCTTGTAGTGCTATAAAAATATAAGAACTTGCTCATGCAATTCCTATAATGTCAGTGGGTCAAAGGTTGTGTGATGTCACTTTCTGTGATATTATTGGGCTTTAACGTCAGATGATCTAATCAATGCCACTGAGGCCTCGGTCGGACCCTCAAGAGCCGAATGGTAATTCCTGTTTTTTTGCCTTCATTGTACTATTGGATTAGCACCCATTAGGATTGTTAAATTACCTTTTCACCTTTTTATAAAAAAATATTTGGGTCATTATAACCACTAGCTTCTCTAAAGGAGGGCCAGATGGGGCCTATGTTCAAGATCCATTTGTTTCGCCCCCTTGTGGCCCACCACAGTTGCTAAATGTGCCAGGAGGCGGCACAGAAAAACAGACAGACAAAACTCCTTGCCACACACGTTAATGTGTCCAAATACCTTTCATTGCAAAGAAGTGCTTGCTTAAAATGTATACATTTGACTTTGTATGTATGTGTGTAAATATCTATTATTTCTATAGGAAATACCTATTCTTGGATGGTCACCCCCTAGTTTTTCAGCTGATGGTGCTGGTTTTTCAACTCTGAGAGTGCACTGAGGTCTCCTAACCAGACATCACTGCCAGTTCCTTGACCCTAAACTGTATGTCGAATCGGCTGTACCCAATTGGAAAATGCTAACTTACCTGTAACACCCTAGTAAGTGGTACTCTGGTACCCAAGGCATGTAAGTTAGAGGGATACCCAGTTAAAACAAGTGCCTCTGTACGCCATTGCAGACTGGTAGAGCAGTTGTGCACTGCTAGACGGACTTTGCCACTGAAAGCACTGGCAAAGCTACCACTTCCCCTGGACAAGTGTGTAAATCCCCCCTCTGGCAAGCACACCGAGCACTAAAGCCAAGGTGCAACATATGACACAGGCAAGACATGTACTTTGCATGTCCTGACAGTAAAACACGCAAACTGATGTTTTACTGTGCAAAGAATTGGTCACCCAATTGGCGAGTACAGGGTTACACGCTGATCCCTCCGCTGTTCTAACTCCTGAATGGTGCAACCAAAGTAGGCACTCCAAGATATCAAAAAACTTGTTACATTAAGCTTGACTTGTATTACAAGACGAAATTAATGTAAGTTGTTGAAGTCGCTAATTATAAAGACATTAGAAATTTTCTTTTATACAGGGATTACAGAATCCCATGTTTTTATATATATATATAATTCACTGAAGATGTCATCAGTGATGTCATGAGTGATGTCACTGACCATGTCATGAGTGATGTAATATGTGACGTCATCAGCAGTGCATTGCGGGCGCGCGAGTTATAGTTAGCTGAACTAACTATAACGGGAGAATTTCAATGGTTTTGTACGAGTGAAAAGTCCAGCTAACTATAACGCCCCTGAAACCTATGGTTTTTTCAGTGAATTTCTAAGGTTTTTTAAATGCTAATTCCTAACTATAACGTGCCTGAAACCTATGGTTTTTTCAGTGAATTTCAAAGGTTTTTTAAATGCTAATTTCTAACTATGCCTACAGAGATAGGACATGCGAAGAAAGAAGAAAAAACGCACAGAAAGAAAGTAATGCAGAAAGAAACAACAGAAGTACTCAAAGACGATGAAAAGTGCAGGAAGAAGGATAACGTGCAGAAAGAACAAACAGAAGAGCAGAAAGAAGCCTTGTTGCAAAATCGTCCTGTACCCTCAACTTTTTCAGACGGATACTGGTGGTAACTGAGTCTGACTAACCAGTCCTAGAGCCAGTGCTATGTTAAAAGACACTCAGAATACAGTTAAAACACCTACATACACTAGGGAACACTATGCGTTGGGGTCCCCCTGTGATTAGCATGACCTCCTCTGTAAGCCCCTAGTATATAATAGGGCAAGGGATTAAAACTACCTCTTAAAACGCGCCACAGGGCATGTTTGCACACGTCACCTCAGGCCCCGTCCCCACCCTTCCCCACTGTGTAAATACGCCCTGTGGCCGTTTTAAGTTGGGAGATTAAGTCCCCTTGAATCTTGAGGGTCCCTAGGGTCCAACTAGACCACTAGGTACCTCCAGTAAGCGCCACAGAGCTGCGTTACAGAGAGATGTAAAAAGTGGCACGGCCTAGACCACCTCTCTGCAACGCAGCGCAGTGGTGCTTACTGGAAGCACCTGGTGTGCTAGTTGGCCCCCAGGGTCCCTCAGGATTGAAGGGGAATTATTTCCCCAACTTAAAATACGCCACAGGGCTTGTTTGCACACGTTAACTCAGGCCCCGTCCCCTTCATTCACCACTGTGTAAACACGCCCTGTGGCCGTTTTTAGTTGGGAGATTAAGTTCATTTGAATCCTGAGGGTCCCTAAGGTCCAACTAGCCCACTAGGTACCTCCAGTAAGCGCCACAGAGCTGCATTGCAGAGAGGTGTAAAAAGTGGCACGGCCTGGACCACCTCTCTGCAACGCAGCTCAGTGGCGCTTACTGGAAGCACCTGGTGGGCTAGTTAGCCCCCAGGGGCCCTCAGGATTGAAGGGGAATTATTTCCCCAACTTAAAACGCGCCATAGGCCGTGTTTGCAAACGTCACCTCAGGCCCCGTCCCCTCCCTTCCCCACTGTGTAAACACGCCCTGTGGCCGTTTTTTAAGTTGGGAGATTAAGTCCCCTTGAATCCTGAGGGTCCCTAGGGGCAAAATAGCCCACTAGGTACGTCCAGTAAGCGCCATTGCAGAGAGGTGTAAAAAGGGGCACGGCCTGCACCACCTCTTTGCAACGCAGAGCAGTGGCGCTTACTGGAAGCATCTGGTGGGCTAGTTGGCCCCCAGGGTCCCTCAGGATTGAAAGGGAATTATTTTCCCAACTTAAAACGCGCCACAGGGCGTGTTTGCACACGTCACCTCAGGCCCCGTCCCCTCCCTTCACCACTGTGTAAACGCGCCCTGTGGCCGTTCCTCAGTTGAGAGATTAAGTCCCCTTGAATCCTAAGGGTCCCTAGGGTCAAACTAGCCCACTAGGTACCTCCAGTAAGCGCCACAGAGCTGCGTTGCATAGAGGTGTAAAAAGGGGCGTGGCCTCAGAACACCTGTCAGCAACGCAGCTCCCTGGCGCATACTGGAGATACGTGTTGGGCTAGTTGGCCCTCAGGGACCCTCAGTATTGAAGGGGAATTAATTCCCCAACTTACAACTGGCCAGGGGGCGCGTTTGCAGAGTGCTGCAAGGAGGGGGCATGGCCTCCGGCACGATGACGATCTTGTATTTTTTTTATTTTTTTTAAAAAGGAGGGCTGTGTGGCCCCCTTCGTTTTCTAATTTATTGGCCCTGGGGACCCCATCCCCCAGGGCCTGCACCCTAATTTTTTTTGTTGAAAAAAATTAATTTGGCCCTCCCAAGGCCTTAATCGGCCCTGGGGACCCCAACCCCCGGGTCATGGCCTTTTTTTTAAATTTTATTCTTTAGGAGGGGAGCTGCGTTGCCCCCCTCCTCAGGCCCCTTATGGCCCCGGGGACCCTATCCCCCGGGGCCGGTCTTTGTTTTTTATTATTTTTAAAAAATATATATTTATAGAAACACCTAGGACATGCTTGACAAACCGTATGTACCTATCACCATGACGATTTGCGTGATATTCATTAAAAGGCGACTATGCATACAATGAATCCACGTGGAATGTATTTACACCGCTAGTGAAGCTCTGACGTGTCTGACGCCCTACCGTGCCTAATCCCGGCACCCCCGCCGGTGGGTACTCTCCAAGTAGACACCCTTGTCGTTTATTTATACAAACATGGGTAGCTATTGACGGGCACATTTAATACACACGCACACCAAGCCATTCAAAGGGGATTCGACAAAAATTCGACCAAACTATGCAAGAAACCCCCCTCACGGTTAATAAAACACACATCCACCGCCGGATGTGTAATACTTTTTATTTTACTCTCTGGAAAGGAGACGAAACTCACTTGAGAGTCACAGCGTGCTCCTGGCTGAGCCCAATGCTGTGTTACACCCACCAGTGCCCGCCGAGTGACACACACCTCTGTGTTGTATTCCACCAGCTCGTGCGTATGCTATGACACTCTCTAGCCCATGTGCACTGTAACACCACCCCGTGAATATGTCATGCCACACTTGCCTTCGTACGGGTTATATTGACCCATCTAACGTGCCTTCCTCGATGCCTTTGTTATAACGCACAGCGCTATGCCACACATATTACAATCTGGGATCCATATCTTTGTCACAGTGCATATGCAATGTTACACTCCCCAGCACATATTTTATATTACAACTTTAGAGACTAGTTAGGTTACACAACACTGCCCTGTGAATATTACACTACAAGGCGCATATCGCATAGCACGCGCTAGTGTCTGTGCTATCTCGCGCTCTCCAATTAATCTGTCATTGCGCACAATGTATTGCATATTATATTTCACGCCCGGTTCATCTTATATCACACTTTTTGGTGCATAGTTTATACCATATACTATATCTAGTTTTCATTTTCAATCGTGCTCTCAGGACTATGTTCTATATAACACCACGTCCACCTACCCTTTTCACGGGTATTACATTTTGCGATGGGGGTGGAGGGTCAAGGGGTGTTTCTGCCAAGTGCGCCCGGAGTCACAGTCACAAATGTCCTCTTCTTCCTGAATAAAAGTGAGATTATGCTGCATACTTGTTCATATTTTAAGTAGTTCGCACAGACACACATTTCAAAAACAATAAAGTTCCTAATACTCACCTTCTCTGAACAGTTAGCTTGCTGCCCCATCCACCTCCTCTCTATCCTCTGTTGTCTGAATCCATGGACTAGCCTCCTCCCTCCTGCCATGCATGGTCTGATGTGCTGCCACTGCCCTAAATTTAGCATGATGTACCAGTCCACTCCTCCTGCCCTCCATTGCCCAATTCTATGGCCCATCATTGACCTCCTGCTTAGCCTCTGTGCTTAGCTTGCTGCCCCTATTCTCCTTCCCCCTGCCCTCCGATGACTTTGTGCATGCCCCTGCTCCATCCTTTTTGCCCACCATGTTCCATGGACCTGCCACTCCTATCTAATCTGAGTGTTCTGTTGAGCTGCCACTCCTCTCCCACCTGCCTAGCATTGTCAGAGGACTGTAACCTGTCCCTGCCACCTCCCCCCTGCCTGTACACATGCCATGCCCCTATCCCCTTCCTCCTGTCCTCCATGGTCCATTTTACTGCCACACCCTTCTGCCCTCTCTTGTCTGTTGTGCTGCAACTGCTCCTCCTGCCTGCCCCGCACGGTCTGTTGTGAGGCCCCTTCCCCTGAACTCTCTTGTCTGTGCCCAGGTCCTGACCCTCCCTTCTATCCTCTGTGGTCCTTTGTGCATGCCCCTGCACCCTTCTTCTTGCCCATCATAGCCATTGTGCTGCCACTAACCCTCCCGCTTGCCATGCATGGTCTTCTGTGCTGCCATGGCCCCTCCCACCTTCCCTGTGTGGTCAGCTAGTTGCCCCTGACCCTCTCCCACCTTCCCTCCATGGTCTGTGTGTATGCCATCATAGTCTCATTGTTGCTCTCCATGGTGTGTCTTGTTTCTAGTGCCCATCCTGCCTGACCTCCGTGGTCATCTTGCTGCTCTTGTCCTGCCCCCTTGCCCCCAGCCCTCTGTTTCCATTGTGCAGACCCCTATTCCCTCACTCCTGGCTTGTCTGTTCCATTGTAATGCCCCTTATCCGTCCCTCCTGCCCTTTATGGTCTGTTATGCTGCAGCTTTCTCTCCTGTCTGTCCATTATGGTCAGCTAGCTACCATTGCCTCTTTCCCCTCTGTTGTCTGTTGTCCATGTGCATGGTCCTGTCCCCTCCCTATTGCTTTCTATGGATTGTTGGGCTGCACTCCCGTCCCGCATGCCCTGTGTGGTGTATTGTGCTGCTGCAAACCCTGATGCCTGCCCTGTAGGGTCAGTTTGGTGCACCTCTCCATGATACAATGTACCATACTTGTGAACATTTTGAACGTGATAAGAGGGAGATTTGGAAAAAAAACTGGGGTATTGATTTTCCCCTTCGAGTTACATTGAAAAAGAGGAGATTGTAGACAGGAGACAGATCAAATAAAGCCCATTTGAGCTTAAAACATTGGACGTTTCCTGGCAGAAACGGGTCTGTTGGCATGTATGGTTGTACTACCACTGCCTCTTCCTTCTGCCAACAATGGTTTATTATATTGCCACTGCCTCTCTTGCCAGTCCTGTATTGTTGGTTTGTTGCCCCTGTCCCCCTTTCCACTGCCCTCCATAGTCTGCTGTGCTGCCACTGCCCTTCCTGCCTGCCCAGTGTGGTCAAATTGTTGCCTCTGCACTCTCCTACCTGCCTTCAATTTTCAGAGTCCGTGCCCCTGGCCTATGCCTCTCAACAGTATCCCAATGAACAACTAGATTGCTATCATTCTATATTTATTACAAAAGTGTGGAACGCCTGACGTCATCTTGATGTAATCAAAACTGTAATATCTAGAGCATTTCCTTTAGAAATTACATATTTGAGAGGGTCTTATTTGCATCAAAATTATGGTTACTGCTCTAAGAAATTAAAATGAGGACATATTTTCTGAGTTTTCAAATAGCGACAAAGAACTTTTAAATTATTTGTAATCTTTATGTTTTTTTATCCAGTTGACTACTTGATTAAATGTTGCACCTAGGGGAGAGGATGTGGTGTTACTTCCAGAGCTGCAGACTTTGCAACTGGGGAACCAGGTTGGAGTTTCTGCTTCAGCTCAACCATCTGTGATTCTGGTCAAATCACTTAATCTCCCCATGTCTACAACCAAAATGAATTTGATCTTGTGTGATGTAACCAATGCTCATGTAAAGCACTCCAATACCTGACAAGTCTGCACTATATAAAACTGCAAATACACAAAAAATAAGTGTTTTGCACACTTCTGTCATTGGGCTACATGTGGGCTACATCTGGGTGATATTTGTGCTGCATTTGGGCTCTTTCGTCTCTGGTGGCCATCTTGGGAGATTTATTTGTTATGAAGTTTCCTAATTTCCTCATTTACTGCAGTCTCCTCAGTAGGAAATGCTTTCAGTTTTTTACTTTGATTCCATCAAGAAGGTATTCAGATATGTCACACATTTGCCATAAATTCTGATTGTTAGCACTCGAGTTGCTCATTAGATCACTGTAGTAAAGCTACTGCTCACCACGGAAGTCTGCTGCTGGTATTAAAAGTGCATGTTTCAGTCTGCATATCAGAATTTTTTAATGAAATAGAAGAGGATTTGAGAAGTCACTCAAAATGTGCCCAAATTTTTCTTTCTTCAGCACTAATCATAATTTCTATGGCAAAATGAACCCCCTCATTGTGTTCCTTTTTAAATTAAATGTTTTAAGTGTTACCAGTTTATTCCAATCAAGATTACTTCAGGTGTGCCATACTTTTGTCATAAGTAAGACAGTAAGCGCTCTAATTGTTCTTAAGAACACTCTGGGACATTCTGTCATTGGGCTATACTTGGGCTACATCTGGGTGATATTTGGGCTACATTTGGGCTCTTTTGTCTCTGGTGGCCATCTTGGGAGATTTATTTGTTATGAAGTGTCCTAATTTCCTCATTTACTGCAGTCTCCTCAGATGGAAATACTTTCAGTTTTTTATTTTGGTTCCATCAAGAAGGCATTCAGATGTGTCACACATTTGCCATAAATTCTGAATGTTAGCACTCTAGTTGCTCATTAGAGCACTGTAGTAAAGCTACTGCTCACCAGGGAAGTCTGCTGCTGGTATTCAAAGTGCATGTTTCAGTCTGCATGTCAGAATTTTTTTATGAAATAAAAGAGGATTTGAGAAGTCAAAATGTGCCCTAATTTTTCTTTCTGCAGCACTAATCATAATTTCTATGGCAAAATGAACCCCCTCATTTTGTTCCTTTGTAAATTAAATGTTTTAAGTGTTACCACTTTATTCTAATCAAGATGGTTTCAGGTGTGCCATACTTTTCTCATAAGTAAGACTGTTAGCGCTCTAGTTGTTCGTTAGAACACTCTGGAACATTCTGTCATTGGGCTATACTTGGGCTACATCTGGGTGATTTTTAGGCTACATTTGGGCTCTTTTGTCTCTGGTGGCAATTTTGGGAGACTTATTTGTTATGAAGTTTCCTAATTTCCTCATTTACTACAGTCTCCTCAGTAGGAAATACTTTCAGTCTTTTACTTTGATTCCATCAAGAAGGCATTCAGATGTGTCACACATTTGCCATAAATTCAGAATGTTAGCACTCTAGTTGCTTATTAGATCACTGTAGTAAAGCTACTGATCACCAGGGAAGTCTGCTGCTGGTATTGAAAGTGCATGTTTCAGTCTGCATGTCAGATTTTTTTTAAGAAATAGAAGAGGATTTGAGAAGTCAAAATGTGCCCTAATTTTTCTTTCTGCAGCACTAATCATACTTTCTATGGCAAAATGAACCCCCTCATTTTGTTCCTTTTTAAATTAAATGTTTTAAGAGTTACCACTTTATTCCAATCAAGATGGCTTCAGGTGTGCAATACGTTTGTCATAAGTAGGACTGTTAGCGCTCTAGTTGTTCTTTAGAACACTCTGGGAAGCTGCAGTAGAACACAAAGGAATCAACTGACAGTCTCTGCCCTTGTTGGATGTACATGTTTTACTGAGAATGTCAGACTTCATTCTCACATGACTGAGAAAGATAATGTGAATTTACAGAAAATATGCTCTCAGTTTAGCTTATAAATCACCTTCCAAATCTCTGTGGGAAAAGCATGAGAAAATAGTTTTCTCTCAAACATGATTCATGATATCACAGCAGAAGGCTTTTCACAAGGTAAAATCACCTTAGAACACACCATAATTCCTAAAATGAGTATGGTACCATCAACAAATGATTTATAATGTAACTAAAGTCTTAAAACCTTCTATTAACTGCAATGCTTTTTAATGAGGTGCTATCATGTATATTGGTCCCAAGATGGCTGCCAACACTTCTTGGATGAAGTACTGACAGCCAATCAGATCTCACGATGAGATGTGTGGTTAGGCTCCGCCCAGATATATCTATCTTTTTAACTCTAATTTTCTCAGGAACTACTGAACGGATTTACACCATTTAAGCAAAAGGCACGAGTCTGAACTGAGGACTACCTCTTTGCCAAATTTGGTGTAATCCAGTTCAGCAGTTCGGGCTGTAGCTGCGTCAACAGGTCCTATGGGAAAATGCATGGGGAAAACGTGTTTTGGGACCCCCCTTTTTTCTCGGCCCCCGCTTGACGAATCACCGTGAAATTTTCAGGATAGGAGCGGACCAGAGCTGGCCAAAAGTTTGGAAAATTTTGCGAAGACTCGTCAATCGGCGCCAACATTATTCCAAATAAAATGTTGCGGATTTCCTATGGAAAATAGGTCCTAACTATAACTACCTACTGGCGACTGCCAGTAGGTATATATATATATATATATATATATATATATATATATATATATATATATATATATATATATATATATATATATATGTGTGTGTGTACGTGTATATATATGTGTATGTATGTGAGGAAATGGAGTGTATTATATGGTGTGGTGGTACAACCTCAGGTGTAATACACTTACTAACCCCTTGAGGACCACTAGGTTTTGTCTGTAAAACCCTCAGCTCAACCCTGGGTAGCTATGGCACTGAGAAACAAGGCTTGCACATAGAAACAAGTGTTAAGCATTTAAACAGCACCACACTTGAAGAAGAAATCACACGACACTCAATAGATATGACACAAATTTATAAAAATAGACTTAATTTTTATAAGACACTAGAATGAGAAAAATCCCCCAGGGGGTTCCGGAGATAGAGATTTTACAAGCAATAATAAATCAAAGCAATTTCACACAACTGTGAACAAGCCTTTGCAAAGTCAACAAACTGGACACAGAAACTTTTTCAAGGAAAACTTAGGTAAGTGTCAATGTGGTTCGTTAGAGGTGATTGGGGCAACCAACTCCAGCAGAGAGCTAGTTAAGGGGACCAACACAGTCCTCCAGAACAGTTACTGTCTCAAAAGAAGCAGTCCTTCAGCCATTCCAGGCGCTTTATCTGCGTTGCAATGGATTCATATGGGATGGTCCTGATA
The DNA here is from genome assembly GCF_964204655.1 of Triturus cristatus. Classification (NCBI taxonomy): domain Eukaryota; kingdom Metazoa; phylum Chordata; class Amphibia; order Caudata; family Salamandridae; genus Triturus; species Triturus cristatus. The sequence continues at coordinate 188,483,416 of NC_140591.1, read as the reverse complement.
CAAAGGATGAAAGATGCTGAAGATGCTCTCTAAGATAAGGGTCTCCAACCTTTCCTGTGGTTAGAGCTATTTCTGATCAGTGAAAATCATTGTGAGCTACTGAAGAATAAGCAACTTACACACTATTAAACTTGCACATTATTATTCCCTGTGGAAACTCCCACAACCAACTTCATTGACTTTAAGCCTAATGTCCATAGAGCCAAATACTATGGAGTGTATTGTGCCGTGGAGCCTAGACCAAGTACTGCTTCCGGTTGCCAGTGTTCTTCCATTGCAGGCTCCTTGAACCCCTGAAGAAGAGCCGCATGGCTCGAAATGCTTTGGGTCGCTGCTGGGAGAAGCCCAAGGTTGCCGGACTGCAAGCCCCAGAGGTCTGAGGGGCTGCCTCACCTGCTGCCAGTTGTTGTCTCCACCCAGCACCTTTAAAAACACCTAGCACTTCCCGCTTCGCGGGAAACGTGTCGCTGCTGGGAGAAGCCCAAGGTTGCCGGACTGCAAGCCCCAGAGGTCTGAGGGGCTGCCTCACCTGCTGCCAGTTGTTGACTCCACCCAGCAGTATATGAACAATCCGCTTCGCCGCTACGCGGGACGTGCGCGGGCGCGCCGGTCGAAGCCCGGTCAAAGGGCGGGCTGTCTGTGGCCGTCAGGGGCCGGAGGAGGCCGGGCCGGGGCACTCCCCTTGATTGCTCCATTGAGGTGGGTGGGGACTGGGGTTCTGTGACAAGGTGCCTTTATTGTCTGTGTGCTAACTCTCCCTATTGCACGGTCTTCCCAGTTTCGCTACGGTATTGTTATACCCCTTACGTAGATGGGTAAGAGAAACCTTACCGAAAGTTCTGGGGGAGCTGGGGAAAATTGTACTCTGCCTAAACTGCGTAAACAAAGGAAGACTCGACGAGCTGTTAAGCAGCCTGATCCGGACGGGGCCTTGACACGTATTGGTTTATTGGTTGGGGAGTGTGAGGCTATTCTGGGGTCTTATCAGATCCCGATGGGAGATGGAGAGGTTGTTGTTGCACCTCTTGTTGATACGGGGTATGCCAAGTCTATCTCATCCCCCACTGTTCCGGATATGTTCCGCTATAAATTAAAAACAAGACCTCGCATGGGGGCTAACACAGCGGCTGTGCCCGATGACCTGGCTAGAGGGGATGATTTGTTATTGAACTCTGAATTAGCCACTGGGGATATTGCATCTGCTGTTTTGTGTTCTATCAGGTTTTCCCCCTTGATGAACGAGCAGGGTGATAATTGTGTGGGATTGTCGGAAACTTTGATGCCTTCTTCCACTGCCCCTCTAGGTTGTCCTGCTGAGTTCTCTGATAGCCCCTTACAAGATCTTATAAGAGTGGTTCATTTGCTGAGGGAGGAAATTGGTTCACTGAAGGCAGTGATAGAGGTCCTGTCTGTTAAAGTAGGGAAGTGCTCTGTTGACCTCTGTCCTCCTATTGGTAACCCTAAGCTGACTCCCTCTCCTGCCTCAGCTAATTTATCAGATAGTCAGGTTAATCTCTTGGGGCTGCCTAACTCTAATGCTAAATGTAATGCTACCTATAGTGACGTGGTAAAGGCTGGCAATAGCTATACTTCGGATTGTCCAATAGTCAACCCTGGGAGCACTGTGCAGGATAGATTGAAATGTAAGAGGAGGGTGGGTGAGGAAAGGGATTCCGTAATTCATACCCAAGGTGCCCTGGAAAGGCGGGGCGCTTACAAAGACCATTTTAAGGGTTATGCCACCAACAGTTCCAACACAATCCTCATGACTAATGTTCCTAAATTGCCAACGAATTGTGGCAAAGAGTTTCCCGAGTCATTGACAAATAAGGCGATTCACTGGTTGAGACATGTTAGGGGATGTCGCTCAGTAATCAGAGAGGATATCATTAGAGCCACTAGACTTTCTTCACCTAGGGTACCTGTTGATTGTATTGAATTAACTCTAGCAAGTAATGCCCTTGCAGTAAATCTCCTTGCCTTGGAGTATAGATCTAGCCCCCCGGAGGGTTCTTCTATCCAACTAAGAAGATATGTCTCGTATGATCTAGGGGGGACGAAATATGACCAACTGAATGATAGAAAGGAGGATGGCTCATCCTTGGAAAGTATTGATTGACTACATAGTGAGGTGGGTGTTGGTTTCTGTGACCAAGGTGAGAGGGTGATGGACATTGAGTACCAAGTGCCCATGGTGGCCGGTCCTTGTATTGACCCCTGTTCTACTCCTGTCCATCAAGTAGATAAAGATCCTAATAGTTATCATTCCATCATTGCCCCAGAGCCAAGCCAGAGGTTTGCCTCATCTAATAACAGTCTATCCTCTGATTTCCAATTTACTACCCCTGACACTGATTGTCCCCCTTCGGTCGGAGGTTCCCTATGCTCGTGGAATATTGCTGGTTTAAATGCTAAACTATCCTTTATAGATTGGGTTGCATTTATTAATAAAAATGATATTTGTTTATTCCAGGAGACTTGGCTCCTAGAACCACGTTTTTGCGTGGGCTATTTAAATTTTCATATTCCGGCCACTAAAGGGTCACATGGGCGACCATCCGGGGGCCTAACCATTTGGTGGAGAAGTGAATTATGTTTGAATAGTAAGCACCTTTATACTGGGAATAAAGACATTCAACTGCTGAGGTTAGTCCTTGGATCATTGGGCACAATTGATATATACAATGTGTATGTAAGGGGCGCTAGAGGTGCGAAATCTTCTGTTTTAGACGAACTCATGAGTTTGTTCGATCTCTATTCAGCTGACACCTTTATCCTTGTTGCAGGCCACCTTAATGTAACGTTTGAGCTGCTCGTAGTAACCGAGTGGGATAGCCAGGATAATGAAGATTCTCATTGGGGTATTCCCCCTCTGGAGTTGCCTCCCATAAAAAGGTGGCCAGAAGTAGCCATCCAGATTAACTCTCTTTGCATGGAAAAGGGCTTGAGGGCCTTGAATGGTAGGATGCCCAGTGATCGTGAGGGTGCCCATACATTTAATAATGGCATGAGCAAGAGCCGTATTGACTACATTCTTGCTGATATGAAACTATGGCACTCTCTTGCTGACATGAAGATAATAGCCCTCCCCGAGAGTGATCACAACCCCCTTTGTTTATCCCACAGTTGGTGGAAGGTAGATAGTGGCCTACTAAAGGCAAGGGTGTTGTGTACTCTCGAGGTCGTGCCAGCCAATGATATGCGACGGCTGAGGTGGTCTGGTCTAAGGGAGAATCCTACTGCCCTGCTAAATATTTTAGCTGAGGTTGACGGTTCCATACATGCTATTGAGCAAATTTTTTCCTCCAATGGGGAAATGAGGGATGTAACATTAGTCCACAACAGCTTTTTTGCCAGATTGAAATCTTATTTCCTTAAAAAAACGAAACCTGGTCTAAGAGCTACTCACCGTCAAGCAAGTTGGTATAACGGGGAATGTAGGCAGTCTAGGCTATTACTTGGGAAAGCCTTGAAGGAAGGCGATGTAGGCGTGGTGCGACACAGCAGAGATAACTACAAAAGCTGTATCGCCAGGGCGAAACGTCAATGGGATGAAAAGAAGTAGCAGGGCCTCCTCGAAGCAAGTGTCCAGAACAATAGTAAACTATTTTGGAGTATAGTAAAGTGGGGATCCGGTGGGCAGCCAGAGTGTCCCCAAAATAATGTTTCCCAGGAGAGGTGGGTTGAGTACTTTAAACCCCAGTACGCATCCCTTACTGATCCCCCTGGAAGTCTTGGGTTGTCTCCTATGTTTAAGTTGGATGATAACTTCTCTAGAGTTGAGGTGGATTTAGCGCTTGCTGGTGTGGCGTCTGGAAAGGCTCCTGGCCCGGATGTCTTTCTACATGATAAGGTTAAATGGGGGAGATACATCCAATTGATTGCTAATGCGCTGGCGCAGGGTGCACCAATCCCTAGTTCATGGAAAGCGGCGGAAATAATACCGGTCTTCAAAAAGGGGGACCGTTCGCTTCCTGAGAACTATAGGCCCATTAGCCTGATTGACGCTATCCAGAAGATTATAGGCAGGCTGATTTTAAACCGCGTCCATTCCTGGAAAGCATCAAATAACATCTTGTCCCCATTCCAGGCGGGATTTCCACAGCATATTAGTACCATTGACCAGGTATTCCGTTTTGTTCTCCTTTATTGGAAGACTGTCGTCCTGAGCAAGGGGAATGTGTATGCTGTGTTTGTGGACTTAAGGGCCGCCTTTGATTTAGTCCCTCGTTCCAAACTCTGGATGATGCTGAAAGATTTGGGGCTTCATCGCGGTTTGTTGTCCCTAATCCAGAGACTTCATGATGACAATTCTGCTAGAATTAGATGGGGAGGTCCGGGTATGATGACAGAAGACTTCCCGGTGCAAAGGGGGGTTAGACAAGGCTGTGCAATGGCCCCAACCTTATTTTCATTATATATTAATGATATAGCTGAACGCCTCCTAAAAGCGAATTTTGATGCCCCCATTCTCGGCGACATAAAAATCCCAATTTTAATGTTCGCGGACGATACGCTTTTAATTGCCAAGACACCTTATGGTCTCCAGCGTTCGTTAGATATTTTTGAGAATTTCTGTGTGGAACGTGGCCTCGAAGTAAATATAGAAAAAACTAAGTTTATGGCGTTTAGGCCACACAGATTGTTCAAAAATAAATTTGTATTGTTTAACAATCCTTTGGAGCAAGTACAGGCTTTTAATTATCTAGGGGTCGAGGCTAGGCACATGGCTAGGGGTATTTCGGACCATTCGCCGGTGTGGATCTGTATGGATGTTGGTCGAGAGGTGGGGGGTAGGGTGGCCCCGATTAACCCCTGGTATCTCCGTGACCCTAGGACTCGTAGCGCTGTGCTGAAGGCGGTCGATCGCTACTTCTAGGAAAACCTAGGCTCGGTCACGTCTGCGGTGTCTTTGTGGGAAGCGTTTAAAACTGTGCTGAGGGGAGAGGCCCTTTCCTTGATAACGGCGGCCAAGCGTCGGAGGGATGCGGAGGTCGCACAGCTTGAGGCGGAGATAGCGGCTCTAGAGTTGGCCTTGGAGGGGGAGGTTCTGGCAACAACGCTGCACAAATTGAGCCTTAAGCAGTCGGAGTATAAGGCCCTGGTGACGGACGCGGCCAAAGCCCTGAGTAGGGAGCAGCAGGGGCGACTGTACGATGTTGGGGACAAGGCCGGGAAATTAATAGCGTGGCTGGATAAAAAAGAGCGGGTTAATCGTGTTGTGCCAGAACTTGTTACAGAGGGTGGCGTTAGTGTTACTGAGCCGGATGACATAGTCCAGTGCTTCGCGGATTATTTCCGTACGGTCTACACCTCGGTGTCGGACAGGCCGGTTGAGGACTCGTGTGAACTTCTGCGTGATCTGGCTCTGCCTTGCCTCTCTGATATAGACAGGGACGACTTGGATGGTGACATCACAGCTGACGAAGTCGCGGGTGCTATCCGTTCACTGCGCCCGGGCAAAGCCTCGGGCCCGAACGGTCTGCCAATTGAGTTCTATAAACTCCGTCCTGACAAGATTGCTCCGCATCTGCGAGCTATGTTCGTGGAGGCGCGGGAAATGGGATGCCTTCCCTTTGACCAACGTCTGGCGACAATTGTGGTCATACACAAAGATGGCAAGCCCAGAAATAAATGCAGCTCCTATAGGCCGATTTCGCTACTTAATGCCGAGCCAACCGCTTGATTAGGGTGATTGGGGATCTGATTCACCCGGACCAATCCGGTTTCATCCCGCATCGTAACACTGCGTTGAACCTTAGGCGCATCCACGGCGTGCTTGCACGGACGGGGACGCTGCAGGAGTCGACCGTTTTGGCCGCACTTGACGCCACGATGGCCTTTGACACGGTAGAGTGGGCATATCTGTGGGCTGCACTTGCAAAATTCGGCTTTGGGCCTGGCTTTGTTGGCTGGGTGAGATTACTATATGAAGGACCCTTGGCCAAAGTCGCGGTCAATGGTAGGGCGTCCTGCCCGTTCGAGCTGGGGAGGGGCACCAGGCAGGGTTGTCCCCTGTCGCCGTTGTTGTTTGCTCTTGCCCTTGAACCGCTGGCGGCATGGATAAGATGGCACCCGGACATAAGGGGGATCCGATGGTCACCAGATCATGAGGACCGCATCTCTCTTTATGCCGACGACATTTTGCTATACCTCACCTCCCCTAGGAAGTCTCTCATAGTAGTCTGTGACGTTTTGGCCTCTTTTGGTAGGAACTCGGGTCTCACCATTAACTGGGGTAAGTCGTATCTGTACGCCCTGTGTGAAGACGTCCCTGTTCTCCCGCGGAATTGCTCGATCCAGATCGCCCGGGATGGCTTTTTGTATCTAGGGATCTATATCTCCACCGATCCGATTGTTCGGTATGAGAGAAACCTGCTCCCTCCATTGACGCGCTTGCGGCGGGATGTGGCGGGTTGGCGGCGGCTGCCGCTTTCCCTCCCGGGCCGGGCCGCGTTGTTCAAAATGATGTCTCTTCCCTGCTTTCTTTATGCCCTGCAAAATACTCTGGAGCTGGTCCCGGCCAGCTATTTTCGGGAGGTTGAGAGCCTCCAGCGCTCGCTGCTGTGGGAGGGCCGACCGCGTATAGCTATTGCAAAACTGACCCTTCCGTGGTACGATGGGGGTATCGCGCTTCCTGACATCAGGCGATACTATTGGGCCACCCAGTTAAGTGCTATCAACCACGGCGTCTACGGACCGGCGCTGAGCCCCGGCTTTGCTATGGACCGATGGTTGCTGCGCGGGGGTAATTACTTTAGAGCACTCTACTCCAGGTCGATGGATGGGTCCCTCACGGGACCGACCAAGACGGCGGTGCACGTGTGGAAGGCTGTTACGAACTCGTTGGGTTGGAAGGATAGGCTTACCCGCGCCACTCCGTTGTTTGATTCCGATGTGTTGGGGAAACTTTGGCACACGAAGGGGTTCGAGAAATGGGACCTGATTGGGATTTCCAGAGTGGGGGATCTTCTGGTTAAGGGACGAGTGAAATCGTTTGATGAGCTACGGACGGAGTACGATCTGGAGGCTACGGAATATTTCCGATATGCACAGGTGCGCCACGCTCTGCGGTCCGTCCTCGTCGAGGGGGAGGCTGTGCCCGAGTCCTCTCCTTTGGAGGATCGGATTCTGGATGGCCATATGCCGGAGAGTACAATCTCCTTAATCTATAAGAAGCTTGTTAATGTCCGGACCGACCTCCTCCTCGGGGTGCGTGATCAGTGGACTAGGGACGGTCTTGAACTGGATGATGAGGACTGGCAGTATGCCATTTCCTCTCCTAAGGAGGTCGCGATCCCGGCACGGCTAAGGCTAGTGCAGCTTAAGATACTTCATAGAGTCTATGTCACGGGCCCCCGACTGATTCATATGGGTTTCTCCGAGGATGGCTTGTGTAGGAGGGGCTGCGGGATGGTGGGCACCTTCTTACATATCATATGGGAATGTGGTGTGATTGCGGAGTTCTGGAAGCGAATTCATGTAGTGATGCAGGAGATCACAGGCTTTGCACTGTTGCCAGAGGCACGGCGCTGTCTTTTGAATGTCTGGGGTCCTACTGACTATGATGCTGCGCAGACTCAATGGGTGACCCTGGGAAATATGGTGGCGAAGCGTGATATTGCGCGACTGTGGGGTTCTCAGAGACCTCCCGCTGTGGAAGCATGGATGGAAAATATGGACTGGAGCATGTTTAGGGAGAAGACGGCGTACTGTGCCCGGGGGCGGCCTAAGAAATGGCATAAGATATGGGGGCGATGGAACCAGTATAGGGGGGATATATGTCTGCCCCCGGCCACTGAACCGTTGGAGGAGCACCTTTCCCCCTAGCCTCACTTCCAACTTGGGATTTCTATGATGATAATATGTTAGATTGCTAGTGCCTCTGCTTCTCCCTCATCCACCCGACCGGTGGTTTTGTTCTGTGTTTGAGAATGGGGCTGCGCCCCCACCGGGAACTTGTACGTGTTTATTGTGTACACTGCCTTGCTTGTGTTATTTATTTTAGGTTGTTCTAAAAAAGGAACCTTTGTCTTTTCCTGTACCAGAGCTATGGACACTTCCATGTATTGTCCTTACTTGGCTGCCGAACCTCCGGGATGTCGGCTGAATAGCTGTGTTCCAGACTGACATAAATAAAGGTTTTATAAAAAAATAAAAAATAAAAATTATCTAGGGGTCAATATTCAAAACAATTTTAAGTGGAAACAGCAGATGGAACTGTCTACTTTAAAACTTAGGCAGCTTGTAGGAGCAATATCTGGTGAATTCAAAAAATCGCTAACGAAACCGATCAGCCCCGTGCTCCAGGTCTATAGTGCTAAAGCTGTAAATGCAGCCCTCTATGGTGCTGAACTGTGGGGTCACGAGAACTTGTCTTCCTTAACCATCTCGGAAAATAAGTTTCTCCGTAGCATTACTTCTCTCCCACAGAGCACGCCTATAGTTCCCTTAAGGCATGATCTGGGTAAGAATTCCATCGCAGATGTAGCTAGACTACGCCCCATTCTTTATTGGCGTAGATTGTGGACAACCCCGGCCTTAGCCCAGTATGCCGAGGGCTTCCTCGATGTAATGTCTTTGGTTGGCTCCCGTAATATTGGCTGGTTTAAAGAACTTAGAAGATCTCTTGTGGCTCTGGGAATGAGTGATCTATGGGAGAACCCTTCGGGTGCCTCTTTTCCATCTAAAGCACTCCTGAAGGAGAAATATTGGGAGCTGGTTAACGTTAAGGTACTATCTGATAGCAAATTCTCCTCTCTATCTGACGGTTTTTTGAGCATAAAACCTGCTCCAAGGCTAGAACCCTTTTGGGACCTTGTCACAAAAGTGTTAGACAGGAAATTATATTTTCAGATGCGGGTGGGATCGCTGCCTTTAAAATCATTTACTGCTCGGTGGGTTACCAATAGTAATAAACTTTGTTCTTTGTGTAAATCTCACGATGAAACAATTGCCCATATGTTTTTTGCATGCCCTGCCTATTTGGTTCCGAGGCGTGTCTGGCTGAGACCCATCTGTAAATTACTGGGTAGTAGACTGAGTGGTGAAGCAGGAAGAATCCTTCGTACCAGTACTGACCCGGCCATAGTTGTGGCTGTTGCTAAATTCCTGGGGTGGGCCTGGATCATAAGAAGCCAGAGTATTTGTCAGTAAAGTGCCAGCTGCCCTAGATGCTTCCCCCTACGTTCTACTTGAAATTGTATAGATTGCGTGTATTTAATCTTGTATATATTTTAAAAGGTATTCGTTTTTAAGTGTTTAGTCTCTTGTTCAAATTTGATCCTCTATGTACTGTGTGTGTACCTGTACTTGTTTTGTATTGCTTTTATGACTTTTGTCAAATAAAGCTGTTTTGGATTGGATTGGATACTATGGTTTGAACAAAATACTTTGACTAGGGGCACTATGACATGGCTGTCATGTATGCCAGTGACAACATGTTGTTTGGGGTGTATGAACATGGGTGAGAATGAATGGGATATATGAATATGAAAGACTGAGAGCCTGTGTCATATGTACTTGTGGCACAGGACATACCATTCACCATATGTGGCACCATTACATGTATAACACTAACATACAACCAATATTTTATTTGGGAGGAATTCAAAATGCAGAAAAATGTTCTGCAAAAAATGTTCATAACATAGAACATTTTCTCTGCACTTTAAATTTCTCCCACTTAAAATAATGGATGTATTTATCAGTTATAAACACGACACAATGTCTACCAGACCTGTGAGCAAGATGCCTGGCGACACTTTGAAATGGGAGAAAATTAAACTGAAGGGTTAATTTTATGCTTATATAGATTACATAAATCTCATCATTTACATTTTCTCTCATTTCCAAGTGTCACATTTACAAACAGCAGGCATCTTGCTCCCTGTTGCCTGTTGACACAATGCCATATTTAAAACAGAAAAATACAGCAATTTGTTAAAAAGGGAGGAATTTAAAAGTGAAGAAACATGCTTCATAAACATTTGGACGTAATTGGTGTAATTGAAAGTGGAGAAAAACATTAAGACTTATTTTTTTTATTATAAACAAATGTATTGTTTTTACAGAGTAAAAGCACCAACAACATGACAGTGGAGAGCACCAATATTGATGCAATACAAGGAAGAGAACACCTACATTACTTTTAAACCCCACCTTCCAGCAGCAAATACAAACATCTTGTATAAAGAACAGGCTACTTCACAGCACCCAGCCACTTGCCCCCAACCCTCAAGACTTATTCTGTTATAAAAATATTTTTCTTCACTTTAAATTTCTCCCATTTAAAAAAAAAAAAAAAGACTGTATTTTCTGGACACAGTGCCAACTGGGAGCAAAAGGCCTGCTATTAGTAAATGTGACACTTTGAAATAGTAGAACATTTAAATGAAGAGTTAGATTAATCATTAAGTGTCAAAGACTACTAACCCTGTGCCACATTTTCACAGGAGCAGATGTATGTTCCTTCGTACCCACCAATGTGGACATGCATAAGAATTTACTCATTCATAATGCACGCCCACACGAGGGGGAAAGGGGATTGGGGAGAAAATAGATAGACCACCTTTGAAGTCAGCTATGCCTTCTTCTGAGCCTTTTACCTACAACCACCTTCTGGATTTGTTGGCTGAGGTAAATTTTCAGGACGACTTTTCATCTAAATCAGTAACGCAATAACAATTTTGTTTTATCCTTAAATATAGTTCTAAAATGTTATCTTTTCTTAATAAATAACAGATGTTATTTTCATTTGCTCTTTTCTCATCTGACTCGCTCTTTCACTCTCAGTTTCTTACACACATATATCTCTTTACCTCTGACTTAACATGATTTTGCCTCTCTCTCTATTATCAATTAGAGCGATGTCCTTTCTCAAGATAAAATGTTTGTCTATATATAACTATAAAATATATATTTCAACTGCACATGGCGTCGTCATCCTTGTTGTGAGGATAAAGCTGACAATTGCATGGACCTGCTCTTGTGGGGTCCCAAGAGGCGACACGACTTTCGTTTTGGAGGCAGTGGTACACGCCCAAGAGGGAGTGTGGAGTATATATAATTGGGGAGGTAAAGGTAAAGCGACATCCACTAGGGATATTAATTTTGCCAAGGACTGCATCATCCAGAATGCCTAACAAGCACGCGCCCAGTGGGGCAGGACTAGAACCTGAGATCACCTGTGATAAACTGTGCAAGCTGCTCCTTTCCCCCTTACATGCCAGCCAGTGAAAAAGGAAACATATCCGAAACGCATATGGCATATACGGTGTTATGACATGCTGTGAGGACTTGTCTCAGCCTGCTGCTACCTCCCAAACAATAAAGGGTAAATCGAACGTTGTGTGTGGTATCTTCAACTGGGAGCAGTGTTCGATTGGAATATATATATATATGTATATATTCCAAGGGAGATTTCCGCCCACCGCCGCACGTTTTTTTTTCATGCCGTGCCAGTGCCTGCCGTGGCGGCTGACAGCCACAAACGTGCAAACAGGATCAGACCAGAGGAATGAGGCGGCACACTGATCAAGTATCACGAGTATTTAATCGCTAAAATAAACCAACGCGTTTCAGCCGAGAAGGCCGTTGTCAAGTTGCCAGAGTGAAATCAGGTAAACATTTAAATAGCGATTACGTCATAATGGAAACAGAAGAGTTACCCTGTCATTCACAATTCATTGAATTATTGATATAAAGGTTTAAACCTTATGGACGACAATTATGAGTGATGGAACACGATAAATATCGCAATCATTAATTAATAATGGAAAGCATATATACAAATAATTGAATTAATCAGTGTCATACATTCCTACGTCATCATAGATATAGAGAATTTACTCTAGTTTTATGTAGTTCATCCTGAAATTCAGTACAAGGAGTTCATCATGATAAATAGCAATTGGAAATGTGCTAATACACTAAATATCGCATTCATGAAAAAAGACAAGGAAGGTATGTACATGATAATAAAAAATAATACAAATTGTAAAGTAATATAGCATGTTAAGTCACACGTTCAATTCATGGGCAATTTGGGTAACTTCTATTGCGTATTATGCAAATATATTTCATTCCGACATAATCACTCTGGACAAACAAAAATGCAAAGTCGCATTTGCGTGAAAAATAAATAACAAAATTACGTGACCGAAATAAGGTATGTGCATAGACCATAGGGTACCAACTCAATGCAAAATAAGTTGGCTTACGAAATCAGTGTTCCTGATCTAATACATGTTATAAAACATTGCTAGATGCTAATATCCTAAATAGGACAAAATTATAACCTCCTCATAAAGGGCCAGTGCCCAAATGTTGAAGCATCATTATGCGTATAAATCAGGCAGTATTTCTGAATATCCACATTATTAGACCCTTAATTTAGTACAAGTGTCCACATTTCAGCTTGCACCCAAAATCATGTCACAACCATAATGAATGTGCACCCAATTCATAAAAATGCTGCCCCAGGGGAAAAAGAAAACATCCCCTACCGCAAAGTAGACAGGATAGAAGTTGAGAAGAAGAAAGTGGAAGTGAAATAATTCTTAAAAATAAAATGGACAATATCCCATAGATTCAGCATGGTAACGGACATATATATACACACATATATCAGGTATGGCATTAAAGACCAATATGGGTACTCAATTCTTCTTCCCTGTTTAAGCCGTAGGGCATCCTGGTGTTCAAGTCAATAATATATCTGGATTTAAGGACTCGTAACTGTTTCTCCCTGTCCCCACCACGTATATGCTTCATTACTCTGTCGATGCCACATAAAACAAGTAGTTTGTTATTGCCATTGTGTATGTTGTAGAAATGTCTTGCCGCGGGATAGCTGAAGTCCATATTGGTTATGTCCCTTTGATGTTCTAAAATGCATCTCTTAAGCGGATGTTTCTTGTTTTCTATATATCGCATGCCACACAGACATTCCAATTTGTATATTACGTATTCCGTGGTGCATGAGATGAATTTTTTGATGGGTCTATCCCTATCATTGTGTGTCATGCAACTTTTGCAGCTGGATGTGTATCTGCAGGCTTTGCAGGAGTTACACTTGTGAAAGCCCTCCTTCAGTTGTAGCCAAGATGTAATGGGTTGAATCTGTTGATAGCTATGGACTAGCCAGTCCTTTAGGGACTTCAGTCACCTATACGTTACCGCGGGTGATTCTCCCACTTTATTGCCAATCACTGGATCTGACATGATAAGACCTCAGTGTTTTTTCATCATGGTCTAAGTTTGTGAGATTTTATGTTGTATGTGGGGCTGCTCGTTGGAATATCTCTATTCTGTAGTGTATCCCTACTGCTAAATAGTACATCAGTTTGTTTGACACTACCTAGTTTGTCAGTAGTTTGTTTAAGTATTTTTATCTGTATACCCTTGTTGTTTGAATCTTTTGATCATGGTCCTACTCTCAACATTAAAGCTCTTCTCTGTACTGCAATTCCTACGAGCACGTAATAGCTCCCCATAGGGGATGCTATTAATCAGAGAAGTAGGATGGTGGCTATGTGCATGTAATAGAGCATTCCCTGCTGTGTCTTTCCTGAAGAGGGCAGTTGTAAGTCTGTTCTTATTGACCGTGACCCTAATATCCAGGAAATCACATGAGGTTTCACTCATACAATGTATGAAGCTCAAATTCAAATCATTGGTGAATAATACATCGATGAACTTTCTGACAAAGGCCTTCTCGGCTGAAACGCATACTTTTTTGAGCGAGTAAACACTTGTGATACTTGATCAGTGTGCTGCCTCACTCCTCTGGTCTGATCCTGTATATAATATTACGAAACAGCAAATCCTGGCCCGTCTACTTCCAACGGGACCTCCCAGGTACGGACCTCGCCACGCTGAAGAATACACAGCTACAGTGATTCCTTTTCGCAGTGCAGTGCTTTATTGCATTATTAAAAACTCCAATGCTGCTCAGGCATAGTGCCTGCCATGACGCGTTTCGATCGCGTAAGCGTGATCTTGATCACATGACCCGCCACATGACAGTGAACAAATTAAATACAGTGTGTGCACTATCGACTATAGTGATTTTCAGCCAAGTAAGTGAAAAAGAAAAACAGACTGTTAACATAGTTCTCAATATCTTCGTATCTCCTATACCTATATGTATAGATACAATAAATAGGTTAGTTGCAACATGATATTAAAAAACAGAATTAAAAAAACCATTAATTGGTTGCAACTCTTCAAACTGCAATTAGTTGTGCAAAGCTATTAATTCATAAAGTCATGAATCGCCACTGAATGCTGCCAATGCTTGTGATCAAACTCTTCTTTACATGTTCGATGGTAGAATCAAAAGTGCTAGAGCTAATAAAATGTCTTAATACTTTAAACTGTAATAAAGAAAGTGAGAACTTTAGTCCGATATATGCCATCACTATCAGATCTTGGTTAGTAGCAACTATGGAAAGTATACGAGCTCATAAATTGCAATACTTATGATGCAACAATGGTTCAATTTTCTATGTATATACAGTCTGTTTTATAAATAAAGTGCTGTGCTGTTGTGGAAATAACAAATACCCGGTGCAAATATATGTGCAAAATACAATAATAATTGTATAGCAGCCTAAAGCATAGATTACTAGCCTACGCGCGCTTAACGGAGGACATCAGCGGGGGTCTGCAGCACTGAGGGAACCGCTGCTACACCATCGCTGTGAGGGCAACGGCCATCGCTATTTCCACCATAGATGCCCTCACCTTCTCACCTTCTTGCCGTGAGGGGAACAGCTCCATTGCTCCTCGGGATGGGACTTTAATCCCCAGAGTCCCTTGCTTCGCCGCTTGTCCTGACGCGGCAGAGTGCGCCTGGAGGTGTGATTTAAACAGCGCCAGCACCCCGCAGTGCGGGACACGCCCGCGCGGGGCGCGCCCGGGCCAAGGGCAGGCCCATCCTCGCCCGTCAGAGATTGGAGGAGACTGGGCTGGGCCACCCCCCTTTCATCGGAGCTTGGCTGAACTGATTTGTTAAGGTGAGCCTATATTAACTCTGTTTTACCCCTCACCATATTTGGCTAACGCGATTATGGGGAAGCGAGTGGGCCAGTCGGTCTTAAGGCCCACCGCAACAAGCATTGAAAGTATGCTGGAAAGAGCGGTTAGTATTGTGAGTAACGAGATTGAACTGACCGAGAGGCGTCTTTCCCTCGGTTTGGGGGTACCCCCTCTCCTCCCACCTTCCACCCTGGAGGGCGCCAACCTGAATAACAGTGCACCAGACAGCTCTATCACCAGTTGTGCGGTTTCTGGTGGCGGCACTATATCCCAAGCTCCCTCCCAAGATGTGGTTACATTAGACACTTCGGTGGGCACTGAGGCAATTACTGGGGCAAAACGCAAAAGGAAGCCAGCAAAAGTGACAAGTGCTAAGAGGAAGCAGCCTACCCGCCCTTGTTCATCCCGCTCAGCACTGAGCCCCTGGACACGCCCCTCTTTAAATTCTACGACAGTTGTTGCCCAGGTGCATACTCCAACCATTGACTCTTGTCGCTCTATTGGAACTCAGACTGAGAATGGTCTGCCCCTTTTTGAAAGTCAAGGCTGTAGTGAAGCTGTTATTGGTTATATCGTGGACACCATCACTGAACGTGTTAAAGGTGCACTTGACAGTTTCCTTGCCACTTTGAGAGAACATCTGCCCTTGCCTCAGCTTGAGTTCCCTAACAAGACTCCTTCCATTCATACTGGTTCTACTGCGTCTACTGCTTTGGGAATGCCACTTATACCATGTAACAATATGCCAACTTGTACAAATACTTTGACTGGTGCGCCCAATTTGAATCCAGCGATCATTTCTTGCGATATGTGTAACAAAATTAAGTTGCGTTTTGCATCTGAGGGTAATGGTGGAGAAAATGGCATCTCTGACAATGGTTGTGTAAATCGTCCACCT
Source organism: Triturus cristatus (assembly GCF_964204655.1). NCBI lineage: Eukaryota > Metazoa > Chordata > Amphibia > Caudata > Salamandridae > Triturus > Triturus cristatus. The sequence continues at coordinate 188,467,476 of NC_140591.1, read as the reverse complement.
GCTAAGAATGTGACGAGCATCACGCCCACTGTTAGTATCCCCACTGTGGCTTGATTTAATACCCAGGATGCTGGCAGTATACCACAAGAGGGTGGTACTGATATTACTAGATTGTCAGACCCTACGGGTTGTAGGGAGGTGTTAAATCTACCCCCAAAGGCGTGCCCTTATGTTGTGGTCTTGGCAGGTGTGCCCCCATTAAGGCCAAATCAGACAGAATCATGGGAGCAATTATGCCATAAGAGCTTAGACTGGCTATCCAAACATAAAGGATTTAGGACGTCACTTATTGACCATATTATTATGGTACGGAGAGTTGGTTGGGTGAGAGAGTCCCTAAAACGTATTAAAGGGGACTGTATAGTTATCAATTTTCGCAGACTTTCATTGGCTAGATCAATATTATCGTCCCAGGAGGGCCAGCCTAATTTAAACACCAGTATCTGGGCCCTGCCTTTGGGGTATTACTACAAACCTTCCCTGGAGGCATCACGTTTTGACACGCCTCTTACTGCCCGCCTCTCTCTCTACACAACAGATTCTTGCCCCTATCTGGTTTGGATAGCCAGGATTGACTGTCTCCTCCCCGCCCAGAATCAGAATTAGCAGAGCCAGTCCCCCCTTTAATTGAATCCCCGCCTTGTGAACTCGACACCCGAGCCAACTTTAACGTTGAATCCACTCTCAAAATACTGAGCTGGAATGTGGCAGGTCTCGCGTCTAAAATGAATTTGCCTGACTGGTTGGAGTTAGTTCACAAACAAGATATTGTAATGTTCCAAGAGACCGGGCCACTCGAGAGTTGTTTTTAGAGGGGTTTGAATGCTTTAATACCGTAGCCCCCATCCCAGATTCTGGAAGGCCAGTTGGAGGCCTCTCAATCTGGATTAAAACTAGGGCAGGGGGCCGTGCTAGGGCGCTTACCACCAATAACGACAAATTTCAGGCTTTAATCTATAAACGGGGGATTTCATTATATTTAATTAATTTTCATAACAATGATTTTAAGAATGTTCCCAATATGAACTTTATTGATTTGTTTAACTTCATCTCTAATATACAGACATCTAACCGCGGCACTAAACCTGAGGGTATTTGTTTAGGGGGCGATTTTAATGTTTAGCTCCCGAGGGGCATTTACTCTGCTATCCACCCTACGAATATGGCACATTATGTCACAGTGGGGCCCAATTACTAGCCCTCCTAAGTATCAACAACTTTACAGATATAATGGAGCTTGCAGAAGTGCCGACTAGAGCGGGCCATATTGAACCCACCTATAGAGGCAGGGGTTCGACTTCTACTATTGATTACATTTTTATCACTGCCCCTTTAGGGAATTTTGTGCTAAAAGCTGAGGTGATTCCCACACTACAGGGGGATCACAATCCTGTCAATCTAACCCTGAGCTCTATATCTAGACCGATCTATGATATAGATTGCGGTGCTAGGGATTTGTCCCTCTCTACTGACAATCTCAGATTGGTCTGACGTGGAATAGACAACAAAGCCATATTTGACAGGATGGTAAGAACTCACCCCGAATTGATCGACATTTGTTTGTCGTTTAGGGAACATAACCCGGAGGTAGTCAACGCCGTCTCACAGCTTTGTGCAGGCATCAAAACCTTGTTGTCTAGGCCTAATAAGAAAACCCACCCGGACCCAGGTTTAATGCTGATTGCTCCTCAGCTAATAGAGCCCTGCGTAGGGCGCTTGCTAACAAACCCAGAGATAGCTCCCTTATTAAATCACTTAGCTTATGTTATAAAAGAGCTATAGCAACTAGAAAGGAGGCAATCATAAGAGAGCATTGGGACAATCTTGCACGGGCCATCGCGTTAAAAAATGGCAAGGATTTTTGGTCGGCCGTTAAGGGCATGAGGTCTCTAAGGAACCCTATGTCTCCTATTAGTTGTAATATCTCTAGTGAGTCTTGGGAAGCGCATTTTAGTAAGATCTATTCTGCTTCGGCTGTACCCACAACTATTAATGAGTATACAATGATTACTAGGGTTCCGATTGACCTATTGGAGATAGAGGAGGCTATCGATCAGAGCCTGGGAGGCAAAGCCCCTGGCCCTGATGGCTTGCCCATTGATGTTTTTTTTTATTAGGAGGTTTTTATTGGATATAAACAATGTGATACAAGGTATATATTTCTCAATTGTATATAATAGGGGCACCCCCCCCCCCACCTCCATATACAAAAACAACAACATAACAATACAATAAGAAAACAGACCAGTCAATGACAGCACTCTTCTAATGGTCCTTTGCGTTGCATACATGCGTTCTACTTCCCAAGATCTTACCACAGAGATGTAGTGTCCGGTTATTCGTATACGACTGAGTGTACTTCTAGTTAGAGTATGTTTACACCAAGTTCGTTTCGCTCTGAGTCAGGAGATATTCCCACAAGGGAGCCCATATGTCCTTAGGCCGAGAAGTCGGCGGCAGTTCCTCTGTGGATAGGTCCAACTGTTTGCGGCAATAAACCATATCTTTAAGCCACAGGTCAACTTTAGGGCTTCGCCTGCTTTCCTATTTGAATAGCACCCGCCGTTTGGCTACCAGCAGGGCTACTCTGACAAATCTACCCACCACAGCTTTCAATTGAGGAACATATCCGAGCAGACACACAAGTGGTGTGCACTGAATCACCTGGCCAGTCATAGTGTTTATAAGAGTAGTGACTTTTCCCCAGTATTGAAATACCGAAGGACAGTGCCATGCCAAGTGGAGAAAGTCCGCTCCATCCCACCTGCATCTTTTGCAACAGGCCGTCTCCCTCAGCCCCATCCTATGTAACTTTTTGGGAATATGGTACACCTGATGAATAAACTTTAGATGAATGATACGCAGGTTGCAATTTGAGGTCAGTCTACCCGTTAGCATACAGATCTGTTGCCATTCTGCGTCAGTGATCAGGGGGGACACCTCCGTATTCCAGCGCTCGAGACTGTGGTCAGGCCCACTACACGTTTCCCCTCGAACTGTTTTATACAGCTTAGTTACCAGCTTCTTCCGGTTTGGGGCTATTAGAATCAGTTGCAGCGCTTGTAGCGTCTCCGGTTAAGCAGGAAAACTAGCGTAGTGGTCTTTCATTGCACGCCTGAGTCTATGGAATAAAGGCGTGGGATTTTGTATGTAGTCTAAGTTGCTACCTGTGATGTACATGCCTCCTGGGTACAGATCAGATCACTCATGAGTGTGATGCCTGCCTCTCCAAGAGCCGTTATAGGGCCACGCTCGCGAGCTACTGATAAGGCAGCATGCCCTGCTATGGGTAATGCTGGGGCATAAAGTGGAAGTTTGTGTGTTTGTTTCCCAATTTCCTGCAACGCTGCAATAGTAACATCTATTGTGTTCATCTCAGATTTAGGCGTCTGTCTATTAGTGTGAATGATGATGCTGCTCAAAGGTACCGGGTGCGCATCCCCCTCCTCCACAGCCACATGCGGAATGAAAGCATGAGTCTTGAACCAATAGTATGCATAGTGAGCCTGCCCACATAAATAATAGACATAAAAATCCGGCGCATTAAATCCCCCTTTTTCATATGACAGGGTTAAAGTATGCCAGCTGATCCTCGGTTGTTTGTTGCCCCCATACCAGCTTAAGCAGCTGAGTTTGAACTGTTTTAAAAAAATGTTTTGTCAATGGAATAGGAATATTACAAAAGAGATATAAAAACTTCGGAAGAATGAGCATCTTCATCAGTGCTATACGATCTTCCAGGGACAACGGCAAGCCGAACCAGCGGTCAATTTGCTGCTCTAACACCGAGTATGCCCGGCCATAATTCTCTCTGACCACCACCGCAGGGTCCCGATGGATCCACACTCCTAAATACTTGACTGATTCCTCAGACCACAGTAGTGGGAATTCGATCTGGGACGAGGCTGTGGCTAGTGTCAGGGTAATATTAACGGATTTTTCCCATTTATCTGGAGCCCTGTAAAAAGGCCAAATTTGACATATTCACGAATGACCTGAGAAAGATAGTGCTGTGGCTCACGAACATATAGAACCATGTCGTCCGAGTATAGTGAAATACCGACCGGTCTATTCTGAAAATTCAAAGCAGCAGCCCTGTGGGACTGTCTAATTTTACATGCCAATGCCTCCAGCACTATGGCGAAAAGCAGAGGCGAAAGGGGACAACCCTGTCTGGTGCCGCGCTCTATGCAAAAAGGCTCCGATGTGAACCCACTCACCCTGACCCTCGCAGAAATGTCAGTGTATAGGATCTGTATCCCACGAATGAAAACGGGAGGAAACCCCATTCTATTTAGGATATGTAACATGTATTCCCATTCTATAGAATCAATGGCTTTTGCAGCATCTAATAACACTGCGACGGCCGACAAATCAGGATTGAGCACATGGAACATAGCAAACATGGTGCGCAGATTAAGGCAAGTAGAGCGGCCCGGTATAAACCCAGCTTGGTCCGGGAGCACAAGAAGCAGCAATAGGGGCTGCAGCTTGATGGCCATAATTTTTGCCAATATTTTGGCATCTAAGTTTATCAGTGATAATGGCCGAAATGAGTCGCACCGCGAAGGAGATTTGTCTTTCTTCATCAATGTTATAATTAAGGATTGTCTCATCGATGGAGGTAGTTTACCGGAGTCGTGAGCCTCCGCATATACGTCTAGCAAGTGTGGGATAAGGAGATCCGCATACGCTTTATAAAACTCCACTGTTAGGCCATCCGGCCCAGGAGCCTTATTATTGAGCATAGAAAAAATGGCTTCCCTGACATCACTCTCTTTAATAGGTAAACTTAAATATTTCCTGTGGTCATCGGAAAGCCACGCACAGGCCGTGTCCTCCAAATAAGCCTTCATGGCGTCGTCACTCATGCCCCCCCGGGAGGTATACAGAGAGGCGTAAAAAATACGAAATTGCTCCACTATGGCACTATGCGAACAGTGATCTACCCCAGCATCATCTGTTATATGGTCAATCTGAGGGTTGTCAGGTCTTTCCGATAGTTTATTTATCAGCACTCTGCCCGGCCTACCCACTTTGTAATAAGCCCTGGCCACATGCCTCTTGGACAAATATTTTATTTCCGTGTCCGCCAAAGAGTTGTATTCCCCTCAGGTGTTCATGTATTTGATAAACACACAAAACCCGGTCTCTAAGGCTAATTATTTATAAATTAAGTGTATATGTCGCTTCTATTTTGTATTCTGCGAAAAACTCCTCATATATGGTAGTGTGCAACACTTATTGCCTTATTTTTTGAAAAAACGTTTTCCAACAGACAGTCCCCAAGAAAGTGAATGGTGACTGAAAACTAGTTTTACAAAATTCTCAATCCATTCAATACACCAGAAATGATGTGAAAAAAGGTGGGAGGGACAAAATGACCCCTCATGGGCGCACCACCAACGGGGTAACTGGTATGTACTCCCCAGATAGGCCCCCTATTCTCATCATAGACGGTCATTTTTGTCCCAAAGAAAAACTGTCCAAACAAAAGAATAAACCGTGTTAGTGCAGTGGAGTGATAAATAGTCGCACTCCACGTTGTGACAAAAAGTGATTAAAATTGACAGACACACCTTTTTCATAATTACTTTATTATTTAAGGAGTGTGATCTGTCAAGTTAAAAAATAGGCTGGTTGCTAACCTTGCAGACGAAAACCAAATGCCAACATGTTTCTTTGCCACGAAATTTGGCAAATTCTTCAGGGCCAGACACTTCATCACAGCACCAGTGTTGGACACACCATTCTTGTAGACTGTCAATTGAAAAAGTACAGAAAACCACTATGTTAAAAAGTACTATTCGCCCCCTAAAAAATCCATATTCTAAAGTTAAAAGCATGATAGTTACCCTCAAACAGCTTATGTCTCTCATACCAGCTTGCGAGGTAAACTTGTAGTACAGCAATCTCCTCATGTGAGTCCTCCTTTATGATTGACCCTTCAGTCGTTTTGTCAATCTAAACCTATACCCCAAAAAAAGGGAGTGAGAGTTTTTCAAAAAACATGTTGGAACTCGCACATGCTGCATATTGTTGCACCAACAGTCTCAGTGTAACTATGTAACTATGAACATAAGTCTCGGCTTAATGTCTTGTGATCCCGTAATGTATTATAATGTCATGGAATACTAGCATTCAACCAATTGCCACTAGAAGAATGCATCGTTCAGCGGTCACCACACGCCCAACAGAAGGAAATAAAAGCAGGAACGGCAAAACCCTCGTTTGATCTCCTTCTACATCTATTTTCAATGCAAATACCGGGCTCTCAATCTCGGGCATTATGCACATCTGCGCAACCCCCATGTTCCATCGTATCTCTTTAAACATTACCCCAAACCAATGCCACAACATCTAGGAGCATTGGCCCTTCAAACATTACCGACCACCCCACTCCTCACCGGCTGAGGCCTCACGGAGCACAGCCTCTCCTCCTACGTCTTGCTGCCGCCTCTACGAGTGTTTAAAACTCTTCGAAAGGCGATCACGTGATGACGTAACCGGCGTTTAGTGCGCGGCCGCCATCTTAGAATGGGGAAGTTCTATTTTTTCAGAAAGTAAACAATTATCGTCTCGTTTCAGATAGTTGGGAACCAAAAACTACGGAGCATGCATCATATCTATGGGCAATCTTCAAACCTAAAGACAGGAATGCTTACAATTATTAAGTTGTTACAAGGAATAAATAGTCAGAAGCAAAGTTGCTTATGAGAATGTAAATTCAAATAAAAGCAACTTTATTAATCAAACAGAGCGATGTGGCTGACAAACAATGCTCGTGAAGCTCCTAACATAAATACATGTGCATAAAAAATATGTATATATGTGCATAAAAACTTTTTTTATATACATCTCGGGCTCAACTTTAGGAACTGAATAAGGAGCTGTTTGTTATATAACTTCATTGAGACATTATCAATAAGGTCCCCCAATAGAATTCATTTTCCGTCTATTACCACTAAAAATATAACCATATTGAAAGACAGTAGAGAGGCACTGGCAGAAGCACCGTCACTGATACCAAAGGCTTTGAATTCAAAACAGGAAGGTGGTAGTATGCATGGTAAATCAGCCGGCCCTATTCCACTCAATAACTTCGTTAAGCCCCTATTGATCACTTCTTTCTTGATAAATCCATCGTGCTTCCTTTGAAAGGAGAACCTTTTCAACATTTTGTGGGTTGCCTAATACTTTCTCGAGCGCTACCCAGGTAAAGCTGTGTTTCGCTGTATGGCAGTGTTGTACTAATTTGGTTGTCAGTTTTCCCGCCTTTATGGTGCTCAGATGTTCTTGCATCCTGGTCTTGATCTTTCGAGGTGTGTGCCCTATATATTGAAGGCCACATTCACAAAGTAATCTGTATACCACATTAGTGGTATTACAGTTACTGAAATGGTTAAGAAACCACTCTCTCCCTGATTTTAAAATTACACTCGTCGTTTTTTTAGTTAAAGGACAGACTGAACAGGATCGACAAGGGAAGTGCCCCTTTGGAATGGTAGTCTCTTTGGTTTTCACTACAGATGGAACACGAGTATGGACCAGTTTGTCCTTTAAATTGACAATTCTCTTAAAGGCAAACCTAGGGGGTGGCATCTTGAAATCCTTATTTGATAGAAGAGACCAGTGCTTGCGAATAGACTGTCTGATCCTGGTAGCTACTGGATCAAAAGTCATGACTACCGGGACACAGTCATCCTTTTCTTTTGCATTCTTCTCTAAGAGGGCACTACGTGGGGTGTTGAGTGCTCTTTTCTTGGCTTGTTTTATTATTCTTGACGGATAATTCCTCTGTTGTAACTTTGTTGTTAATCCCTGAGATTGTTCCATATAGGCTTCGGTTGATGAACAGTTCCACCTGTAATGCACTAACTGCCCTACCGGAAGGTTATCCCTCAATGCTCTATGGTGGTATGAGTCATAGAGTAATAATGAGTTTCTGTCCGTTGGCTTTTGATGGACACGTGTAGTAATTGCCTCTTCCTTGGATTCTATAACTAGGTCCAGATATATAGCGGTGTTGTGGCTGTAGAACCATGTGAATCTCAAGCTTGAACCCTGTAAATTAAGCCAGTTGAAGAAATTCCAAAAGGACCTCTTCCGTTCCTGACCAAATGCAGAGCACGTCGTCTATATACCTTTTCCAGAGGCGTAAATTCCTCTGGAAGGGATTGGTGGAATGATAGACGACGTGCTCTTCAAACTGCCCGACATAGATGCATGCCAGACTGGGTGCCATAGTAGCACCCATAGATGTTCCTGTAGTTTGGAGGTACAATTTATCTTTATAACTAAAGTAGTTCCTAGTTAGGGCCAATTCAATGCATTGCATCACAAACGTTTGGGGAGTGTCACAGAACCACTCTTGCTCCCCCAGTGCGCGAGCTGCTGCCACCAGCGTGGCGCCCTGGGGGATACAAGTATAGAGTGATTCTATATCGATTGTGACAAAAAATTCATGTTCTTGATCAAATTGCATGCCATCTAATATATTCAAAACCTCTGTGGTATCTTTTATGAATGATTGTTGGTTAATGACTGATTCACGAAGAAAAGAATCAGCGTATTGTGACAGGGGTTCTAAACAGATTGAATACCCGACACTATAGGTCGTCCAGGAGGGGGGCGCGTAGGCTTGTGAATTTTAGGAAGTATATAAAAGGCAGGAGTCCTGAGGGGCCGATAGTTGGTACACACCTCCAACAGTCTCATAACCTCAGCATCATAATCCTTAGAGTTCAAGACAACCACTGCCCCCCCCCTTATCTGCTGACTTTATAGTCAGGGAGTGGTTGCCTTGTAAACTCTTCACTGCATCCCAGTCTTCCTTGGTCATGTTTTTGTACTTTGATGTATTGTCTTTTGTTTCAAAATTGGCAATATCTTAAACTCTAAGAATTATGATGCTGAGGTTATGAGACTGTTGGAGGTGCGTACCAACTATCGGCCCCTCAGTTGTGATCCAGTACAAGAACTTCTAAAGACTATACGGGAGATGGTGGGCAGAGCTAAAGAAAATAAATGGATCACGGTGAAGGAGGCAGAGTTCTTGTTCAATGAAAATCCCAGGACTCCTGCCTTTTATATACTTCATAAATTCAAAAGCCTACACGCCCCCCTCCTGGACGACCTATAGTGTCGGGTAGTTAATCTGTTTTAGAACCCCTGTCACAATACACTGATTTTTTTCTTCGTGAATCAGTAATTAACCAACAATCATTCATAAAAGACACCACAGAGGTTTTGAATATCTTAGATGGCATGCAATTTGATCAAGAACATGAATTTTTTGTCACGATCGATATAGAATCACTCTATACTTGTATCCCCCAGGGCGCCACGCTGGTGGCAACAGCTCGCGCACTGGGGGAGCAAGAGTGGTTCTATGACGCTCCCCAATCGTTTGTGATGCAATGCATCGAATTCTCCCTAACTAGGAACTACTTTAGTTATAAAGATAAATTGTACCTCCAAACTACAGGAACATCTATGGGTGCTACTATGGCACCCAGTCTGGCATGCATCTATGTCGGGCAGTTTGAAGAGCACGTCGTCTATCATTCCACCAATCCCTTCCAGAGGAATTTACGCCTCTGGAAAAGGTATATAGACGACGTGATCTGCATTTGGTCAGGAACGGAAGAGGTCCTTTTGGAATTTCTCAACTGGCTTAACTTACAGGATTCAAGCTTGAGATTCACATGGTCCTACAGCCACAACACCGCTATATATCTGGACCTAGTTATAGAAGCCAAGGAAGAGGCAATTACTACACGTGTCCATCAAAAGCCAACGGACAGAAACTCATTATTTCTCTATGACTCATACCACCCTAGAGCATTGAGGGATAACCTTCCGGTAGGGCAGTTCTTGCGTTACAGGAGGAACAGTTCATCAACCGAAGCCTAGATGGAACAATCTTAGGAATTAACAACAAAGTTACAACAGAGGAATTATCTGTCAAGAATAATAAAACAAGCCAAGAAAAGAGCACTCAACACCCCACGTAGTGCCCTCTTAGAGAAGAATGCAAAAGAAAAGGATGACTGTGTCCCGGTAGTCATGACTTTTGATCCGGTAGCTATCAGGATCAGACAGTCTATTCGTAAGCACTGGTCTCTTCTATCAAATAAGGATTTCAAGATGCCACCCCCCAGGTTTGCCTTTAAGAGATCTGGCAATTTAAAGGACAAACTGGTCCATACTCGTGTTCCATCTGTAGTGAAAACCAATGAGACTACCATTCCAAAGGGGCACTTCCCTTGTGGATCCTGTTCAGTTTGTCCTTTAACTAAAAAAACGACGAGTGTAATTTTAAAATCAGGGAGAGAGTGGTTTCTTAACCATTTCAGTAACTGTAATACCACTAATGTGGTATACAGATTACTTTGTGAATGTGGCCTGCAATATATAGGGCTCACATCTCGAAAGATCAAGACCAGGAAGCATGAACATCTGAGCACCATAAAGGCGGGAAAACTGACAACCAAATTAGTACAACACTGCCATACAGCGAAACACAGCTTTACCTGGGTAGTGCTCGAGAAAGTATTAGGGAACCCACAAAATGTTGAAAAGGTTCTCCTTTCAAAGGAAGCACGATGGATTTATCAAGAAAGAAGTGATCAACAGGGGCTTAACGAAGTTATTGAGTGGAATAGGGCCGGCTGATTTACCATGCATACTACCACCTTCCTGTTTTGAATTCAAAGCCTTTGGTATCAGTGACGTGCTTCTGCCAGTGCCTCTCTACTCTGTCTTTCAATATGGTTATGTTTTTAGTGGGAATAGACAGAAAAGGAATTCTATTGGGGCACCTTATTGATAATGTCTCAATGAAGTTAAATAACAAACAGCTCCTTATTCAGTTCCTAAAGTTGAGCCCGAGATGTATATAAAAAAAGTTTTTTTATGCACATATATACATATTTTTTATGCGCATGTATTTTTGTTAGAAGCTTCACGAGCATTGTTTGTCAGCCACATCGCTCTGTTTGATTAATGAAGTTGCTTTTATTGGAATTTATATTCTCATAAGCAACTTTGCTCCTGACTATTTATTCCTTGTAACAACTTAATAATTGTAGGCATTCCTGTCTTTAGGTTTGAAGCTTGCCCATAGATATGATGCATGCTCCGTAGTTTTTGGTTCCCAACTATCTGAAACGGGACGATAATTGTTTACTTTCTGAAAAATTAGAACTTCTCCATTCTAAGATGGCGGCCGCGCACTAAATGCCGGGTTATGTCATCACGTGATCGCCTTTCGAAGAGTTTTAAACACTCGTAGAGGCGGCAGCAAGACGTAGGAGGAGACGCTGTGCTCCGTGAGGCCTCAGCCGGTGAGGAGTGGGGTGGCCGGTAATGTTTGAAGAGCCGATGCTCCCAGATGTTGTGGCATTGGTTTGGTGTAATGTTTAAAGAGATACGATCGAACATGGGGTTTGCGCAGTTGTGCATAATGCCCCGAGATTGAGAGCCCGGTATTTGCATTGAAAATAGATGTAGAAGGAGTTCATACGAGGGTTTTGCCGTTCCTGCTTTTATTTCCTTCTGTTGGGCGTGTGCTGAACGATGCATTCTTCTAGTGGCAATTGGTTGAATGCTAGTATTCCATGACATTATGATACATTAAGGGATCAAAAGACATTAAGCCGAGACTTATGTTCATAGTTACATAGTTACACTGAGACTGTTGGTGCAACAATATGTAGCATATGCGAGTTCCAACATGTTTTTTGAAAAACTCTCACTCCCTTTTTTTGGAGTATGGGTTTAGATTGACAAAACAACTGAAGGTCAATCATAAAGGAGGACTCACATGAGGAGTTCGCTATACTACAAGTTTACCTCGCAAGCTGGTATGAGAGACATAAGCTGTTTGAGGGTAACTATCATGCTTTTAACTTTAGAATATGGATTTTTTAGGGGGCGAATAGTAGTTTTTAACATAGTGGTTTTCTGTACTTTTTCAATTGACAGTCTACAAGAATGGTGTGTCCAACACTGGTGCTGTGATGAAGTGTCTGGCCCTGAAGAATTTGCCAAATTTCGTGGCAAAGAAACATGTTGGCATTTGGTTTTGGTCTGCAAGGTTAGAAACCAGCCTATTTTTTAACTTGACAGATCACACTCCTTGAATAATAAAGTAATTGTGAAAAAGGTGTGTCTGTCAATTTTAATAACTTTTTGTCACAACGTGGAGTGCGAATATTTATCACTCCACTGCACTAACATGGTTTATTCTTTTGTTTGGACACTTTTTCTTTGGGACAAAAATGACCGCCTATGATGAGAATAGGGGGCCTATCTGGTGAGTACCTAGCAGTTACCCCGTTGGTAGTGCGCCCGTGAGGGGTCATTTTGCCCCTCTCACCTTTTTTCACATAATTTCTGGTGTATTACTAGTTTTCAGTCACCATTCACTTTCTTGGGGACTGTCTGTTGAAAAAACAAATTTCAAAAAATAAGGCAATAAGTGTTGCACACTACCATATATGAGGAGTTTTTCGCAGAATACAAAATAGAAGCGACATATACACTTCATTTATAAATAATTAGCCTTAGAGACCGGGTTTTGTGTGTTTATGATTTTTGAGTGGAGGGCGACCCGCAGTCTCTTTTTCCCTCTGTGCTCCTATTGGAATAGAGAGTTCATGTATTTGAGCCAAGACCTCATGGGATGGTGCAGTATTGTACTGAGATTCCAGGACCCCTAGTTGCTGTTCGATCTTATTCAATTGACCCCTGATATCTTTGAGGATTCCCGCTGAGGTACTTATACATACCCCTCGGATCGTCGCCTTGAAGGCATCCCATAGGAGAGCCTGGCTATCGACAGAACCTTCGTTTTGCTCACGATACTGTGCAATGGCAGCCCTAATAGTCTCGGCATATAGCGGGTCCGAAAGTGCGTCCGCTCTAAATTGCCATGTGAATGGTCAGTGCGGGTTTGCCGGTACAACCATGTCCAACAATACAGGGTTGTGGTCGGACAAAGTCCGCGGGAGCGTGTGGACGCCTTCCACCCAGCCATTAGCTTCCCCACTGAGTAGCCAGTAGTCTAGTCTAGACCAGCTGTTAAACGCTGGGGTTATGTGCGTACCTTCCAAAGCATCTGCATGTCTCAGGCGCCAGGCATCTACCAGTCCCATTTCAACCATGACATCCCGTATGCATTGTGCCACTTTAACCATGCGTGCCCCAATCGGGTTAGATTTATCTACACGTGGGTCAAGGTGTGTGTTGAGGTCACCACCCCAAATAAGTGCACCTCTGGCCAGGCGCGCAAAACATCGAACATTTGTAAGAAAGGTGTTGCATCATCCACTACCGGTCCATATGTGTTGACTATCGTCACCAGTACCTTCCCCAGCCTGCCCTGTACCATTGCCCAGCGGCCCTCCCCATCCACACAATGCTTCACAGGCGTAAACGACACTCCCTTCTTAATGAGGATAAGGACCCCCCTTGCATATGTGGAGTACGATGAAGCGAGTCGGTAGGCTGCCCATCTGTGCGCCACAGCGCCCTCAGTGTGTCTATGTAGGTGTGTCTCCTGCAACAGAGCAATTTGCACTCCATTTCTATCTAGTTGCGCCAACACTTGTCTGGTCTTTTTTGGTGTATTCAAACCCCGGACATTCCAAGTAATACATTTGTATAATACTCCCTTCATCTGAAGCAATAAGCAAAGCAGAACATATAACACACTATTACAACCCACATGTACACAAAACCACACACAGTTAACACGTTAGTGTATCCCCAATCACTGTGCCGTTGACTGGAAACCTCAGAGCAGTCCCTCCTTCCCCCCCACCCACTTCAGCAACCCCAATTCGCTAAAGACCTGCCCCTCATAAAACTCCCACACCAACAAAAACAACAAACTGTGATGTCTCAGGTGGGGGATACCCACTGGGGGGCAAAGCGGCAAAATCCACTCCCAGATCTAGTAGGGAGGGGGCCACCGATATATAATTGCATTCCTCCACCTTAGCCAAACCGTTATTTTCACCAAAATCACATATGACGAAACAATTAGACAAACACTCGCAACCTCCCACAAGTAAGCACAGGGCCAGGGAGCACACAGTCACTCGAGCGGCTCGCCACTGGTATTGGAGACCTCTTGTGCAGTACAACCAGAAGAAAAATCTCAGAAGCCAGTCCCCATCACACCCTCACAACTTAGGTCAAAGCAAAGAATCATGGAAAGGGGTAAGATCCAAGCCGTTAGAGACCAATCGAATGATGTAACCAATCCACTCCATCCATACAGTCTTATACGCAAAACAGATCTACTTGCGGGGCAGAGCCCCTCTTACTGTTCAGTCATCAATGTCCGACGTGTGGTCCAACGATTTTTGGTGATGCCTCAGAGATCTGGCGTGTTCCATTGCATGTTTAGGATTTGTGAAAATCTTGCCGGTGGTTGCCTCCCCAATGTGCAGCCGGGCTGGATAAAGCATCACATAGGGGATCCGCTCTTTGATCAGCACCTTCTTAACATTTTGGAATTCCTTCCATGCTGCTTGAACATTCGCTGTAAAATCAGGGTAAAAGGATAACGTATTATTTTGGTAGATCGTTGTGCCTTTTTGACGTGTTGTGCGCAGGATAGTGTCCCGGTCTCTAAAGTTTAATAGCCTGGCAATTATTGGCCTCGGGGGAGCACCAGGTGGAGGGCGCGCCGCCAGAGCTCGGTGAGCGCGCTCAACAGCAAAGAGGGTAGATAAATTGTCAGCACCACAGACTTCCTGAAACAACTCCTCCATGTAATCCTCCAGTCGCCCCACATTGGTAGATTCAGGAAGGCCCAAAACGTGAATATGGTTGCGCCTCAAGCACGCTTCAATGTCTACATTCTTTGCTTGAATAACAGCTAGGATTTTTGTGATGTCCGACATCTTCGCTGCATCTTGTTGCAGCCCATCTTCAGCGTCGGAAATGCGCTGTTCCGCCTCTCCGAGGCGCGCCGCCTGTTTATCCAGTCTTGCTGAGAAATGATCCATTCTGCCATTGAGGGCCTCAATCTTGCCATCTATTGCTTGAAGACTTACGTGAATCGCAGCTAGCGATTTCTCCAGCGCCGTGGGGGCCTGCGACAATGACTCCAACTCCGAATCAGAGGCCGCATTCGGGCCGATTTACCTCCCTTTTGAAGCTCAAACGTAAGCCGCGGTTGATTCTTGTCTGGCTTGCCCATGGCGCCCGCCTCCGCCAGACACGGCTCACCTCTCTGATAAGATGAGGCAGCACCCTCACACTCCTTGAATCGCGAGGACCACCTCAGCAACTCGCCCACCAGGGTGCCCGGAGCGCGGTCAGGGGGGGAGGCCCCCAGCAAAAATCAAGGGCCTGGTCCAGTGTCGACCCCATGTCGCAGCAGTACAAGAGAGAGGGGGGGCACACACGTCCAGGTCCGCAGCCAGGCGGACAGAGAGGGGCCACTCGTGGGCAGCACTCTAGCGCCGCTCAGGTCCCCGGCACCCAGTTCAGGAAAGTACGTGCTGGCTTACCCCCCACCTCACCGTATCTCCACACAGTCCGCAGCCTCCTGTATCGCGGGTCCGAGTCGCTTTCAGGTAGGAAGACGGTGGCTTGTTAATCACTTCTGCCAAAGCCAGGCCACTCAATGCTGCCCCCTCCACACAGGGGATCAACAACCAGTCTCCACAGATTCCAACATTGTGGCTTGCTTGGAATGCACACTCTTCGCCTCAAAGCAGATTCAGTGGGTTTGCAGCACCCCACAACTGTACTAAAAGCAGACTTTGATAAGTTGGAAATGCCCCTACTGCACGAGCCCCGGAGGGAATTAAAGGATTTCCCAGTCCAATGTCTCTTCTCTCTCCTTTCCAATGCCGATCCGCGCACCGTGCACTTCAAACGATGGCAGCCTGGGGGTGGGGAGGGAGGAGGGAGAGAAATCCATGCGGCAAGAAATACCGCCTGCTACTCACACAGCCGCAGTTCACCCCCGCGGCCTCCTCTGTCTCCCAAAGCCGGCCGCTGGCTTAGGTTCAGCTCCCCGAACTCCGTGCGTGGGTCCCCGCTCACCTCCGCTGTCTGCCGGCACCGTCCCACACTCCTGACCGGTGTTGTATTTGCCGTTTCCCTTACATTCACTGGTCCTACCTGCTGGCCCTGACTTTCTGCAACTCTCCAGCATCTTTCCAGCCTCTGCACAGTCCCCCCCCCCCCCCCTCCCGCCGCCGCGTTTTGGATCTCGCGGCCGCAGTGCGGAGGGAGGGCGAGTGCGGACTCCATTTCCCAGACTCCTCGGGGGCCTTCACCGGACACAGCGTCATCCACCTGGCGCCCGGAGGCGCATTAAAGTCAGCGCTACTCCCGGTGGAGCGGGTGTTGTATTTGCCGTTTCCCTTACATTCACTGGTCCTACCTGCTGGCCCTGACTTTCTGCAACTCTCCAGCATCTTTCCAGCCTCTGCACAGTCCCCCCCCCCCCCCCCTCCCGCCGCCGCGTTTTGGATCTCGCGGCCGCAGTGCGGAGGGAGGGCGAGTGCGGACTCCATTTCCCAGACTCCTCGGGGGCCTTCACCGGACACAGCGTCATCCACCTGGCGCCCGGAGGCGCATTAAAGTCAGCGCTACTCCCGGTGGAGCGGGTGTTGTATTTGCCGTTTCCCTTACATTCACTGGTCCTACCTGCTGGCCCTGACTTTCTGCAACTCTCCAGCATCTTTCCAGCCTCTGCACAGTCCCCCCCCCCCCCCCCTCCCGCCGCCGCGTTTTGGATCTCGCGGCCGCAGTGTGGAGGGAGGGCGAGTGCGGACTCCATTTCCCAGACTCCTCGGGGGCCTTCACCGGACACAGCGTCATCCACCTGGCGCCCGGAGGCGCATTAAAGTCAGCGCTACTCCCGGTGGAGCGGGTGTTGTATTTGCCGTTTCCCTTACATTCACTGGTCCTACCTGCTGGCCCTGACTTTCTGCAACTCTCCAGCATCTTTCCAGCCTCTGCACAGTCCCCCCCCCCCCCCCCTCCCGCCGCCGCGTTTTGGATCTCGCGGCCGCAGTGCGGAGGGAGGGCGAGTGCGGACTCCATTTCCCAGACTCCTCGGGGGCCTTCACCGGACACAGCGTCATCCACCTGGCGCCCGGAGGCGCATTAAAGTCAGCGCTACTCCCCGCGTCGCGGGACGCCGGGCGAAGCCCGGGCCAAGGGCGGGCCCGTTTAAGCCCGTTAAAGACCGGGTCAGACTGGACTGGGCCCCCCCTCTTACATTTTAGACAGGCGTTTTTGCTCTGCCATCTTTAATATACACACTAAGTACCATACTATCGTTTTTTGCCTAGTTGACTAGCTCTAGTTTGTATAGTGTACATTTTTAGTAGTTGTGATAGGATGCCGAGGGCTTCTAGGAGTAAAACTGCACATGGGGATGTACATACATCTGGCCCAATTGATCAGTACATCACCAGGGCAAATGAAGCCATCAACCAAGGCATATCGCTCTTGGAGCGGAGGGTATCTCAGGATTTGGCCCTAGCAAGGCGTTCCTCTATAGGCCCTTTGGCTTTAGCCAAGACACCCACTAGCCCTAGGGACCTTAGACCTCTTATCGAAATCCAGGCTGAAACTCATGGCGTGCCAAACACGGTGGATCTCTCGGCCTCATTGGCTCTTTCGGACATGCACTCAAGCGAAGCTCTTGAGAAGACGCCCGATCTTTTCATCAGTCCAAGGCAGGAGCTTCCCACTGTTAACCACTCAAGGGGGAAGAGGGAGGGCGCCATTCCAAAACGGAAGAAGCCTAGGGAGGTGGAAAAATGCAATGGTAAACCCAAGAAAAAAATCCCGCCTATTCGGGTGCAAAGCAAAAGCATACCTAAGCAGAGTAACCTACCCAATTCAGCCACTGATATAACTGCTCCGCCCACAAACATAACAACTCTTGGTGACCTTGGTAGTTTGGGCGAGGGTTGCAAAGTCTGCGAGGCCAAAAACTTATTTTTATCTAGATTAGAAGAGCTTATCAAAAACTTTATGCAACCCATTGCACTATCCCTTTCTAACATTGAAAAACAGTTATCCTCATTGAATGTTTCCCCCAGGGTCCAGTTGGGCGTTGGGCTGGCTACTCATGAGGAACCGCAACCAACCCCCACAACTTTGAGAACGGAGCGGCCAGTGGCAAATGCACCCTCTCATGTATTAAATACAAGATCAAAGCCACTGCCAGCTCAATTAAAGAAAGTTGTGGAGCCCCCTAAACCCCTAGGCCCTGCCAAAATCTCGGAAAACACACTACCTAAATCCCCAGGGCCAATACACCCTAACGATAATACCAGGGGGGAGCACGGGCACCACATACATTTACCAGCAGATGCAGATCCATATGTTGTGATCCTGACCGGTGTTCCCGAGTTAAGGCCAAAAACCGAGGAACCAACGTGGGCCCTAAAAAACAAGGTCCAGTATTGGCTCAATACCAACAGACCGCTCCCACCCTCCTGTGGTAGTAGGATCCTAATGGTGCGTAGGGCCCCTTGGGTGGGAAGCGAGAAGAAAACAAGCCAAGGGGACTGCATCATAGTTAATTTTGACAATCCACGTACGGCGGATTACATTTGCCGTCGTGGCATGTGGCCGAAGTACGATGGAATAAAGGTGAGAAGGCTCTCTTCCTTTTATCCTCCCACAAACTATTGGGCCGACATCCCTGATAGGAACATGCCACAAATAAACAACTGGAATTTAAGAAGGGAGCGGAGCGATTGGCCGGATTACGAGGGCAGAGACGCAGCTCTCTCTGTTGGCTGGAGAGGCTTACCACTCACTAACAGATTTAGCTGTTTAGAGGAAGTGGATTGACCATCACTGGGTTCAGTAAATGGCCCTGAGGTCATTGAACTCGATAGCCCTAAATTATCCCAGCCCCTAGATAGTTTTGTCTCTGAAAACAGTATTGATTCCACCAAGATTGGCTCATCCCCAAAATTAATTGCTCAAGAAACTCCGCAGGCCTCTGCTCTAAGCCCATGCTCCACTGTGACCACAGGGCTTGGGAGCATACCGCCTAAGCTCTCCACTGAGCTTGTGCCCCCTGTTCTATTCACGCCCTCTATTGTCCACCAAAGTGCCCAAAAAAATGTTGTCCACGATCCTCTTGGTACTCTAAAAATTCTAAGTTGGAATCTTGCTGGTATCCACAGGAAATTATGCCTTCCGGAGTGGAATGCCTTAGTAGAGGCACACTCGATCTGTTTATTCCAAGAGACCTGGAGTTTAGAACCTTCACACCGGGTAGGTTATGTCACCTATTTTGTCCCTGCAGTTCTTGCTAGAAATGGGATAGGCCGTCCCTCTGGAGGCCTACTCATTTGGATAAGTATTGCTCTAAATCTTCGTATAGATGCAAAACAAATTAATTGTCCAGACATCCTAGGAATCTCCCTGAGAGGTCCCCAAAGGGGATTTATTCTTGATGTATTTAATGTATATGCCAGAGGTGCTAAGTGTGGCTCTACGTCTCAGACAGTTTCCATTCTTGACACGATATTGAGAGAAAATACAGTCCAAGCCAAAGTTCTGGTCGCGGGCGACTTTAATTGTACCTACGAGCCCCTGATTCAGGATGACGCTTCTGACCCGGCTGAGGATGACGAAAGATGGGGCATCCCGTCTTTGGCCATCCCCCCGGCTAAAAGATGGTCTGCAACTGCGATCCAGTTGAATGCTCTAACGCTGGAGTTCGGCTTGAGAGCTGCCAATGGCCGCACACGCTCAGATCCTATGGGCGCGGCCACTTTTAACAGACCTAATTGCACCTCAAGGATCGACTATATCATGTTAGATCACTTTCTCTGGGGTTTTGTCCAGGATATGGTTGTTTTGTCCACCGTTGAAAGCGACCATAATTCACTTTCCTTGTCCCTTAGGAATCCCTGGCCCAACGATAGGATCAAAACATCTCCTAAGGCAGCTAACAAAATCTTTGTCTCCTCTTGTGGGAGACGTCTGAAGTGGAGTTTGGTCTCCAAGGATGAAACCAAACTCAACACTATACACACATTGCTTATTGCCTCACAAATGGAGTTGGACAACAGTGACCCGGCCTTCTCGACCCCTGGCCGGGTCACTTCCATCTTTGAGGAAACCCTTAGGTCTATTGGGGATGTGTTTTCTAAAGAGGAACATCTGGTCAAGAACAAGGTCACTAGGAACCCTAGGGGGAAACATGACTGGTATACATCTGCCTGTAGACATGCAAAATCACTCTTGATTAAGGCCATCAAAAGCAAAAATCAAGGAGCAATTCAGGGAGCTAGGACATCATATAAGAAAACCCTCGCAAGCGCTAGAAAGGAGTGGGAGCTTGAATACTGGTGCTCCTTAAAAGAGGCCAGCTTGGGGAAAGATTCAAGGCGTTTTTGGGATGCAATTAGAGCTAAAACAAGACCCGACAGCGAACTCATCACATGCAATATCACAAGTCAAGCTTGGGTCGATCATTTTACTAAATTGTATGCTAGCCACACTGGGGACATTCTTGAAGCTTCCCCCATAGCCACCTCTAATGATGATGTGGTGCGGGGGGTGGCGTCAGCAACTCCCGACCTCCCAATAAGAAGCGTAGACTATGAAATCGACACGTTAGGCACAATCACGACACTCAATGACTGGGGGGTAAATTCGGCAGATTCTGCTTTTACGATCAAAGAAGTCGAGTATGCAATTGGCAACATTAGGCCCCAAAAAGCAGCCGGCTTAGACGGTATCCCCGGGGATCTGCTGCGTTTGGATATTCCGAATTGGGGCAAATTTATTTGCTGTTTGATCAATGCCATTAGTAGGGGAGCTCCTATTCCGGAATCGTGGAAAGGGGCGGAGGTCGTCCCTATTTTTAAAAAGGGGGCCAGGGACGACCCGTCTAACTATAGACCTATAAGCCTGCTGGATATAACCCAAAAGGTAGTCGGGAAGGTGTTGTTGGTCAGATTATCACAATGGATTGACGAAACCAATATCCTTTCCGACTACCAGGCAGGATTTAGAACAGGCACTGGTACTATTGAACAGACATTTAGATTGCTACTAGTGTATTGGAAGGTGGTGGTCCTAGGCAAGGGCAGTCTTTATCTCGCATTTATCGATTTAAAGACTGCCTTTGATTTGGTACCCAGGGAGACCCTCTGGAGAGTTCTTGCTGACATGGGGGTGCCCCACTACTTACTCTTGTTAATTGCAAGGTTGCATGAAAACAACTTTGCCCAGATTAGATGGGGCAGGGATGGAGAGAGAACTAGTAGAATCCCGGTAGAGAGAGGGGTTCGCCAGGGATGTGTTCTAGCCCCCACCCTTTTTTCTTTATATGTGAACGGTGTGGTTGAGCATCTGCTGAACGATCCTTCAGATGAACCATCCCTGGCAGGGGAACGTATCCCTACCCTCCTCTTCGCGGACGACACTCTTTTACTCTCCAAATCCCCTATGGGCCTCCAAAAACTATTAAATAACTTCCAACTCTTTTGCGCTAAACGGGGCCTGGTAATCAACACTGACAAAACGAAATATCTTGTGATGAACCCCCCCAAAAAACTTGTGCGCCCTTTGAAATTAAATGCCGTACCTTTGGGGAGGGTGGATGTGTTTGATTACCTAGGGATTCGCTTATCTCATAATATGCAATGGGCCCCCCACTTATGCAAGATGTTGCTAGCCCACAAGAGAGTAACAGGGGCCCTACTGAAGGAACAGCGCTCCTGTGCTATTAGACCTATAGCCCCTGTTATGGAAATTTATGCAGCAAGGGCAGTCAGCTCTGCTCTTTACGGGGCAGAGCTGTGGGGTACATGCAATACTAGTGAGTTGTCAAGAGCTGAGAGAAAGTTTTGTAGGGCCATCATGTCACTCCCTCAAGGTACTCCAACGACCCCACTGATGCTCGACCTAGGTTGTCGTCCTATTGATGACCTGGCGAAACTTCGCCCTCTACTGCTATGGGCCCGACTATGGCGTGTCCCGGAACTAGCTAAATATGCCAAAGGCCTTTCAGAAGTTATGTCACTCCCGGGATGGCACAAGATAAAGTGGCTGAGCGACATGAAAATCCTCTTGTGCAATCTCGGGCTAAGCGCAGCATGGGAAAACAGGTCTTCCCCCCCCGAAAGCTACGCTTAAGTCTCTATATTGGAATTGGATTGCGACCCAAAGAAAAACGAACTGTACATTGGGTAGACTTACGGAGGACTTTCTGGAATTCAAGGAACAGCCGATCCGGGAACTGTACCTCGACATTATTGAGAGACCTCATGATAGATCTCTTTACTTCAAATTTAGGACCGGGACTCTCCCACTTTATGTTTTTACTTCCCGGTGGAATCCCCCTGCCCAGACCACTGAATTTTGTCCTTTTTGTATATCCAGACAAGAGTCTGTGGCCCACTTTTTATTTGAATGCCCACAGTATGTTTACCCAAGAAGAAGATGGCTCAAGCAATTGTGCCGTTCCTTAGGCACTAGGCACTACATTGAGGCGTTATGTATTTTAATGTCTGACTCCCGCCCTCTGTATGCTTGCGCCCTATCAAAATTTCTATCTTGGGCATGGCGCATTAGAAGCAAAAGGCTTAAAGAAATTGTTTAATCCATTCTTAACATCTATTTATGATATGTCTTATTCTTATTGTAATATTTGGATTTTAACCTAAATGAATTTAAACTTTTTTTAATTGTAAAGCTTTTATGATATGTTTTTATCGAAATAAAGCCTTTGACTGACTGACTGATTCAGTGGGTTTGCAGCACCCCACAACTGTACTAAAAGCAGACTTTGATAAGTTGGAAATGCCCCTACTGCACGAGCCCCGGAGGGAATTAAAGGATTTCCCAGTCCAATGTCTCTTCTCTCTCCTTTCCAATGCCGATCCGCGCACCGTGCACTTCAAACGATGGCAGCATGGGGGTGGGGAGGGAGGAGGGAGAGAAATCCATGCGGCAAGAAATACCGCCTGCTACTCACACAGCCGCAGTTCACCCCCGCGGCCTCCTCTGTCTCCCAAAGCCGGCCGCTGGCTTAGGTTCAGCTCCCCGAACTCCGTGCGTGGGTCCCCGCTCACCTCCGCTGTCTGCCGGCACCGTCCCACACTCCTGACCAGCCAGAGAAGCGGCGCCGCAGCGGGTGTCGCAGCCTACACCGTATCCCAGACCGCTCAGATCAGCTGACGGTGAGGGTCATGCAGCTTCAGGAGGCGGAGAACAGATCTCCAGTTTTCACCACACCAGCACTCCGGCCCCGTCGCCGATCACCTTACGATGGGCATAGCGCAGCACCAGTTACACCGCCAGAGAGGTAACAATAACAGCTAGCTCGTCTTGCCAAATTTGAGCAACAGTTGGCTCGGTAGGGGAAGGATATATTCAGGATCTCATTCGGCGGCCGGCAGAGCTACACTACAGTGCAGCCATCTTGCCGAGCACCAGGCCACGCCCCCCGGCTTGCCCATTGATCTTATTAAAAGTCACCCTGATTTTTGGGCGCCCCTATTGCTGAATGTTTTTAATAACCTAATCAATTCCCCTATACCCCATGCTTGGTCCTCCAGTATAATTGTGCCTATTTTTAAAAAGGGGGACCGTTCAAACCCGAGTTGTTACAGGCTGATCTCCCTGATCGATAATACGCTGAAAATTTTGGGGAAGGTCCTGTATAACAAGATCAGGTCATGGGCCGAGGAGTGTCAGATTTTACATCCCTGTCAGTTGGGGTTCAGGAGTAATATCGGCACTGTTGAACAATGCTCAACCTCAACTTGATTATTGGTAAATATAATGTAGCTAAGAAAACACCCATATATCTGGCATTCATGGATCTCACGTTGGCCTTCGACTTTGTTAACAGGTCTCGGCTGTGGACTATCCTTTTAAACTATGGTTTGGACGAGTCCCTTGTATCCTTTATAGCTTATCTGCATAAAGACCTACACGCCCGGGTGCGCATCAGCAGGGATGGGGAGATCTCAAAAGTTATTGAAGTTGGCAGACGGGTCAGGCAAGGATGTGTCCTGGCCCCTCTTCTATTCATTCTGTATATCAACGATCTGAATAAGTCTCTGGCAACATTGACCCAAGACGTTCCACGTATTAACAGCAATAAACTCCCGGCCCTGTTATATGCCGACGACGCGGTGCTGATGGGCCGCACCCCAAAAGCTCGCCGTATTCTGGTGCGTGGCTTTGTAGATTTCATGGCCGCCCTGGATTTATGTACTAATTTTAATAAATCCTTTTTAATGGCGTGTAGGTCAAAGAAGAATTTTAGGTCATCAATAGTTATAAATTTTAACAGTTTACAGAGCACTCGCACTTTCCCATATCTTGGTCTGGTATTTGCCTCAAATGGATTATGGGCGGACCATGTGGCTTATTGCAGGAAGAAGTTCACAAACTCTACTAACATGATACTCAGGCTATCAAAGCCGGGGAATACAGAGGTGGTATCTGCCACTGTCAAAACTTTTAGACTCCAATGCATACCTATTGCCACCTATGGCGCTGAAGTTTGGGGACACACTAATAGTGGCATTATCCAGGATGAGGAGAATAGATTCTGTCATAAAATCCTAGGTGCACCTATTTCTTCCTCTAAATGTGCTTGTTATTGTGAACTTAACCTGCCATATATCGTAGATTACATTAAGGCTCGCCCAGCATTATTTTGGCTGAGAGTTTGGAGAAATCCCGCGGCCCAACTAACCAGAGAGATAATATCAGACTGTCTGAAATGTGATAAGGGAATGAACATACCTTGGTTGGCAGCGGTACATAAAAGCTTAATCAGTGTGAACTGCAAACACTTATTTTTAAATCCTTTAGACCTTGGCACCACTAGTAATAAATCCCTTCAGACGGTTCTTTACGCATCCTATAGGGATGCTAGATAGGACAAAGAGTGCAAGAAAGTGTCAGTCGCTAGATACATGTGTATTGAGAACGTTTCACGTGCACCTTCTAGCTACTTATTAAAACCAATTAGTCGCTGGGAAAGGGGGTTACTTTTCCGGCTGAGGACTGACACCACAAAATTTATGCTCTCTTTTTCCGCTGGGTTTACCCCTAACCTTGATCTATTGCCATGCCCATGCAATAGCCAATAGAAACAATCGATGTTGCACTTTTTATTTTTTTGCTGCTGTTACCCAATACTCACTAAGTATGTTTACTTTCATATTTTAAAGCCTTACCGGAGATTGACTATAAGGCTGCATATGGGAAGGTCATTTCTTTAAATGACGATGAGCTAACCTTTCGGGTTGGCTCTTTCCTGAAGGCGGCGGTACGCACTCGTAATTCTATGTGCCCCTGCTGAATCTTTGCACCTTATTTTGTTGTTTTAATCTCTGAGTTATATGTCACTCTAATGAATTTTGCACTTTTTTCACCCTGTGTACTGTATTACTGGAGGACTAATTTTAATCTTAACTGGATGTTTTTAACTGTTCCTTTGTTGTTGAAATTTTTCTTTGAATATGTCGCTGTTTGTCTGTACTTTTATGGATATGTATCTGTATCCGAATAAAGTTTATATTAATTGATTGATAGCCTACAATTAATATTTGTAAAGTGCAAGTGCTAAATTGATCTTTACTCAAAAACAGAGAGAACATTTATAAAGACAATTGGAATAAACATCATTTTCCCATATTTTGTACAAAAATAGGACTTTGTACAATTCATTTAAACATGTTATCAGAAGACTCTACCAGAGACTAAGAGCTCAAGATCATTCAAACCTTCAAAGCATATCCTGGTATGACTGACTATTCACTAATTAAGATATTGGTGCAATCGAATGGCCTAAAGGAAGTTGTGCAAATCCTCGTTTGTATTCAAGCCATTCAGCATCTTAGTATCAAGTGCCAGGATAACATGTGTTTCAAGTTGACGGAGGCTCTTCTCACGATCCCCACCCCTTCCGGGTACGGGTACTGCCCCCAACACAGAATATTTCAAATCATTAAGATTATTGTGATGTACCAATTTGAAATGTCTGGCAACCGGGTAACTAGGGTCCGAATTTACAATCGCCCTTATGTGTTGCAAAATCCGTTTGTGTACTGGGAGCTTAGTGCTCCCTATGTATTGAAGCCCACAATTACAGTGTAGCAAATAAAAGGCAAACTCAGTGCGACAGGTCAAATGATCCATTATAGGGATCGGTGTTGTGCTGAATGCTGTCAGATAATGTGTCAAATTTGTGCCGAACTTGCAAGCACGACACGAGTTGCATTTGTAAAAGCCAGATTTTGCTAACCAAGTAGATATATATAAGTTGTTCTGCTCTGTTAAATCCACAGCTTCTCCTCTGCTATTCCTTAAACTGAAAACTTTACGTTTAACGTTTTTAAAACTAGCTTGTTTAGGTTTTCTTACTTACAACTTTCAGCCTTTGTTTAATCAAGAGAATGAATGCTTTGAACTTCTCTCAGTAAATAGAATGCAAACTGGGCAACCCTCTCAGGTGCTCTGGGATACATATTAGAAACAAGAAACCGTATTCTAAATGGGGAATACCTCTGGTGTGCACACCTACTATTCTCAAGAGGGTGGGTTACAAAAATGAGGAGTTTCAGAATGAATTCCTCTTCTGGGCAGGAGACACTGCTCTCCTCATGCAGTTCAAGTGCGTGTTTCCCTCTGTTAGCACGTGTGATGCAGTCTGTGTTGCTCGCGCTGTACTAGGCTAAACACTAGAGCGCTAAATCTTCTTTTATGTGGTGAGACTGCCATCTTGAATTAGCGCAGCTCTTTGTTAGAAACGGGGGAATTAAACTTGGTTGATGGATTCTCTCTCACCCTTCATTTTTTTTTTTTTTTAATATCTTTATTTGCATTTTGTCAAACAAACAGAGTACCGAGGCCATAAATGGAGGGGAGGGGGAAAGGGAGAGACAGGTAATTAATTTTGTGCAGATAAGAGTTGACTAGTACAAGCACAGGAAGAGGGCCAGCAGTATTTACTGGTGCAGTTGCTAACTGCAATTTACATTAAGAGGCATATGTATAAAGCTCATTTCCCGTTCGCAAACGGACCGATTCTCAGAATTCGCCCGTTTGCGAACGGGAAAAAGCCTTTTGGGATGTATCATCCCAAAAGGCCCTCGCAGAATAGGGAATTGCAAATTTCGCGATTCCTTATTTTGCGAAAGCATTTAAGGAACCGCAAATTGCAATTCTTTATATGCGATATAAAAAGCACCCAAGTTGTGTGATTTCTCCTTAAGAAATCGGAAATTAATTTGCGATTTCTTTGAAAAATGCACTTTTATGCATTTTTCAAAGTGCCATGTGCCATAGGGCATGTATGTGCGCCACATGTACACACATGCACATTTCAGAGGTGCAACAGGGTGTACTTTTGACACCCTGGCACCCTTGAAATTGCATTCTCAATTTGCGATTCTCTAATTGAGAATCGCAGATTGAGAATGTCTTCCCATTCATTCCTACGGGCCTGTAGGCCCAAAGGAATGAATGGGGAGGTATTCCTTAATTGCGAATCGCAAATTAAAGGAATATGTAGAATTCGCAAAATTATATGCAAATCCTACTTACATAGCGTTTTGCGATTCTCAAATAGCGATTCTCTAAAAATCGCTACTTGAGAATCGCAA